>NC_089843.1:106434253-106755146 GCF_035609145.1 Eleutherodactylus coqui | reverse complement strand
TACAATGCTAGACAATCAGTGCAACAAATCACATATTCTCGCTCGAAAGTAAAAAATAACAGGAGAAACAGGAATGTGCATACAAGCAGAGCTCTAGAAAACATTCATCTGTTACTTACATGATCTTTGCATTTATTAAACTTCTTTAGATACATTTGTTATATTTTAATACTATGACTCACATGGTAAAGACGTCAAGTGTGTCCCCGGCAGTTCTTGCCATTTCAAAATAGGTCTGCAGAATGTTGACAGTGCCTGATAGAGCCTCGTGACCACAGCCACAGAACAGTGCAACCCCGGCATAGAGCAAGATAGTAGCAATCAATGATGCATACGGAATACCCCCAAGGCATTTTATGCAGCATTCGAAGCAACCTTCAAACAAAAGAAAAAGAGATACAAGGTGAAATTGACTTTAATGAGAATATTAGAGATAAAAAAAATGTTACATTGATCTTAGATTCAACCTCAGTATACTTTATCTACTTACTGTACAGTACAGAATTCATTTGCATATCATAATAGGTGTGTGTATAGATAAAGAGAGAGAACTTCAATATTATTATAGTAAGTGATGTTTGGTAACCCGCTGAGCTATGATACACACTGTATTGTACACAGACACAAATTACAGCTCAATATATAATATATCCCATCATACCAAATGACAATCTTTACTCTGCTGCATTGGCTGCATCTATAATGCGCAGCATATAATGGAACGGCATATAATACTGAACCTCAAGCAACGCTATGATGTTTTCTACCATGTTGCTATACAAAGGTTATTGTTATTTCCAGTGTCATCCACACTCAGTCCATTAAAACAATACCAATCTTTTTCATTTACAGACCCCAATATTTAAAAATCAAGATTTACGGATCTTCACCAAACACTCTATGGTTTCATAGTAATGCACACTATGAGTTTTAATCTACATATGCAAATGATGAGCAGTATCACCTGTTTGGTATAAGTGGTTGATCATACACCTGATTATAATCCGAGAAGTGCACCTAGAAGAATTGATGCTGTTTGGAAGGTAAAGGGCAATCATACCAAATATTGATTTGGATTTCTCTTTTCTTCTTTTACTTTGCACTCTACTACATGCACATAGCTCTGCAGCATTCACATAAGCACATACAGCTTTATTACATGCACACACACATCTGGCTTGTTAAACACTGATTTAATTAGCATCACCCCCTCTATCTACTTTCTGGTCAAATAGTTATGCCATCATTAAATGAAATATTTTGCTACTACTGCAAGACCTGTGCTGTTATCTGTCCCTGTGTGTGCAGAGGAGGACCTGCACTCCAGGGAGATATGTGAATGATCTCCAGTGTTATCTGCTGGACTGATCGGTAGGAAGAGGGAGGACTGTGTAGCCACGGTATGTATGGCTGCAGAGTTCTCCCGATGATTGATCGATCAGCGCACTGCCGTATCATTTAGGTAGTGGTCAGGGTTCTCTGGGTTTATCAGACCCCCCTACCTCTGGATGATAAAGACGCTTTTCAGCAAGTTTTATCCTGTTAAAAACTGCATTTTAGGGCTCTTTCACACGAGCATATAACGGCCACGTTTTCACGGCCAGCCGATATACGCTACCCATCTGATGCATTGCTTCCCAATGCATCAGTTCAGATATGCATATTCCCAATGCAAAAAATGGCCGGCCGGCAAAGATAGAGCATACGGTGCACATTCTAGCTGGACGTTTCTACACCGGCCAGAAAAGATAGTTCTGGAACTATCTTCGTCCGGAACACAACGACCGCTGCCATAGACTCCTATGGGAACCTATTGTAGCTGTCAGAGAATGGAGGTGGGAGGGAGTTTAGCAGTGTGACTGTCTGCAATGGGAGGGGGTGGGATAGGGCGGGACCTAGTGTGCTAAAGTCCTGCCCCTTCCCCCTTCCTGTCAGCTTCCATAGGCTGCATCGGAGAGGTGGTGGGACTAGCTCTGTTAAGATCCTGGACCGCCCCTTGTCATAAGCCGGCAAGAGTTGGAGAGGGGGCGGAAAGACGGTGGGACTTTAGCGTATATGCACTTGCAGCCTCGGCTATCTGAACGGGTGTTAAAACGGGAGTTGCAGCCGTTCACACGATTTTCGGCTGCGTTGTGGCCATGACACGGCTGGTTGAAAATCGTCACGCCCGTGTGAATGAAGCCTTATAGTAAGAAAAATATGGTATGTATATAAGCAGGGGGTTAATTATATTATATCCACACAAACCTCATGGCTCCCAACTAGAGATAAGCGAGCATACTCACTGAGGGCAAATACTCGAGCGAGTATTGCCTTTTGCGAGTACCTGCCCGCTCATCTCTAAAGATTCGGGTGCCGGCGGGGGTGAGCGGTGAGTTGCAGGACTGAGCAGGTGTAAGCGGGGGGAGAAAGAGAAAGATCCCCCCCCCCCCACGTTCCTCCCCACTCCCCCCGCCTCTCCCCGCCCCCTGCAGGCACCTGAATCTTTTGAGACGAGCAGGCAGGTACTCACAAAAGGTACTCGCTCGAGTATTTTGCCCTTATCGAGTACGCCCGCTCATCTCTACTCCCGACATATCCAACAGATCACCAACAGACTCCATTGATTCAATCATTTTAGTTGCTTTAGCTGCACCATTGTTGCTATTAAAATTTATAGATACCCTGTTGAAATCCCTGATGAAGGCGCTCAATGGTAGTGTGAACAGTCTTCAATATTTGCTAATTTATTTCTTTTACAACACAACTTGAGAAACTGCACATATGGAAGAACATTAAGCCCAATGTCTGCATGGAAACAGTGGGGCATCCGCAACTGAATTAAACCCTGCCCTCGCAGATCTAAAATTGCAGTATGCTCCATTTTATCGTGGATCCCGGGCAGATGTGGCTCCATTCATCTCTACGGGAGATGAAAATACACCTGCAAGCCATTAAAAAATCAGCTTTAAGATGATCAGCAGTACATCCGCTGCAGATATCTGCATTGAAAATCTGCGTGTGCCGTGGACATTGGGCCTTAGGCCAGCTTCACTCAAGCATTTGCGTATTTGAGCGTGTGTGAACACTGCATTTTCACGGAACAAACGTTGCGTTTTTGCATCAGCATATTTCACTGCACTTTTTGTGTGCGAAAAAAAATGCACTGATGCCTGAAATTGCTAATTAGTCTGAGTTCCAGATGTGTTCTTTTTCCAGCGCAATTCCGCAGAAATACGCAGGAAGATAGAGCATGCGTTTTTTGGGTTTTTTGTATGACTAAAATGCGCAGGTAATTCGCGGATGTAAATGAACCCATTTAAATCAAAGGGGTTCTATTCACTGTGTATTGCAAGCCGGCCTTAATGCTCTATGTCAGATCATTGACACATACAGAAAGTCTACTAATTAAAATCATATAAGCATTGTACTGCATTAGCACCTTTTTATTGGATTATAGCCAATTTGGAGGCCTTATTAGATGGGTTTAAAGGAACTATTCAGGAACATGTACTGTATAAATAGCTTTTATGTAGCTGATATAATGCTCTATTTTTGCTATATTTTTATCCATTGCAGCTGCTGTCCGCTACCTGGGGGCTGAATCACAACAGTAAGTACAGCATATATTTAAAGTGCATTTAGTGTTTAATGTGTATGGACACCTTTACACAGGTTCCCCCCAAAAATAGGAGTCCAGATATCCGAACCACCAATAACTGGGGGGTCTGGCAACTCTTCAATGCAGTGTTTCTCAACTCCAGTCCTCAAGCACCACCAACAGGTCATGTTCTCTGCATATCCTACAGTAAGCAGACCTGTGGCTATGTCTGAGGCACCGACAATAATTACATCACCTGTGCAATACTGAGGAAATCCTGAAAACATGACCTGTTGGCGGTCCCTGAGGACTGGAGTTTGGGAACACTGATCTAATGTGTAATGGGGGTGACTCAACTGATGCATTGAGATGATGACTTTGAACACCTGATTCTTTTGTTCCCCAGGAGATAAGCCACCACAAGTGTATGGCTGCAGCTTAACTCCCTAAAAACAGCTAGGCTCAGACTGGCCAACATGGAAGCAGGTCAAGCCATCAGTGGACACCCAACCCACCACTTACATTCTGGATCTACACTTATTGGGTAAATGGGAGTCTACTAATTCCTGACTGATGCATTTTCCCTATAATTCACTGGGGACATTGCAAAGCAGCCATCTTTCTATTGAAGTATACGGAAAATGCAGTGGCAACAAAGTTGTGAATGGGGATCAGATAATATTTCCATGTAGCTGTATAGAGGGTCAACAGAATTAGGCCTCAGTCACATGGGTGCATCGGCACCCGTACACCGGCGCCGATGCGCCCGTGTGACTGCAGGAAGGAGACGGACGTACCTAAAGACGGCCGTCTCTCTGCAGCGCCGGAGGAAAGAACACATGACCGGCAATGGAGCCGGTCACATGTTCTTTTCTCCGGCGCTGCAGAGAGACGGCTGTCTGCAGGTATGTCCGTCTGCTGGTGTCAGTCACACGGGCGCATCGGCGCCGGTGTACGGGTGCCGATGCGCCCGTGTGACTGAGGCCTTAATTTTATTAGTAGTCACACCATTTATGTGTGGGGTGTCTGTGGAAATAGCAGTCAGACAAACGATCGTTCATCCGACAGTTAAGAGTGTGCTTCCACTTTTTCGATTTTTATGCCAATCTGCAGCAGATTTCAACTCTTTAAGTGAAATCAAACTCAAGTGGTGAAATCTGCTGCAGATATGCACCAAAATTTGCAGCAAATCAGCGATGTGTGAACGCACCGCAAGAAAATCCGCAGGAAAATCTGCAAGCACAAATTAACCTTTGAAGCGGTTTTGCCGCAGAAGCAGTTCTTCTGCGGCAAAACCGCAACGGAAAAACCGCAGCAAAACCGCAGCAAATCCGCCCTGTGTGAACCCAGCCTAAAAGTGTATAGGCCCCATAAGACTCCCTCTCTACAGAGCAACTGCATCGTTAGCAAACAAGGAGTGAGGCATTGGTCCAAGTATCATGGAAAGTCTGGAAGGGGAAAACACCAGACCCTTTTTTCCTGGGTGGTATTATAATAGGACTACGAGGTCCGCTCTCACTTACTGTATACACACAACTGTCTTGGACAATAATTCAGTACTGAAATCTTGATCTATACAAGAGAAAATAATGAGGCAAAATATGCAAGCGCCTAAGTCATAGTATCTTTTTAAAACCTGATACTATTCTAACAAGTTTACATGTAAAACGAAGTTTGAAAAATGTCTGTAAGCAAAGGTTCACGACAGTTCTTATAGGGATTATTAATTATGTCACATCTCACAAGGAGGTCTTCATTGCATGTTTGTAGATTTAGTAAGATTACAGTAATTACAAATGAAATGCCACCCAAGAATAAGTCATCCGATAAGCCACACTATTGCTTTGATATGATAATGCATTTAGTATTTTAGCTAATTTTACAGCTTCCATTCCTGCAGTGAGCTGTTAGCAACAATACATCACACGCTCACCTAGGAAATGATTACATGTTCCTGGAATCTACATTTTTCCAAAACTGCATCCCAAGCCAAGTACAGCAGCTGCAGAGCTATGCTGCTCGGTGTAGTACAAAACATTCAGAGATTGCCAGATGGTGTAGGGTGGGCACACAATGACTTCATCACACTTCCTTCATCTACTGTATTTTGACCTGACAATACCATGACATGATCAGACTTACTGCTTTTCAGCCTTCTGCACCGGCCCGGCAGTTTTTCAAAAAGTGTGTGTGGTGGTTGTGGGGGGTGTCAGGAGGGGCATGGCCGACCCGGACTGACAGATTTATGTATAATTGGCAACACAAGGTGCCAAAAATGTGAACTTTGTCACAACCAGGCGTACAGCTCAGTGACCAGTATGCACTGAACACATGAAGAGGTATGTGCCTCGTCATATATTCAGCCAACTGTGCATCGGTAGCATGATTTTTGCAGGTAGTTATCTGTAGCTATGTTGTGATTCTAATGATTCTGTAAAAGGTTTGGCTCAATTGTCTAAAGAAAACTAAAATGAATTTTGTCAACACTCTTCAATATTCTTCTGAGAAGCCAATCCACTAAATCCAGATGATAGTAGAATTTTGAGCACCCAGGTTGCACAATAAGTAGAGTTGAGCGAACATACTCTTCCGAGCTTGATGCTCGTTGGAGTATTAGCATACTCGATGGTGTTCGTTACTCGAACGAGCATCAAGCCGTGTTCGACCCCATCCCAGTTTTTGTCTCCTCCGTGCTGCGACGTGCCTGTTTTGGCCCCTCCCCGCCATGACGCAGCGCACGTCAATGGCAAATTTTTTGGCTGGCTGGCAGAGGGAGAGAGAGAGGGAGAGAGAGAGAGAGGGAGAGAGAGAGGGAGAGAGAGAGGGAGAGAGAGAGGGAGAGAGAAAGAGAGAGAGAACCAAAAAATAAAAAGCTCGGGACCTGGCGTCACTTATACAAATATGCTCGAGTCTCCCATTGTCGTCAATGGGGTTCGTTACTCGAGTAGAGCTCTCGAATTTTCCGAAAAGCTCGACTCGAATAACGCAGACCCGAGCATTTGGGTGCTCGCTCATCTCTAACAATAAGCCCTGTAAATGAATTAGTGTCCCAGTACATACAAAAAGAGTTTCATTCACTAGAATATAATTATATATTTCGGCACTAAAACTTTGATTTACTGGGTCCTAGCCCAAACTGTGAAAACCAATGCAGCCCATAATTCCTCCTCCACCAAACTTTTCAACTGTCACTGTTGACCTGGAGTTTACATGCCATAGACATTACTTTTTTCACCTTGTGGCACAAGACTCCTGATGGTCACTTTAGGTATTACACGATGCTTGATAATTACATATAGACTTGGTGGGAAACTGACACCTGAACAAAGGAAACCTTTGCAGAACTCCAACTTGATCACTTAACAGTTTCTCGCCAGGGCCCATCACACCACTAGGTCCCCAAGGAGGTCAGGTTGCACTTAAGATGGCTAATGGCTCTTGCCAAAATCAGTTCCTCTATAGTGGATGTCAGAGAGGTTACCCTACTTCAGCTTTCACAGTTTTAAACCAGCCTCTTGTACAAGATTGCCCTACTGCCTGCAAGCGTCCTTGCAACCTCTTGGCCACTACCATTCTCAGGAATTTCCCCCTGACTATCCATTACTGCAAAAGTACTGCTAACTTTGTGTTTCAACTAAAGAGTGGTCCGTGACTAGTATGTGGCCGACACAGTTAAATTCCAAGCATTTGCAAGGCATTCCGTCTCTTTAAGGGTACCACTGACACAGCACTTCATGCAACAGTAGCACAGCAACACAATAAATTTTGCAAATATATCATGATCTTCCCCTCTTCGAAGCACAATTTCGACTACCCTGACCACTTGATACCATTTAATTGTCTGCAAAGTGCTAGCAGGAGGAAGGTTCATTGCAGGCAGCGATACTAGATGACCACTGCAGATGCTTGCCTTGTTCCTCCAATCCCATTACACATTACTGCTCCCTACTGTGCCCCTCTGACCAGGCAGTCAGGCAATAAATACTTAATAAAGCTGAACTTGTCTCAAGTTACAATACTCCATCCACAATGCACGGCCACTGAATCCCAAGAACATGCCGTCACTCTCAGACTCACCAACACTGTGGCCCTTAGCTCTCTGAGGTCTCACTTCTCACTCCAATAGTCCAGACCCTAAGGGTTCCTTCACATGGCGTATTTGCAAATTTTTGTGTGCATTAAATTTATGCAGACAATATACAGTGAAAAGCACCCATAAATTTCAATGAGATCATTCACTTTTCCTTTTTTGTGCGCAAGAAAATAGGACCTGCTCTTTCTGCACATTTGCACACCAAAGGTCCTCATAGAAATCTATGGGAGGTGCACAAATGTGCACTCAATGCGCAAAGGGATGTGCAATTCCGTGAAAAAATAAGACACCTGTAACTTATTAGGCTAAATAGCCATTTAAATTGGGGCATGTTCGCCTGCTGCACGCAAATGAACATGCGTTGCGTGCACAAAATGTACAGTGAAATATGTGCAAAAAGCCCGCTACATAGCACAAATACATTGCAACAAGGCCTGCTACATAGCACAAATACATTGCAACAAGGCGTGCGCAAAAACGCATATGCAAGTGTGAAGGAGCCCTAA
This sequence comes from Eleutherodactylus coqui, assembly GCF_035609145.1. Lineage (NCBI taxonomy): Eukaryota > Metazoa > Chordata > Amphibia > Anura > Eleutherodactylidae > Eleutherodactylus > Eleutherodactylus coqui. The sequence continues at coordinate 106,746,967 of NC_089843.1, read as the reverse complement.
CTTGCATTGTCCATAATGGCAGCCACCAGAAATCTGAACTTCCTTAGGCTTCTGTCTCTCTCTTACACTCTCTCAGCCCATTGACTTGCTCCTCAGTGACTGTCTCCATTCTCCAATCACAGCAGGTCCACTGGCCTCTGAGGATGCACCTCAGTTACTCTACTAAACGCTGTGGTGGAACGGCCCCCGCTGATTGACACTTCCTCCTCATGAAGGATGCTCATTCCTGGGGATGCATTTAGGAAGCGCATTCCTGGGGTCATAAACTTTAAGCAAAAGTTGGTAACACTTCTAGTGACAACGGTTAGACAACTCTTACCCGATGTGCAAGGCAGCAATACTGTGGGGTAGAAAGTCAATGTCCAGTACAGCGATACATAACATTTGTGGATGCTTGAGGGTGAATGCACACGAACGGACTCGAATTGCAGAATCCGTGGTCGGTCACATGATCGCCGGCATTTACTAAATGCCGGCGATCATATGAAACTCAATAACAAGTAAATAAAAGTTAAAGGTTCAGCTGCCCTTATGGATCCGATCCATAAGGGCAGCTGAAAGTACTCCCCCCTGTCCTCCGCGATGTCCCATGGCGTTCTGACCTCCCGGTCCCGACGGTGCCTTCTGTGCATGCGCGCCAGACATCATATGGGAAATTTAAAATCTCTCTGGCTCCTGGCTAACATGTGTAGCCTAGAGCAGAGAGATATCACCAGGAGCTGCTGTATGCGGTTCCCGGTCACATGATCCAATGGATAACTGCGATCATGTAAAGTTAAAAAAAAACTTTAAAAAAAGGAAAAAAAATTGTTTCATCTCCCCTCACGGATCATATCCATGAGGGAAGATGAAATTATGTACCTAAGGCCCACAGATTTATTCCAATAGAAAACGGCGATCACGTAAAAGTAAAAGAAAAGTTAAAGTTTCACCTCCCCTCACAGATCTGATCCTTACCTAAGGCCTCCGATGATGTCCCCTGACTGGATCTTTATCCGCGTAGCTGTCCCCAACTTCGGCACATGCGTCCATCTGCAAGATGGCAGACGCAAGCGCGGAAGCTGGGGAGGGCCCAGGAAATTTAAACTCTCCTTGCGCCTGGGTACTACAGGTAGCCAAAAGCCTGGAACACTGACCAAGGGCCGCGATGAGTGGTCCCCAGTCACGTGATTGCCGTTATCCAAAGTATAATAGCAATTACGTAAAAGGTAAAACACAGTTGAAGTTTAATGCCCCTTTCGGTGTGAGCAAAAAACTATGGGGTAAAAATCTGCAGTACACCCCTAGATCTTTTTTTTCTTCTCCGTATTTGCGTGCACATTGCGCAGAGAATAGAACCCATTTTTTAATGGGCTCATCCACTCATTCGCTTTTGCGGACAAATTTTGCACGTGCAAAAACCCCCCCAAAACGGCATGCTCCATTCTTGCACGCATTCGCTCCCTTTTTTGCATGCATTCGCGCACCTAAAGCACAGTAGCACTCTATGGGAGTGTGCAAAAGCGCGCCTGATCCGTGCAAAATTATGCAATTAATTGTGCAATTTCATTGGGAAATTGATAACTCTGGTGACTAATAAGGCTGCACAGCCTTTTAAATCACGGGTGTGTGCAGTGCTGCTGTGAACGGTCCCCATTACTGCAGAAAGTACAGTAAATTGTGTTAAAATGTTTGCAATAGCGCAACTTCCACAGCGCAAAAAGTCACACTGTCATGATCATTTTTGCACTTACAGTCATCTAGAGCTGTCCTTAGGAGCAGAACAAGAAATTAGCTGGATACCATATACTAACAGACCCCATCAGCTATCATGGGGTACGCCAGCTTTCTGTTATAGTGTCCAACATTTTACCGAAAATAATAGCCCTGTGTGCCGCACCGCTCCTTTTAGTACTCTAATGGAATGTATGAAGGGCTTCGGAATGAAACTTCCAACGCAGATGTGAAGGAGCGCGAACACGGTGATCTCGGTCATGTAATGACAAGCTGCAAGAACAAACACTGTTGCTATATCAATAGTGTTTCCATGGTAGTCGCACAGCCATGGCAACCCTATTGATGAAGCAATGGTGCTCGTCCTTGCAGCGCTTATTGAGTACAGAAAACAATGGCAGGTGGATTGTAAGCCTTGCATGCTTCATCACTTGGAGATCTCATGATGCGAGTCTGTGCGGACGACCACTCGGTAACGTTGTTCGCAGACATTTCCATCGCACAATAGTAACATTTCCATCTCACGGGGACAGCTGCAGCGAGGGAGAGGTTTATACATGACATTGTCGGGGGAGATCTCCGAGTGGAGAAGAGAAGCCCATGCAAATATTCATGTTTGTCTTTGAAGCTGTGATTTTCTGCATCAGTTAGCAATGGGTGTGGTGGAGCTGCTAGCGGGACTCTATGTGTTACCATAGCAACAGATAATTGCAGCATTCCCAGATTCTTGTTTCCTTGCACGACAGATAGGAATTGATGTTACGTCTGGAAACTATCCCTAGACCGATGCTGCCTAATATACGGTCCAGGTTCTGCCCTGTGGCCTGGGTCAGATGGGTAGACATGGGTAGACCACCATGTAGCGTACATCTGCCTTCCTTTGGTCAATGATTGGTCAAGAGCATTCAGGTGCAGGGATCCCTCCGCTAGACCCTAAAAAACAGAGGTGTCCGACAAGAACTCGAAGGAGGAGGGCAGAGTCCACTTAAGTTACCCCCAGATTGTGGGTTAAAGCGTTGCACAAATGGGGAAAGTAGATACGGCACTAATGTTGACTACAGTAGATGTAGAAAGGAGTTAGGTAGTCAATATCAGATCAGCCGGATTCTGGCACCCAGCATCCCCACTAAATCGGCCATTTTCCAGAGCCAAGGTTTGCCGGAAGAAGTACAACTCTATCAACTATGCAGTGACCAGGAATGGTACTGCAGCTCAGTCCCATTCACCTGAATGTGACTGAAGCCGGCTTCACACAGGTGTAAGCGTATTTGCCCGCGCCTGAGTGCTTTGTTTTAGTGGAATGAATGATGCTTTGGCGTATTTTACTGTACTTTTTGCCCCTGCAAGGCATGTTCATTTATGAGTGTCAAACAAGATGCACCAATTGAAATGGTTAATTAGTTCCAGATGTGTTCTTTTTCCAGTAGAATTACGCCATGTGTCACGCAGCTGCTAGCGTATTGTGCACGCATTTGTGCAGCCCCCATTTGGGGACTTCTATGGGGACCTTTGGTGCGCAAATATGCAGAAAAATAGAGCATCTTCTATTTTTTTTGCACGACTGAAATGCTTCTGTGAATGAACCCATTGAAATCAATGGGATCTATTCTCTGCGTATTACGCACGCAAAATATGTGAAGCCGACCTGAGACTGCAATACCATTCTGGGCTACTGTACAGGTATGGAGAGCAGTAGCTCTGTGAAACAGCTGATCAGCAGGGTGTCAGACCCCCCTGATCTAATACTCATGACCTGCCCTGAAGATAGGTCATCAATAAGAAAAAACCCTTTAACATTAAAAATACCATAGTTTTCTGACTATAAGATGGAGTTTTTAGAGAGATACATTTGTGCTGAAAAGCATCTGCACCTTATCGTCCAGAATCAGGGGAGTCTGATAGATCCAGAGATCCCTGACCGCTGCCTCAATGATCCCAGCAGTGCACTAAGTGAGTATCAGGAAAATCTGCCGCCATACATACCACAGTTGCACAGTCCTCTCTCTCCCTTCCAGATCAGTCCCCTCCAGCAGATAACATTGGAGATCACTCACATATCTACCCTGCGGTGCAGGTCCTCCTCTGTACACACAGGGACAGACAATTGCTTTTAGTAGCAGCAAGATCTCTTATGATGCCATAACCATGTAACCAGGAAGCAGCTGGCGGGGGGCATGTATTACTACACTTGCATGTGGGGATTTAGGGTTAATAAAATCAGTGTTTAACTTGCCAGCTGCAGGTGTGTGTGCATGTAGCAGAGCTGTATGTGTGTATGTAGCAGAGTTGTGTATGTACTAGAGCTGTGTGTGTTGTGCGCATGTACAATGTGCGTGCATCAGTGCCGTGTATGTGTATAATATGAACTTATGTGATTGTGCGATTGTTTGAATGGAGTATGTTCCTTTTTAACATCCTTAGGGCTCCTTCACCTGAGCGCGATTTTGCACGTGGAAATATCCCACAAGCAAAACGCGGAGAATAGAGCCTATTGATTTCAATGGGTTCATTCTCATTTCCTTTCTTTTTTTGTGCGTGTGGTTCTTGTGGGCACAAAAAATTGAGACCTGCTCTATTTTCTATGCATTTGCGCACCAAAAAGCCCCATAGAGGTCTATGGTAGGTGCACGAATCTGCACTTATATAAGAGTGGGTATGCGTGAAACACTGCACCGACCCATGCACATCGGCACCTTGTTCGTTTGGCTTAATAGCCATTTAAATCAGGGTGGGTTGATTCCTCCACCATTGTGTACTAGCGGTACACACATAGTATCCTGCTCAAGCATGTGTGTAAGGTACCCTCATTTAAGCAATAATTCTGTGCTAACACTTTAGTACTAACTGATAGCTAGTCCGATATTGGAAGTAATGGGCATGCGCCAAAATACGTTCCGAGTACATGCGCACCAAATGGAGGAGGTTATCTCAACTAACCAGCTGCTTACTATTGGTGCTCGCAGTGACAGCGCTATGACGCGACGGCCCAACTATATCCGGCGCTCACAATCGCTGCACTCTGAATAGCACATTGACCTGTCCAAGCAAACACTCGGTAACGATTGGCGTCCGCTGGCACTCGGATAGGTACATGAATTCCTCCATCAAGGTCTCTAATCACTATTATTTGTGGAGCATCTCATGGAGTTCTGAACTCCACTTCGGATTGGCTGTTCATACACCATAGGTACCTCCCCATGTCTATTTAACTGTTGGAAGTGACCGTCTCATAAGCATATAGCCCTTTTCCCCGAGGATGCTATGTTTTGTGGTCAAACATGTTGGGTGGCTGTGTTGATCTTTTAATTGTAGGGATTGCTGATAGTTGTAGTACATACTATGGAGGTGCCTCTTGTGCTGCAGACTAGAGCCATGCTCTTATACTTCTAGTTTGGGATACTAGTATCATACTGACCATGTGTATGAATACATAGTAAAGAAGAGTTCGTGGCAGCATATATCGTCAAGCTTGACAAGGACCCATAGCGTCAAAACGTAGCTTGTATTCCTTGGCATGGAGGAATAAAGTCTATTGTTCTGCTTTGCACCAATGTATGCTGCCACGTACTCTTCTTTACTATGGCTTTTGCCTTGGAACAATGGACTGTGTCCTTGCTGTGGCTGTTGCATACTTCTTGTCCTACCATATTTGGTGGACACTGATGGTAAATCTTGCTTCTTGCATACGTATGAATACATCACAGGATCTGACCATTCTATATAGAACTTGTTGGACTCTTAGGCTCTTAAACCACATGCATGCCCATTAGTTCCTTTTATGCTATTTAAAGTAAAGACTTATGTTTTACGCTACGGTAGACATAACTTTAGGCATTTGTTGCCTTGTAGGCAAATTTGGCATAGCCTATTGTTTGAATGGACACACTAGGTTTAATAAGAGCTTGCTGGCTGTTAACTAGTAATCCAATTTCTATACTAGGACACTAAAGTTAATGAAGGTAGTCCCTCCACTTTGTTAGACCCCCAGAGACATTTAAATTAGCATGCATTCATTCACATCGGCGATTTCTCTAGGAAAAAGTGCTGAACATTTTGGCAAAATGCCGTACTGCTTGAGAATCGAACGGACCCCCATTATAGTCAGTAGCGACCGTTCTGCACCATTCGGTTCCATCATAAGACGGAACAGTTTGGCCAGGGGGTGTCGTTTTTCTGCTCCCTAAACAGAGCAGAAAAATGGAATCCCCTAACGCGGATGTGAATGAGCCCTATGAAATATTTCTTCTGGTTTCCAGTTGTCTAAATCTGGAGTGCGTCTTGTAGTCAGGTGCATCTTATAGTCTGAAGAATATGGTATATACCGAATATATATGGAGAGAGACAAAACAATACTGCCATGTAAATGAGATGTGTGCCAACAGATGAGTATACCGGCTGGCATCTCCTATACAACAGCTGCTGCTTTTTTCTTATTTTTCCCCAAAACGATTTGCAAGTAATGTATAAGACGCTCTTCACACAGCAGCCATTTACAACAGGCGAATCCATCATTGATTTTTTTTAGATAATTCAGAGCAGAAATCTAGAATGTTAAATATGCAGAAACTGTAAATAGCACCTCGTAATGCAGCACAGAAAACCATCATCAAGGATATTCACTGGGAGTTTCTACACAAGACATGCTGCCTGTGACTTAAGACATCACATGTAACCAGTTTCCCCAAGGATCCCCGAGGCATTTATCTGATCAATACATGTTGGTTAATAAGTTACATGCATAAAATATAAACCCAGATTCAGGGCTGCGGTCCCTGGGTGACAAGAACTGGCGCTGATATATTACTGCAGAGTGATTGATGAGATATGCACTATTGATTGCTTTCTTGAGAAAAATAATGAATATTATCAATAAAAAGCATTAACCATCATATTTCCCAGTACAATGTATGCTTTCTAAAGTTTCAGCTAGTCAGACAGCTCCATGTAAGCACATGAGCTTTTTTTTTTTTGGGGGGGGGGGGGTTCCATGATTTATAGAAAAAAGAGGTAAATATTTTTATGTCATTTTCTGTAAAAAGAAAAATGCAGCAAAACCGGCACATGTGAATGCAAACTAGATCTGAATCTTCTTATGTCCAAAGTTAGAAGCTGATCAATTTCTCACTATGCCATAATAGCGTTCAAAGTTCCACTTTTCTTAAACAACACTCCAAATCTCCAGCATATATACAGTATAGATAAAAAGATAATATGTCGGCTGTCTAAAACTGCCACTAGAGGGAGCTGAGGAGCTTATGGTATACTGCCGAAGATTTACAAAGCTAAATGTACCAAAATTCTTGCCCCAAAAACTGGAGTACATGCCTTTCCCACAATTTTTTAAACGTATTTTAGACACTTTTTACACTTCACATGACAAGGGACGTGGCTTAGCAGAAATAGGGAGTGTCTTGGATACAACACCATGCCCCAAAATTTTAATGGGTGCAAGGTATGCCAACGAAGTAAGTGTCAGCAGTAAGAGCTCTTTGATATTGCCTTCATTTCATTCTGCTCTCCTGGGATAGAGGCGAACAATGGTAAAGTGTCAGATCTGGAACATGCTGGACCTGAACAGCGCCAAATGGACCCCATAGACTATAATGAGGTCCGTCCAGATTCCCTTATGGCCTCTGACATTTTCCAAGGTGAATTAATGCTGCATCCTAGAGTTTACCATTAGAGATGAGCGAATCTACTCATTTCGAGCAATTGCTCGATCGAGCACCGCGATTTTCGAGTACTTCAGTACTCGGGTGAAAAGATTCAGGGGGCGTCGGGGGCGGGGGGAGGCGTGGCGGAGCGGGGGGGTAGCAGCGGGGAACAGGGGGGAGCCCTCTCTCTCTCAGTCTCCCCCCCACTCCCCGCAGCAACCCCCCACTCACCTACGGGGCCCCCCGAATCTTTTCGCCCGAGTACGGAAGTACTCGAAAATTGCGGTGCTCGGGCGAAAAAGGGGCGTGGCCGAGTAGGTTCGCTCATCTCTATTTACCATACATTTGCTACAGAGGCTCCAAAGAAAGCCTCCAATGCAGATGTGCCTGAGCCTTAGTCCCTAAACACTCCTTAATGGTGGCTGCAGGTAGCCAGAATAGTATTTTCACATGTACATCTGAGTAGGGGATTGAATTTCCAACCTGCATTTGCATGGCATTTCTTCCATTTAATACCGTTTCATTTCCGTTTTTCAAACTGACGGACAGAGTTAAATGGAAATAAAAGGAAATACTTCAGTTTTTTTATAGAAGCCTTTGAAAACAATGGGGAATAAAACAGAAATGTTTAATTCTGATTTATTTCTCTACTACTCAAACAGAACAAAAAATGGAAATCCTTTAATTAGCCTAATGCCAGTGCAGATGAGCCCTTAGATGAAATACATGGTATTTAAGGGTATTCATTCACTTTACAGTAATTTTACATATAAATTAGGGATTTTCCAGTGTATTTGGTAACTTCTGTCTCAACTATAGAAGCTTGGATCCCTCAGTAACTTGCAGCCAACTCCACTAATGCCACACACAACACCTATAAGCAACCTTTACTCTCTTGGACCCCTGCACATTTTATTGTAGGACATCACTGGCTCACAATGGATATAATTAGGCTCATTTACACTCACTCTTTAATGTAAACAGAACAAATCCCAGTAATGTGATCAATATTCTTTACAATTATTAAATACAAATGAGTTGGCCTATTCGCCCCCACTATTACTTCACATTTCAATAATGTCGGGAACTGACACTTTTATTTCTCTTATAGGGAATCTGTTTTAGTCCCATAGACTGTATTATGGGGCTGGAAGGTGATGGGTCAGGGGGTACAAGGAGCTGTGTCTCATACTCAGTAGATCCCTTATGCCAGCGCTGTGCCCTCGAGAAATCAGCATGCGCACACTGTGTGACTCTTTTCAGAGAGATCAATAAGTTTTGGGACTGGAGGGTCGCTTTACCTCCTCCATATTTCTATAATCTTTTTTTGTGTGTGAGTTCTCTCATTGATCTCTATGGGTGTGTGCTCAGAGAAGGGGTGTAAGTAAAGGGTCAGGGGCCCTGATGCAAAAGGTGAGCTGCCCCCCCCCTCTATCTGTATCTGTACCCGTACCCATACCTAAACCATGCTGCACAGAGACATAACTTGAAGCTTCTGGGCCCCAATGCAAAACCTGTAACAGGGCCCCCAACTATAATGCTTTACTCATAGTACTGGGCTCCCTATATGGAGAAGAGAGGCCTTATAGGCCCCCTAAGGCTCCTGGGCCCGGGTGCAACCGCATCCCCTGCACCCTCTATAGTTACGCCCCTGGCTCAGAGCCTTCTGACAAGAGCCACGCTGTGCGCACACGTGCTGATTTCTCAAGGGCACAACGCTGGAAAGGAAGACCTAGTTCGTATGAGACACAGCTCCCTGACCTTCTGTCCCCTCATTTTGGAACCCCGTAATAGACTTTATGGGAATCAAACATGATGATGAGTTCCCTTTAAAGCTATATGTGCCATTTGCATTGTGGTTTTTTTTACATTTTTTCCAGATATTTTTTATATATATATTTTTTTTAACTTTTCAGTCAAATATATTCATGTAGGTGTAAAAAAATAAAATGCATAAAAAAATGACATCAAACTTATGTGGGATGGTGAACTGTGTGGTAGCGTCTGTTGGTTTCTCACTTCATATGGTGTATAAATAATCATCCCATATAAGGCCTAATTATGGCACAAGCCAAAAACAAACTTCTACAATTAACTAAATAAAAATAGTATACAAATATATTGTACATTACTTGTGTACCACACACTGCCTAAGTAAATACCGCCATACAGTACTGGAGTAATACCAACATACAGTGACCAAATAACATCTCTGTGCATAAAGTAATGTATGGGTAATCTACTAATTGTTCTCCTATACAATTAGTAATGACCGTTGGCCATATGAGATCACACAAATTGCTCCCCCCTCTGGCCAGCCAAGTAATCACATGGAAAGCACCTTCAGTTTCAAATGAAGATAGAAATCACAAATTATGGATCTGTTTTCTGATAAAAACAACATCACAAAGAACACAGTAAATAACTCGCTGATATACTACAGACGAGCACCAGTCAATCATTAATAATTGAAAGAATTTTTTGCACAACTGACAAACCACAAGGTGACCTCTCTGAGGGAGATACAAGCCTCCATCGCTGAGACAGAAGAGAATGTGATTAGAAAAAATGTTGCTGTGGTGCTTTAGGGCAGAGTAGCAAAGTAAGTAAGTGCCGAAGAGAGACGGAAAAATTGGAATTTGGGAGAACATTTAGAAACATTGACCCCAAAAAATAAATCTAACCTACACTGGAATTTTAATGTCCCAGAATAGTCAAGGATATTCCAATCTCAATCCAATGCAGAATTTGTGGCTGGAGTTAAAGTAGCAAACAGGCAAAGTGACAGAGACTAAAAAAAAGTACAGCATACTGTATGCTAACACGGCTATATCCAAACAGACTGAAGACATAATGACTTTACAGAGGGACGGTAGTTTCACAAATCATAGTGATTTATGTAGTTGACTTTGTGGAGATTGGGTTAGGCACCCCTGTCCATGGCAGTGATTTCGCCGGTGGTAAATCGCCGGCGAATCACGCCGGCTGAAGCTTTCCATAGCGTTGTTATGGAAAGCGCCCGCCTCTGTCCACGAGCGGAGAAGCATTGTGATTCTCCACTCGCGGCCAGCAATTCGCAGCATGCTGCGAATTGCCCCGATTCTCAGCGGTCAGCCTATCTGTCAGATAGGCTGACCTGCGGAGAACCATCTGCCGGCTCCTGCTCCCGGGCGGTGGCTCCCACGGCTGAGATTCGCCACCGGATACCGCAAGGCCCGTGGACAGGGGGCCTTACTATTACATTTATAGTATTTTATTAGGGGGTACAAGGACAAGGAGGGTTGGACCTGCCTGGTTTCAGGCGTTGCTGAGTATGGTAGATTTTATTAATGAGCAAAATTGTACAACACATTTCCATCTCTTTCCAGGATGTTCCTCTGAAATCAACTTTTCCAACACCAGCCAGAGTGATTCCTCTTCCCCTTGTACCTTTAGTTTCATTCTCAGACCTATTGCTGCTATTGGGAAGCTCAGATCGGTGCAGCAGCTATTTAAATGCTTGATTGGGTATAACCTATTCATTTGTCAACTTCTGCAGGTTATTGTGTATCATGCCCTGTCTTCTGCTTGTACTGTTATAAGGTAAATGCCCCAGGTAGCACCTCTCTAGGGTTCTTCTCTTCTATACATTTCCTTTTTTACTGATCCTTCTTAAAAAAGCATGTATGAAAATCTAATATGACTTATAATGCAGACAATTACAATATCCTCCTTAATATTTCTTTGTTGCAAATTGCTGCACTTCTCTAGTTTTTAACTTGCTACAAGTATAGACTTGCTCTTGTGGTTCCTTTTAGTTGTTTAACCCTTTCCAATCCACTGTCTGATGTCTGAAGACATTATGATTTAAGGCTGTACAGCTCCGATGTTGAAAGACGCCCATCGGGGTTCTCTTACTGTATATTGCCAGCCTCTCTGCTGTCGGAGCCTATCCAACGTGTCACCTCATGTAGTACTGGCTTTAGCCAGCATATAGCGCCGTTGTATAAGGGCAGAAAAAGAGTAAGCCCCCTAGGAAAACAAAAATACAAATTGGATTGGAAAGGGTTAAAGCCCATAAGTACCCTGATGCCAAATGATGATCAAAGTACAGTATTTTGGGTATGATGACACATAGAAATACAGCTTACAGCCAGCATCGCACGGGCAGATTCCTATTGTGGAATCCGCCATTGGAGTCTGCGCGGAGGATCCATAGCAAATTGCACGCATTGAAAGGTATATAAAATTGTTTTTTCATTCACACTTACAGATACAAGTTACGTATTCAGCGAGCAGAGTAAAAATCGCAGCATGCTTTATTTTGCTACGAACTCTGTGCAGATGGCCTCCATTGAAGTGAATGGAGGCCGTCCGACCCACAGTCCATAAGCAATTAACATTGTGTATGGGCCACGGGTTTCTGCGTCATCACTAAGTGACAGAGCAGGAAATACAAAGTAAAAAAAAACTGTATTGCGCATGAATGACGGCGAGCCGCCACGGTCATCCACAATACAAAAACCACATGTGCGCAGGGTCGCTGGCTAGGCTCACAGCTGAAATCCGCTGTTGGCTTACCGCATGCAGAATCCATCCCATACGTGTGAAGCCGGTGTTCTTGGTAAATAGATTATTGGGGTGAGCTCAGAATACGGTGGATACCCTGGCTGGGATAAGTGATGAAACCATAAATGCAAGGTCAGTTTGCTGTGAATTTGCACATGCAGAATCCATACTGAAGTTTTAATTGACCCCCATCCACTTAAGGCCCATTAACCCAGCCATATTTTCAGGCCACGTGCTGTCCGTGCATTCCATGGACAGCTCATGGCCCATAATAGCCTACAAGGCTAGTTAAACAATTTTTTCACATAGACAGATTGTCCATATGAAAAAAGAAAGTAACACAACTTATTGTCGGCTGTTTTTATGGACAAGAATAGGACATACAATTACGGGATCCCTGGAGATCAGACAACACGCGGACAGGTACCCATAAGCTTCTCATGTGAGTCGTGCCCAAGTGTTATGGACCCAACACGCATACAGTCGTCTAAATTCAGGTTTAAAGCCTGAACAAATCTACATGCCCGATCTGTTGGGCATTTTATCCAATGCAGAGCAAATCTGTGCCTAAATCGGCACTAGAATTTCCAATGAAATCAGCTTTTGATGATTGTTTCTTTCATCACAGATTTTGGCACGGATTTCTAGGATATCTTATCTACATGATATGTGAATCTAATGTTAAGGAATTTTCTAGTTTCATCTAAAGAAAACGTAATAATTGCTTATTAAAAAATTATGTCACTTTTGTAATATGCTTTGCATTTTAAAGTGACACTTCAGTACCAGGACAAAATTAGGTCCTGGGACTGGGGAGAAGGGCAGGTTGTATTACCTGGAGCCCTCCTATAATCCTTTACACCTGCCAATCTATTGGTTCCTGGGGTCCCGCTCCAGCAAACTACGATGGCCGTGCCACTTCTTCTACTACCCAATGCACACTGTGCATCAGTAATCAACCACTACATACTGCTTTCTGATTGGCCAGGACTGCTTACATGAATAGAGCTGGCCAATCAGAGCAGCATGTAATTTCCTAGACTATCACTGCAAAGTGTGTATCGAATAGTTTGAGAAGCAGCACGGCCACCTTGGACCACCAGAGTGGGGCCCCAGGGACCGACAGATCTGTAACTCTAAGGGAAGATACCAGGTAACATAACCCCTCTTTATGTCCTAGGACAAAACTTTGTCTTGGGACTGAAAGATCACTTTAACTCCTCAATACTTTTATGATCTTTGTTTTTTGTCAGTCTATGAAAAAAAAGAATGAATCATTAAAATATGTAAATTATAATGCAGCATGCACCTGTGCGCAGAAAAGGTTTTAAGTTTCTGCATGTATGAGACATCAAAACTTCACACAACCGTATTTGTGCATGATTTTATGCACATAAAATATACGCGCATAATGCACATAGAATAGGACCCATTCATGTCAACGGATATGCCCTGAGGACAGTGTTTTGCATGCATGTTTCGTGTGCACAGAAAAAAATACAACCTGCTCTATTTTCCTTCATATTTGCGCACTAAGAGTCCCATATTGTTGGGGAATGTTTTATTACACTTGTCTAGCAGGCTGGGTCCACGTCCCTCCTGCTGCTCTCCACAGCTCTGACGCACTGCCTGCAGTGCTCAGCAGCTCATGATTGGTGATTGGTTCTTCGACCGCTGCTCAGCCAATCAATGCATCACTTGATGAACCAATGCGATGGCTGTGATTGGTTTATCCAGCGCTGCATTGAATGGCTAAGCAGCGGTCGAAGAACCAATCACAGCCATCGATTCCTGGAGGTGGGATTTATGAATCCTGTAACCAGGAAGTGATGTTGTACGAACGGCCGAAGACTGCGGGTACCACACAACCTCTAGAGAGCAGCGGGAGGGAAGCTAGACCAAGCCTGCTAGGTAATGTTTTTTTAATGTAGTGTAACTAGGGCTTATTTCAGGGTAGGGCTTATATTTCAAGCCTCCCTGAAAATCAGACTAGGACTTTTTTTTGGTTAGGTCTTATTTTTGGGGAAGCAGGGTAGCTTTTTAATCCATAGAAGGGGTATGTCATGCCACATGTGAAGTGTCCCTGTGTGCGAAAAAAGTACAGTACTGTGTACAGACATTCATGCAAATCAACCTCGTTCATAGCACAAATACAATACACTGAGTGTATTTGCGCATACGCTCGTCTGAAGCCGCCCTTAGAAAGTATTTTTTTTAACATGAGACACACAAGCAAGCGTTTAGTATAAAAGGAACAGGAGCTAAACCATTCCATTACTGGACTGTCTGTTCACATGAGGTGGATGAATAGACACTTATTTACTATGTGGCCAAAAATTTGTTAAATACACAAATCTGAAATTATTAAAATCCTGTAAAGGAAATGAGTTAAAACATGACTACCCGCTGAGTGGAGCAGAGACCTTGCTAGTGGTTTATATCCGGCTGTCATAGTGAATTGCTAACATGATTTCCCTATCTTACAAGTGAGATGTGCGGTTGTTCTGCTGTACATCTTGTGCTGAAATGTTAGTTCTTCCCACTCTAAGTAACTGAAAATTATGTAAAATACTAACATAATAGAGCATAATGTCAAAAACATCTCAAACAGCATTTATTTACCTTTATTTCCAGATATCAACATTTTTGCATAAAATCAGAACCAATTATGAGGGGTGAATGAAAAGTTCTCGTCCCACCCATGAAATACTTGTCTTAGCCAAATGTCATTCCTTTTGTAGGTTACATACCAAATGTTTCATTAATATCTTTTTTTTTGTTTCAGATATTGGATTTGCAGTGTCCAAGGTGTACACATCTTGAAAAATGGAAAAAGAGAGCGAACGTGCGGACATCCAATACCTGCTAAAAAAGGGGCATGAGTGCACAGGAGATCCATAATGACATGATGGAAACATTAGGGGAGGATTCCCCTTCCTATTCCACTGTGAAAAAGTGGGTGGCGAAATTCAAGCGGGGCAACACCTCTGTCCAGGATGCACCTTGCAGTGGAAGACCGTCACTGCAATCAAGGATGTCATCATGGCAGACTGGCATGTGACAGAATGCTACATTGCTGAGAGAGTGGGCATATCTCAGGAACGCGTTGGACACATCATAAGAGTTGTACTTGACATGCACAAGGTGTCATGTCGATGGGTCCTAAGAATGTTGACAGCAGAAAACAAACGCCAGAGAAACGTCATGTCCGCTGAAAACTTGACCCTTTTTGAGGCAGATCCTGTGACATTTCTCAAACATTTTGTGACAATGGATAAAGCATGGGTTCACCACTTTCAACCCAAAGCCAAGGTTTAATCAAAACAATGGAAACACCCCTCCTTACCCACCCCCAAGAAGTTCAAGTCAGTCCCATCAGCTGGCAAGGTGATGGTCTCTGTTTTTTGCGATTCGAGGGATGTTATTCTGGCTGAGTACCTCAAAAAAGGTGAAACAATGAACAGAGCATATTATGCTGCTCAACTAATGTGTTTGAGGGAGGCCATCAAAGTGAAATGCGTCGGGCTGTTGACAAAAAAAGTGCTCTTTCATACGTACAATGCGCCTGGGCACACATCCGCCATTGCGATGTCTGCCATCAAGTCCTGTGGCTTCGAAGTGCTTCAGCATCCACCTTATTCACCTGATTTGGCCCCCTCTGACTTTCATCTCTTCCCTAAGCTCAAAAAACATCTAGCAGGAACCCATTTTTGATCAGATGATGACGGCATGGCTGCGGTGGAGGACTTTTTTGCCATGCAGAAAGAAACGTTCTCCAAGGAGGGTAAAATGGGCCTGCAGCACTGGTGGCAAAAGTGTGTGGCCCTAAAATGGGACTACGTTGAAAAGTAGCCATAAACATTTCGACTACTGACAACCTTTATTCGGTGGGCCGAGGACTTTTCAGTCACCCCTTGTTGGTACCAATCAGTACCTTCAGCCAAGACAAAATATCAGAGCAGGAAGACATTTTATCAATGATGGAATTTATCAACAGGGAAATATTTTGTCACTTTGTGGGTCAAAGCAAAAAAAAGGTTATAACTGATGTATGCCCATGTATAACTATACAGCCATATGTTTCAGCCTTCTGTCAAAGGTATACATCAGAAAATACTCCCAACCTATGCCTCTGACATACCTATGACATGACATAAACAAAGCCAAGCCGCAGTACCATCTACGATCTGTAAATACGTGTGGCGCTCTTTTTAAAATATAAGCAATCATTTATAGACCCCAGACGATCAATGATTGCTGACTTATCCTGTGGATAGGTCATCAATAGTATTCTCCATGGATAAACCCTTTTTGTTATAACATACATTTATATAATAAGACTATTCATTTCTAATTTCTCGACAGACAGATATCCCTGTAATACAGTGCCATACCGAGGCATCCTATAACTGCATACAATGTGTATAGCACATCTTTCTGGTAATATGCAGGACAGCGCTCCGATGCCAAAGGCTGTTCTGTATATGTATGTTACAGTATGCAGGACAGCACTCCTATGCCAAAGGCTGTTCTGCATATGTATGTTACAGTATGCAGGACAGAGCTCCGATGCCAAAGGCTGTTCTGCATATGTATGTTACAGTATGCAGGTCAGCACTCCGATGCCAAAGGCTGTTCTGCATATGTACGTTACAGTAGGCAGGACAGAGCTCCGATGCCAAAGGCTGTTCTGTATATGTGTGTTACAGTATGCAGGACAGGGCTCCGATGCCAAAGGCTGTTCTGCATATGTATGTTACAGTATGCAGGACAGGGCTCCGATGGAGCAGTCATGTATATTGTAACATACATATGCAGAATGGCCTCAGACATCGGAGTGTCTGACACGACCTGCGTGTCAGAACTCGCCCGAAATCGGAGCTATGCCATCGGGAATCTTAATGTTGGGCAAGGTCCAACACTGGATTGGAAAGGGTTAAAGCTATAGGTAGATTTTTGCTGGTCATGTGATTGACATTTTGCAGACCTTTTGAATCTTGCTGATTCTACTGATTTGTCGTATTAAGAGATATTTCATTGTTTTAATGGACCACTACAGATGTGTAGAAAGATGATGCTATTAAAGTCTTTAGAGGCACAAATAGCAAAATGAAATTTCTATACTATGGATGACGCCAGATTAACTGTCGGGTTTACAGATTAGATTACATTCAGACAAGTATACTCAAACACATAATACACTGTATTTCTAGTAATTTTTATAGATTTTCTCTAACAGTTTGGTGATGTTAGTATGTGATTTATTTACTTGTGGTTTCCTTCAACAAGATGCTCTAAGTAAATGAAATCCTTTATGACTATTGTCATTCTAAAACACAAACAGTGTAGGAATTAAGTACATTGGGCATTGCATTCCCCCACCCTACCATGTTTCCCTGAAAATAACACCCTGTCATATATACATTTTTGCTCCAAAAGAGGCACTAGGTCTTATTTTTTGGGGAGGTATTATTATACTTACCTAGCAGGCTCGGTCCAGGTCCCTCCCACTGCTCTCTCCAGCTTTGACGAAGTCCTTCGCTGCTCATACAACATCACTTCCTGGTTACAGTATTCATAAATCCCACCTCAAGGAAGCGATGGATGTGATTAATGCTTCAACCACTGCTGAGCCAATCAATACAGTGCTGGATGAACTAATTCGATGGCTGTGATTGGTTCTTCCACCACTGCTCAGCCAATCAATGGAGCGCTAGATAAACCAATCAACATTCATCTCGTAGTAGAGGCGGGATTTACAAATTGAGCGAGCCATGGTCAATCACAGCCATCGTATTGGTTCATTCAACGTTGCATTGATTGGCTGAGCAGCGATTGAATAACCAATCACAGCAATTGCTTCTTGGAGATAGGATTTATGAATCCCATAACCAGGAAGTGATGTTTTAAGAGCGGCTGAGGACTGCTGGAAACACGCCGAACCTCTAGAGAGCAGCGGGAGGGACCTGGACCAAGCCTGCTAGGTAATGTATTCTTTTTTTTCTAATGTAGTGTAACTAGGGCTAATTTTGGGGGTAGGGCTTATAACTCAAGCCTCTTCAAAAATTAGGCTAGCGCTAGGTCTTATTTTCGGGAAAACAGGGTATTATTGCCTCCATTGACCTCACAGGGCTTCCTACAGTAAAAGTGCTCCTCCTGTGTCCCAAAAGGAACACCGCTTGTACACAGTAATTCCCTCGTATTGACCACCACAAGAAAAAGTGCCCACTGGAATTAGACCCCTTTATGTCCCACATAGTAATAGTTCCCCTCTGTGTCCACCACAAAGTAATAATGCCTACTTTGTTCCCCAGAAAGAAATAATAGCGCTCTCTGCTCACAAAGCAATAGGAGACCCTCTGCTCCCTAAAGGAATTGTATGATTATTTTATTTTTTAAATTCTGTTCCTCATGTATGTAAAAATAATTTCATACTCACCTCTCCTGGCTACCTGCTATTCCATCCTCTCCACAAGGTCTGTATTGATAGGCTGCAGTCAGATTGTTTATGGGATTTCACAGGCTGCTGCAGCCAACCACAAATGTCAGCACTTGAATGCTGGGATCTGTGATTGGCTGCAGCAGCCTGTGGCAGTTTGTACATAGGTTGCTGCTGGCTGTCAGTACAGTGCATACCTGAGGATGTGATACTGGACCCAGGAGAGGCAAGCATACAATTGCTTTTTTGCTATTTTTATACATGGGGAGCACGATTCTTTTTTTAAATGTAACTTTGAAAACACTTTTTAAAGCACCCCATGCCATTTCAAAGCAATAGAGTCTCCCTACACCCCCTTAAATTAATAGAGCCCCCAGTACCCCTATAAAGAGACGCTCCATGCCTTTGTAAAATAATACAGCCTCCCATAGTCCCTGTAGAGAGAGCCTCATGTGACCTTTCCCTTTTCCAAATAAAGTTTAATGCCCACCCCCCGTGCCACCAATTGGCCGAACAGTAAGATCGCAGTAATAGCTTATTACATAGCCAGCAGAGCTGCACTCATGTTGCTCACACTGGCTATCACTTATTTTATGTGACTAGATTGTAAAACGGATCCTTCCTCATGTTTACTATGTGATCAGACATCAGGACATAAGAGAGGAGCCATTCTACATTCTGACCACATAAACTAAGCAACAGGCAGCTTGAATCCCATGCTACCATTTGTTTAATAGTTTGTGAATGTGATCTTTCTGCTCAGCCAATCAAGGGGTGCGAGGGGAGCAGTGCAACGATGTAAGGGGTGCCTCTGGGCTACCCTAGCTCAGGGGCCAGGTTGCAATTGCAACCCTTATTGCTATGCCAATAGAATGCCAAATTCATAATTAGGTTACATAGGTTGCAAAAAAAGCAATAGGTCCATCAAATTCAACCTTTTTTGATTAATTATAACTCCTAATACCATTTGTTATTAGATCATCATCAGCCCTTTTTTAAATGCTTTCATTATTTCAGCCATTACTACCTCTTTGACTACTCTAACTGTAAAGAACCCTTTTCTATTTAGATGACTAAACCGCCATTCTTCTATACTAACCCCCAAAAAGGAGTAACCCTCTATACCAGTGATGGCGAATCTTTTAGAGACCAAGTGCCCAAACTGCAAAACTGTCTCCTCTACTGCAAAACTAAGAAGGAGAGGACTCAGGGAAAGAGGATTCCGGGTGCTGCACACTGACGTTAGAGTGTACATGACACCAGCGCAGCTGCGTGATTACCTGGCGGGGAGCTGCGACACCCCGGCCAGTAATCACTATCGTGGTGAGCAGCCAACGGCGTGCGTGCCAGCAGGTAGGGTGTTACGTGCCGCCTCTGGCACGCATGCCATAGGTTCGCCGCCACGGCTCTATACAAATCAATATGACTGTCATTCACAGCTACTTTACGTAAAGAGTTATAAATACCCATTCTATACTAAAGTGTAATCCTGTTAAGGGTCAAATTAGATTAGAAAATGGAGTAGGACAATTAGCGGAATCTCACATTACGTATATTTGTTGACAAATTATGAGGTAGCCAGGGGTGTAACTGCCACCATAGCAGCGTCTCAGGAAGTCATGGGCTTGCAGGGTCAGCTCAGCAGACCCATGTCACAGGCTTCTCACTAGCCAAGCCAGAAACCTACTGCACGCTGATGAGGGGCAAACACCCCGAAATAGCTGTCTGTGTATGGTTTTCTGGCTTGGTTTTCTATTCACAATCATTGTTTTAAAGACTTGTTTAAAGAATCGTACATTGACTTGCAGGAATGCTGCCATCCAATAGGTGGCGCTGCAGAGGATATTGTTCCATCTTTCTTATTTGCAGTGCTTTTTCAGTAACAGTATGTTGGTTTTACATGGTCATGGTGTGGCATAGTATTTGGCCTCATAGTTTTATTATTGGTAACACTGATCTTTCTAGTGGTCTTCATTCAGTAGCAGTATGATGGTATTATTCCATCACTATGTGGTAGTAATATGTGTTCATGGTGTGGTGGTATTATTTGGCCTTTATATAGTGTTATTTGGAAATTACTAGTGAATTATTTCGTCTGGCCTGACCTAGTTCTGCTAGTGTCATTCAGAAGAAAATGATAGATTCTCAGCTCTGATTCAATTTCCTGTAAACAGATCTGTAATTGCACTGTATGAATAGGACAATAACTACAAGTAGGTAATTATAGCACTTTTATCAAGTATAAAGAAATAACCCAGCGCAAAAGCAATTTTGTTCACATAGATCCTAAAGATTGACCATTCTCCTGATTGCACAAGTGCAGATATCAGATACTGCTAGATGCTGTATGGGATTATCATTGCAGTTGGAGAAGAGCTGGTAACACATCATTGTTTATAATGTACCATATACTGGACTTGTGGTGTTCAGGAAATTTACTGTATAAAAACCATTAGAAGCACATTCATTTCCACTTCAGCTTTCCGGCCTTCGGCAGATACACCAAAGCCGTGGATTTCTTTCAAAAAGAGTCCAAAGGCCACCTTAATGCAATTCATGCAGTATTTAGAAGTAGTGAGATTGGAATATTGAGCTCTTATGGGCAACCCCTTATCAAATGCTTTATCAAGGTATGAACTGTATCTAATTGGAAAAGTAATGCTTTTGAAAAAAGAAACCTGCCATATCTTGATTAGCTTTATTGTAATGAAAGCAAACATTGGCATCGAAGAGAGGCACAACCAAGTACAAATGAATAACATACCCTTTCTTATGTATCAAAAAGACCAAATAGATAAAACACAAAAATACACCCGAAATGGGCCACCTCCCACTGGTCTTCCACAAGGCACAGGCAGAGGAGATAGCCAGAAGTATAGTGTGGGCTCTAGTGTACAGAAGACCAGGAGCATGATGAAGGCCATAACCAGTGGGAGGTAAGCAATGACAAACAAGGTGAAGGAAATGTATCTCTTCATTGAATGTGTAAATAGTATGAAGAGGGTGAAAAGCCAACAGCATATTGAAGCATAATATGCTATTGTGTAGCTGTTGAATGTGGCTATTTTAAAGACTTAAGTTGCTGGGCAATATGTATAATATGTTTAATATGTATAATTTAGATCTCAGTTAGTTTTGGTTAGTTTTGTCATTGACATAGCAGTTTTTCCTATTGATTTTGATTAGCAAAAATATAACATTAAATGCAAAGTGCAGTTATCTGCCGAAAGAATTCTGGGATCATTTTCTGAAAATATACTACATTATGAAAGAAAAGGAATTAATGAAGTTGTCAAGACAACTGCTTCTCGTACAACAGCTACCCCGGCGACGTTGGCAGGGTTTTAAGACGATCCATAATGATCATCTGTTATCACTGGCCAAACATACAGACCCGCTGAGGGGGATATGTAGCATTTTATAGCATCTATGAAAGGCCGACCTTGTAATACACAGAAAGTGGTACAATTAACAAACCAACAGTCCGTGCCATTCAAGGGTCTCAGTCAAAACTGTATCTTCAACATAATGGAAAAAGGAAGTGGTTCCCCAAAATGGTGCTATAAGTGTGATACAACCCTCATTCTACTCTTGTAGCATCACCACGTGTATCAATGTTAAAGGGGACTTTTATTATGGATTGTTGGAATACTGTTGAAAACTTGAACACTGAGTGATCTGATCATATTGGATTTTACTGAGTGAACTATATTAACTGTACTGTACAGTTGCATGATTTATGAAGCATTCTTTTGTTGGAGGCTGAGGACTGAAGCAAGCGTGCTGGAGCTCTGGAGAGCAGCAGTAGGACCCAACCGAGCCTGCTATGTAAGTATAATAAGACATCCCCAAAAATAAGATCTAGTGCCTTTTTTGGTGCAAAAATTATTATAAGGCAGGGTCTTATTTTTTGGGAAACACGGTAATTGGCAAAAGGTGTTTCAATTTAAGTAGATGAATCACTGGTTTCCCAGGTGCCCATTAAGTAAACCTGATTACTAATAAAACCATTCTATTTAATATTAGATATTAGAAAAACCTTTTTGACAGTGAGAGTGATCAATGAGTGGAACAGGTTGCCACAGAAGGTGGCCAGTTCTCCTTGTGGAAGTCTTCAAACAGAGGCAGGACAGACATCTGTGAATCCTGCATTAAGCAGGTGATTGGACTCAATTACCCTGGAGGTCCCTTTCAACTACTCTACTATTTTATGATTCTCTGTCAGACTAATTAGTGAGAATCATGCCTCAATGCAAACATCTTTCAGAAGATCTGCTATAGAGAAGCTTGAAGCTCGAAATGGCAACAGAAGCATTGCGGAAGACCCGGGTGTACATTAAATCCACAATTAAATAACTTATCTACAGATGGAAAAAATACAGAACTGTTGCTACTCGCCATAGGAGTGTGCATCCTATTAAGATCACCTGAAGACGACAATGGGCAATCCTGAAACCCAAGGGTAAGAGTAAAAGACCTCCAGAAGACTCTAAACTGCAAAAACCTCTGGTCGTGTGTCCAATATTAGAAAAACACTCAACAAGAATTGTGTTCATGGAATGATGCCACAAAGGAAGCCGCTGCTATCCAGAAAAACGTCTCAAGTTTGTCCAAGACCACCTGCATGTTCTACCATGATTCTATGGACAGATGAGAGAAATGTAGAACTTTATAGCACAAATGGACAACATTATGCTTGGATGAAAAGGAAAATGGCACACCAACAGCAGAACTTCCTCTCAACTGTTAAGCATGGTGGGGTAAGCATCATGCTTTGCTGACTCAGGGCCAGGATACCTTGCGATCATTGAGGTAACAATGGATTCTGAGGTGCAGCAAATCATTTTACGGGAAAATGTAAGGACAGCAGTCCATGACCTTAAACTGAAGAGGCAATGACCCAAAGCACACAAGTAAATCAACCAAAAAATGCTTGATAAAAGAAAAAAAAAGGTTTCTGTTTTGGAATAGCCAAGTTAGAGTCCTGAGCTTACCGCTAATGAGATGCTGTGGCATGACCTGAAGAGGCCTGTGAATGCAAGGTATCATAGACACAAGGAACTGAAACACATTTGCAGGGAAGAATGGGCCACATTTCTTCCTCAACAGTGGTAATATCGTCCTTGCTACATGAAACATTTGATGGAGGCGATTGCTACTAAAGAGACACCTACAGGTTATTAAATTCAAGGGCTCACTTACTTCTATCGATTACTGAATTCAATGGGAGCTGTGCCTGTACTACCAAACCAGGATGCTACAGTACAAATGGCGCGATCTGCTTCCTGCAGATAGGTCATTAATAGAAAAAACCTCCGTATTCCGAGACAAGCCCTTTAACCCCTTGAGTGGTGGGTTTCCTGCCACCCTGTCGTGCCCACCAGGGCAGGTTTTTTACAATGGTCTAATCATTGAATTTCAACTAATTTTGCAGTTGCGTCTCAAGAGCCATAACGTTTTCATTTTTCCATTGACATGGCCATATAAGGGCTTGTTTTTTGCGGGACAAGTTGTGATTTTTTTAAACAGAGGGGAGGAAAAAAAGAAATGGGGGAAAAAAGAAAAAAATAATGTATTAACTTCCTTCTCTGGGTCATTACGACGCATGGATACCACATGTGTGATTTTATTTTTGATTTTTTACAAAATAAAGGGAAACAAATGTTTTTATTATTTTTTTATCATTTTTTAACTTTTTTTTTTTTTATTTAAATTTTTTTTTGTCCCTTTAGGGGACTTCCACAGGGACCCATCAGGCCGATGGTGACAGCCCTTTACATGCTGCAGTGACAGCCCTTTACATGCTGCAGTCACATAGACTGCAGCATGTAAAGGGTTAACACAGCAGAGATCGGAGGTTTTCTCTGATCTCTGCTGTAAGAGCAGGTACCTAGCTGTCCTCTCACAGCCAAGCACCAAGCTCTCCCTGCCACAGAGACCATCGGCTTGCTTCTGACAAGCCGATGGTCTCTATGGCAACCTATAAACAAAGCAGGAGATTGCCGGCATATCGGCAATATCTTCTGCTGGTTTTTCAAAGCCCTTGCTTTGTTCTCTGTGGGACTGTGCAGGCAGAGCACACTGTCACAGCTTGTGGCATTGTGCTCTGCAGCTCCCATAGTGATACATAGCCCAGAAATCTTCCAGGCTATGTTGCAATGAGCAGTGGAGCTCGTCCCGGAAAATTTCCAGGCGTGCCACTTAAGGGGTTAATGCAGCAATTCAAATAATTCTAAAGTGCTCACTTACCTTTTCTTTCAAATGTATAAACTAAGTAAGCAAATCTAAAATAATATTATGCTACATGCATTATGTTGAAGAGACAAATAGCTTGTAAGACGCTTTGCTCTGGCTCATAGTGTGAGTTCTGGGTGACTGTCCAACCTTTAATACCATTGCCATAATATAGACAGAGGTCATCTTGTTGAAAAAAAAAAAAACCTTCACATTTCATGTCACTATATTATTATTGTTATTATTAAGCATATTGTTTTTACTTTGCATCAACCCAAGACTTTGATCAGCTGATGGGGGCATCGGGGGTTAGACCGGGTATTATTTGCCAAACTCAGCAAGTCTATGACACACAATAACATTATTATAGGTGATTTTCATCCCCTTCAAAATATGCAGGCAGCAAGCGGTTTCAGGTAGCATAAGCTGATCAGCATTTTTTTAAAGCTAAGTGGATGCACAAATTTCATAAGAGAATACGTTAATTAGGCAAAGTTGCTCATCTGTTTAATTAACTTCAGATTGTTCCTTGGCAGTACACAGGAATGAAGTTATGGGAAAGAATAAGAAAAATAGGGGAATTAAGTTCTTGCCAACAAGCCTAAGAGGGTTATTGTTATGAGAACTGGTTATTTAAAGGGGTTATCCGGACTTTAAAAAAAATAGTCACAAAGAAATAGAGAACCAGCACTCCCTCGTTATCTTTCCTGTGCTGGTAATGCAGATCTCATACTACTGGTGATGGCTGCAGTCAATCTGTGAATCAGCTGACAACTGCCATACTCCTGACACAATGGATGCCAACACTGATTGGTGATAGTATGAACATGTGACCCTTTCAACCACTGTCTAGCTGCAGCGGTCACCAGCAGCACAAAATGCCATTGCTGCCGCCAAGTAATCAAAGGCTGGTCGTGGGTGCAACAGATAGGCAACGGTACCTCCTCCGACGACATCAACACTGAATGGAACAATGCTCTCGGTTGTGGTCATTCTAGATCGGCGCTATGGACCCTTGTCGTCCAAGCGAGATAACTAACTAATTAGCAAAATCAATTTTTCATCGAACAGGTCAATTTGTGCACCATGATTTCTTACAATGTTTGCATACGGTAATTTGAAAATCTATGGAACTGATATAACGTCGCCTTGTGCCGACTATCAAATGCAGCTTTGTTTTACTGGACAAATTTATCTACGTCTGTATTCTGCATGAATATTAGTAGCCAGCAAAGCAATGTTAGCCATAACAGCAAGGTATTGCTGGACATAACAGTTAGGCTGCCTGCACATGAGCGGAAATTCAGCGGCGGGATTGCCCGCAGAATTTCCGCCGCTGAAAGCCTGCATAGGATTGCGTTAACAAACGCAATCCCATGCAGACAGCCGCGATTTGGCCGCGCGAAATTGCAGCATGCTCTATCTCTGTGCGGGGCTCTGCGAGCCCCGCACAGAAACATCACTCGCCCGCCGCCGGCTCCGGTCTGCGCATGCGCCGGCTGCCCGGCAAGCCGGCACATCAAACAGCCACAGCTGCGAGTGCGCGGGTAAGTACGCGCCGCTCTCTAGAGGCGCTCGGGTCGGGTCCCGCGGCGAGAATCCTCGCCGCCGGATCCAACCCGCTCGTATGCAGGCGGCCTTAGAGGGAAACATTTGGATATTATTAAAGATCTGTGCAAAAAATGAAAAGGGTTCTGTCATTAAAAATACTTACCTATTCCTTCCCGGTCAGTCTTCTTACCGCATCTTCTCCTCCCTGATCTTCTCCTGGCTCCTGCAGTTCCCCGGGTCACCTCACCGCTAGCCGGCTGGATCCTTTTCTTCCAGTGATGAAGGGTACATTGCTGGCATTCTCCTTCCTGCAGGTCAATGTACGCTACGTCACTAGTGTTCGCTGCCTAGCAGGGAATGCCGACTCCTAAGCTGTGCTATTACCAAAACCATGCATGCGCACTGTTTCTCGACAATAGTATATGAACACTATATGTGAGCGTGCATGCGCAGTCTTCGCAATAGCCCGGCATTTCCTGCTAGGACTTGTGACATAACACATCCTGACCTGCCAGAAGGAGACTGCCAAGAATGGACACTGCAAAACAGGGAGAAGAGTATCTAGCAGGCTTGCGATGAGGTGACCCGGGAGACTGGAGGAGCCAGGAGAAGACCGGTGAGTAGAAGATGCGGTAGGAAGATTGACTGGGAAAGAATAGGTAAATAATATAGATTTTTTTTTTCTAACGACTTTAAAGGTCCTTTTACAAGGAGCACTACATTGCTTGCACAAGCGAACTATGGCAGAATTTGTTCGTTCGCTCATGCAGCATGTTTATACGGGCAGATAAATTGTTTGCAATTTCATTTGTATACCGTTATGTCATTCACATTCACTAAACGATAGCTGTTCACATACAACGACGTGCGAAGGAACGATTCTTTGCATACCTGCATAAAATGAACAACAAATGAGAAGCAAACAAATGCTCATTGGCTGTGTTCATATTTAACAATTATCGCTCCAATTTGCACAGTCCAACAATTTTAGCATTCTGTGTAAAAGGTCCCAAGCATCTACTATTTGTCACGTGTTGTTTTTATATAAGGGCTCAGTCACATGGGCGTATCCGGGCGCCGATGCGCTCGTATTACTGTACGATAAGACAGCCGCACTGCAGGTACGGACGACTCTCTGCACCGCCGGAAGGAAGAACACATGACCGGCTCCATTGTCTGACAAACTGAAAATGAATGGAGAGATTTATCAGTACCAGCACATCCTATGGGCAGTGCAGCTTCCTACAGATTCGTCAACAGGTAAAACTAGGGATCAGTAACTAACCTAATAATGACCAAACGCTATACAAGTACGCCACTTGATTGTAGGCTTTAAAGCTGAACCATTCTACATGTACATTGCAGGTTCAAAATGCACGCCAGGAAGATTTTGACGCAGCATTATTCAATTTTCAGCGCATGTTCAGAAAAATAAGTTACTGAAATTGATGCAGTTTTGAGCCAATCACTAGAGTTGAGCGAACATACTCTGCCGAGCTTGATGCTCGTTCGAGTATTATCATACTCGATGGTGCTCATTACTCGAACGAGCATCACGCCGTGTTCGACCCTGCCCCAGTTTTTGGCTCCTCCCCGCTGTGATGTGCCTGTTTTGGCCCCTCCCCGCCGCGACGAACACGAACCAAGAAAAAAAAAAGCTTGGGACCCGGTGTCCCACATACAAAAATGCTCGAGTGTCCCATTGTAGTCAATGGGATTCGTTACTGGAGTAGAGCTCTCGAATTTTACGAAAAGCTTGACTCAAATAACGCAGACCCGATCATTTGGGTGCTCGCTCATCTCTACCAGTCACATTTCTGGGAGAAAGATAAAAGGAGAAAACCAGTTAGTGAAGCTAACTTTGGTGGTGTTGTCACACCAACGGAAATTACATTGTGTCACCGGTTTTTGTGTCTGGATAAAAATTTCGGAGTGAACCTCTACGATGCTGTCAAGCCACTTCATCAATCAGATGAGTTTGCTAAAGGTTTCATCGCAGGGCTACACTACGTACAGCCGGTTGGTCTTTGCATCGTAACACAACAGAAACTCCATGGAATGGGTCAAATTTGGAGATGGTGCACAGCAGAGCAAAATATAACAAGTGAAGTCAGAGGTAAAAGTATTCACCAAAATCCATATGCGGATTTCAGTGCTCCACGATGTGTGGTCATATCCCAATTCTCTGTTTTTTGGCTTTCATCTCATTATAAGCATTTCTTTATGGCGCTTTTTTCAGTGAGTCAGGATATAGAACTTATTTCAATACTTCATTTTAGTATCAATTTGCCATTTTTTTTTAAAAAAGGATCTCTAAATAGAAAACAATTCTTTATTTGATATACATATTATTCTTTATACAACTAAGAGAGAATAAAACCAGATCTCTTTAAAAATTATTTTGGCAGTCCAGTAAATGAAGAAGTCAGAGTTGTTAAACCACCTGCATGCAAAATCTTCTAAAATGTTCATGGTCAATTAGGACCAAAACACTATGGTCATTAAAGGGTTAAGATTGTCTAAGGCCACCTGCACACGGCAGGGCTGGATTCCACATGCGGATTCCGGCCCTGGGTGCAGCGACATCCGCACGTACTGAGCCATCGGACATGTGCAGCACAGATTTTTTTTAAATTCCTGCTTTTCTCGTGTCATCTCCTAGTGAAGACGTGGAATCCTCGACCTTTCCACAATGTCATTGTGAAAGGGCCGTGGCTCGGACGGCTTCCATTGACTTTAATGGAAGCCGTCCATGAGGAATCCGTGGAAAATGGAGCATGCTGCAAATTTTCCTCCACTTGCAGAAACCATGATTGGTTTCCGCAAGTGAGCAAGAAGAATCAATTTCCCATAATATGCTATGGGCGTTGTTTGTGTGGATCCGCGGTGTGGACGCCCGCCGCAGATTCCACAGCAAATATCCAGCCGTGGCCAGGAGCCTTTAGGCTGAATTCACTAATGCAGTTTAGGTGCTATTTCTGGTGAGGAGTCAACTGTATTCATCAGGGAATCAGTCCCCCCTCTTCCTGCACCTCCAGCCGGTGACTGAAAGACTACTGTGTGTACATGTAAATATATGAAAACGGTCAGTTACAGGTAAGAAGGATCAGGTAGGCGAGGAAAGAGGTGGTGACTATCAGTCCACCATATTCTTTGTTAGACTTTATTATCCAAATGGCCCAATATTTTTTGATGAACTTGTTCCTATAATATGCTCCCTTAGAGCAGCATAACAAGGTATCCTCTATCCACAGGGTTTATGGTGTTTTATGCTCCTTATCTGTAAACTATGCATCCTATTTTAATGTATGCTTGTAACTATTTTTCTTGCAATTCTATGAGGGCTTGACTCAGAAAGAAGACAAAACCACCTTAAATAATGCAACAAAAGAAACAATATATTTATGTGCATTAATTAGAATCATATAGAAACCGCAGAATGGCAGCGCAGCTATATTTTAAGAAAGATGCTCATTTTTAGACTAAGCCGGTGTCACAGGGGTGTAAGTATTAGATATGAGCGAGCATACTCGCTAAGGACAATTGCTCGAGCAAGCATTGTCCTTAGCGAGTATCTCCCCGCTTGGAAGAAAAGGTTCGGCTGCCGGCGCAGGTGACAGGTGAGTTGCGGCGGTGAGCGGGAAGGGGGGGGGAGAGGGAGAGAGAGATCTCCCCTCTGTTCCTCCCCGCTCTCCCCGGCAGCCGAACCTTTTCTTCCGAGCGGGCAGGTACTCGCTAAGGGCAATTTTTGATCGAGTAATTGCCCTTAGTGAGTATGCTTGCTCATCTCTAGTAAGCACCTTTACTTGTGCATTTGCACTGCGTATTTGCGTGTGCATGTTCTACTGTGCTTCTAGTTCACACAAATCATGTGCAGTTGCGCACACAAAAAAACACGCAATCATGCTCCCATTCACTGAAATGGACAATCGCATACTTAGTTCAATATGTGCTCTTTCGCTGTGCAAATGGGCAGTAAAATAGAGCATGCTGTGTATTTTTTTGTGCGCTCAAAATGCACATTCAAAATTCGCTTATGTGAACACACTAATTGAAATCAATGGGTTCTATTAATGCGTATTGCGCATGCAAATTTTTCGTGCACGCTGCGCAAATATCTTCGCATAATTCCGGCCTTACACGGTGTATTTTTACTGCAGTTTCCTACCACCAAATGTGAACGTACTCTATCTTGGGCCAGCTGAGGTAGACCTGTACAGTAACAGTACTTTTTATCTGCAGATCATTTCCTAAAAAAAAAACCCACTTTTTGTACTTCCCCAAATTTGAATATCCAAGCTGTAGAGAAAATGCATAATAAAATATGCAAAGAAGTGATGTTTTCTGCATGCAAATAATTTATGGCCATATGTTTAACACCCACTTAAATACAATAAGCTGTACTTACAAATGGAGGACATTATTTGCCTAAAGGTTCATATGATTAGCTGGTCTGAGCTTGTGTGGAAAAAGTTCCTCTGAATTCTAATGTCCTCTTGTTCTGCTTTCAGAAATTGTATTTGGTTTTCCAAATTAACACAGAAACGTTAACAAATACAATGTGTTACAGAAAATGTAATGTTAATTGCAAAACTGAATTATTCATTGCACTCCGAAAAAATACATTTTTATGGTAATAGCTTTATATGGAGCAGTTAAAGAAGTTGCAGTAGCTAAAATTCCAACAATGGCCGATATCCTATAGAAACATATTGTATTGTGTCTTTTATTTAAGAAAAACATAAACCTATTCCCTTGTCTATGAGCTAAACATATGCCAAAGAGTTACCCAAAGTGTAGCCCTCTAATCTATTATTTACATACTGTAAAGTATGGGACATCAATAATGTGACAAAGCAAGGATATATCAAGGTAAGCTAAGAATGTGAAATGGGTCTTCAATTAAAACAGCCATGACTGTTTTTCAAGCTCATATTTTATTATATATATATATATTGCTATTGTAGACATTAACGGAGAATTCCCAACTCAGCATGTTATATCCTATTTACAGTATAGTGGATAACTTGTTGATTGGTAGAAGTCCGATCGCTGTGACCCCCATCGATTCAGAGATATTACCCTTGGTGCATCCCTAAATATTGACAGTGGTGGCCATTAGAGATGAGCGAGTATACTCGCTAAGGCACTTTACTCGAGCGAGTAGTGCCTTAGCCGAGTATCTCCCTACTCGCCTCTAAAGATTCGGGGGCCGCCGCAGGTGACAGGTGAGTTGCGGCGGGGAGTGGGGGGGAGAGAGGGAGAGAGAGATCTCCCCTCCGTTCCTCTCCGCTCTCCCCCGCCGGCCCCCGAATCTTTAGAGGCGAGCGGGGAGATACTCGGCTAAGGCACTACTCGCTCGAGTAAAGTGCCTTAGCAAGTATACTCGCTCATCACTAGTGGCCATCAAATTCACTTAATTTGGAACTGCCTGAAATAATTGAGTTGAAGTGTGCAGTAATCTTCAGCAGTTCTATTGAAGTGAATGGACTGATCACTAGAGATGAGCGAACGTGCTCGGCCACGCCCCTTTTTCGCCCGAATACCGCGATTTTCGAGTACTTCCGTACTCGGGCGAAAAAATTCGGGGGTCGCCGTGGCGGCGCGGGGGGTTGCAGCGGGGAGTGGGGGGGAGAGGGAGAGAGAGAGGGCTCCCCCCTGTTCCCTGCTGCTACCCCCCGCGCCGCCACGCCTCTCCCCGGCCCCCGGCGCACCCGAGTACTTTTCACCCGAGTAGTGAAGTACTCGAAAATCGCGGTGCTCGACTGCGAAATCGCCCTTACTGAGTACGTTCGCTCATCTCTACTGATCACCGTTTCTCTAGATTGGTAGAGATTCAAGCAGTCAGAATAGGCGATAACTTGTCAAGATGAGAATACCCCTTTAAAGCGTCACTATTATCTTATCTTCTATACTTCTTCCATTTCCCCTAACGTTTGAAATAACAGTGGGGAAAGGAGCTCTGAAGGAGACACTTTCGGTATCCGATAGTAACATAGTTTGTAAGGCTGAATAAAGACAACGTCCATCCAGTTCAGCCTGTCTATCCTCCTGTGTTGTTGATCCAGAGGAAGGCAAAAAAAACCAAGAGCAGGAGCCAATTAGCCCTTTTGGGGGAAAAATCCCTTCCCAACTCCCTAATGGCAATCAGACTAATCCCTGGATCAACCCCTAATATTTCCTACCTGCTGTGTACCCAGTATAGGAGCTGTGCACGAGAGGCGTTGGGTGCTCTACAGTATAGGAGCTACGCAGACGCCGCTTTGGGCATCCTTGGCCAATGTTACTCCCATTGTACTGTTCTCATTTCCCACAAAGAGAGAATGAAATTAGAATGATCCCTTATATTCAGATGTAGGAATGTGACTTCCAAGGTTATATCCAGTAATTATCTAAAAGATAATATAGCACCCTCCCTTTAAAGAGTATAGTTTTAAAGTCTTCCAAATAATTTCAGACCAAAATTACATTTGGGGTCAAATTAGTTGCCATTACTTTTGCTGTGTTTTGGGGAGATGGCACATAATAGCTCCACTTGCCAGATGTATTGATAATGATAGCTTTGCATACTTACATTCTCTAAATGCAAAAAGATTGTATTGCAAAAGTTAGATTATTGCAAAAGTTCAACATGTGGGTTAAAATGACACATAGAAGTTCATTCTAACCTTCAGTGATTCAAATCCATGATAATGATACAAATTTCTGAAATTCTCCATAAGCGCAAGAACATATGCTTGTATTTAATTTATAATCTCCATTACTGACTTTGCTGTCTATCGCTGTTGGAGAGAAGAAAATCTTATTTGTTCACATAACGGGAAACAATTTAGAGAGTCATGCCGTGAGTGCAATTGTATTTGTAGTATACAGTATTTTGTATGAAAGGCCAATTTCCATGCTAATTGTCAGGCAACCATATAATATATTTGCAGGCTAGTTAGAACAGAAATTTGTGCAGGGTGCTACTTCTTTTGAACAGCAGTTTATCTGTCTACTTTTATCATTCCTTTCCAGGTTTAGTGGTCCTTTAAAGGCTATGCAAACAGTTTGCGTGTGAAAAATCAATACATGCATATTTTACTAAGTCTCTACTGAAACAAATAAGGCAGTCAAATGTTTTTCTACATTGAGTTTTTCCTGATGCATTTACAAAGCTTCATACTTGGTTTGCAGCCACTCCTATATCTAGATTTCTAGCTGGGGACATTCTCAGCACTGATTTGCTGGTTTCTCTCATGAATCTGCACAAGCTCAGCTTCCCCTTCCCTCTCCTCTTTCAGAGGCTGTGTAGCATAACCACACCCACTCAATACTACAGGGCTATTTCTCATTCTCCCTCACTGCTGATAAGAACAGTTAATTCACCTGAAATGAATTACAGCCCTCTGTAATAGTAGCATTCTCTGTTCTTTTTCCTCCTGATCTCCTCCACTATCTCCCGCACTGTCATACAGCTGTCTGTAATAGCTCGGTGGAAAAGCAGTAAATGCACATTCACAACACGAGTATATGCTAGGGGAGACGTTAGCCAGTTCACTCTGACTGACAGAATTCGCTAAAATTTCTGTCCTCCAGTCTGCAGTGCCTTGAAAAACAATGCAAGCATAGAAAATAAACAATTTAAATTTTTTTAATGAAAACGAATTAGAAAAGGTATTCATTTTCAAAAACACATTGATTAAAAAAGAGTGCAAAGATGTACATAACCTTTATGGTGTGGCAGTACTGGTCCCATGGTAATTGTTAACCATACAGTGCATTTGGAAAGTCTTCAAACCTTTTCACTTTTTAGATAAATGTGTTATGTTGTGTCCGTGTGCAGCTTAACAAAAAATTATAATGCTCTCCATCCTTCTACACTCAATACCCCACAATGACAAAGTGAAAACAGAATGTGAGAAATTTTGTACATTTTTTAAAAATGAAAAACTAACATTTTTCATTGACATAAGTATTCAGACCCTGTACTCAGTATGTAGTTGAAGCACCATTGGCAGCAATTAAATCATTCCAGTCTTCTTGGGTATGTTGCTACAATGTTTGCACACCTGGATTTTTTTTTTTTGTCTTTTGCTCTGCTGATACTCTCAAGCTCTGTCAGGTTGGGTGGGGACCAGAGGCGTAACTTGAAGCTCCTGGGCCCCAATGCAAAACCTGTAATGGGGCCCCCAACTATAACGCTTTATTCATAGTACTGGGTTCTTTATATGGAGAAGAGGGGCCTTATGGGCCCCCCTAAGGCTCCTCGGCCTGGGTGCAACAGTATCCCCTGCATCCTCTATAGTTACTCCCCTGGTGGGCACTGTCTGTGGTCAGTCATTTTCAGGTCTCTCCAGAGATATTCAATTGGGTTCAAGTCAGGGCTCTGGCTGAGCCACTCAAGGACATTCACAGAGTTGTCCCAAAGCCCCTCCTTTGGTGTCTTGCCTATGTGCTTAGGGTTGTTGTCTTGTTGGAAGGTGAAGCAGCCAGCTCTAGGAAGAGTCAAACTTCTATCTAAGAATTATGAAAGCCACTGTGCTACTGGGATCCTTCAGTGCACCGGAAATGTTTTTGTAGCTTTCTCCAGATCTGTGTCCCACACAATCCTATCTCTGAGCTCTATAGGCAGTTCTTTCCTCCTTATGGCTTGGTTTTGGCTCTGATATGCATTGTGAGCTGTGAGACCTTATATAGACATGGGTGTGTCTTTTAAATTTATGTCTAATCAACTGAATTTACCACAGGTGAACTCCAATCATGGTGTAGAAAAATCTAAAAGATGATCAAGAGAAATGGAAGGCTGCCAGAGCTAAATTTCAAGTGTCATCATACCAAAGGGTCTTAATTAGAGATGAGCGAACACCAAAATGTTCGGGTGTTCGTTATTCGAAACGAACTTCCCGCGATGTTCGAGGGTTCGTTTCGAATAACGAACCCCATTGAAGTCAATGGGCGACCAGAACATTTTTGTATTTCGCCGATGCTCGCTAAGGTTTTCATGTGTGAAAATCTGGGCAATTCAAGAAAGTGATGGGAACGACACAGCAACGGATAGGGCATGTGAGGGGCTACATGTTGGGCTGCATCTCAAGTTCACAGGTCCCACTATTAAGCCACAATACCGGCAAGAGTGGGCCCCCCCCCCCTCCCAACAACTTTTACTTCTGAAAAGCCCTCATTAGCAATGGATACCTTAGCTAAGCACCACACTACCTCCAACAAAGCACAATCACTGCCTGCATGACACTCCGCTGCCACTTCTCCTGGGTTACATGCTGCCCAACCCCCTGCACGACCCAGTGTCCACAGCGCACACCAAAGTGTCCCTGCGCAGCCTTCAGCTGCCCTCATGCCACACCACCCTCATGTCTATTTAGAAGTGCGTCTGCCATGACGAGGGACCGCAGGCACACACTGCACAGGGTTGGCACGGCTAGGCAGCGACCCTCTTTAAAAGGGGCGGGGCGATAGCCCACAATGCTGTACAGAAGCAATGAGAAATAGAATCCTGTGCCACCGCCATCAGGAGCTGCACACGTGGGCATAGCAATGGGGAACCTATGTGCCACACACTATTCATTCTGTCAAGGTGTCTGCATGCCCCAGTCAGACCGGGCTTTTTAATTCATAGACACAGGCAGGTACAACTCCCTATTGTGAAGTCCCTGTCGACCGACAGCATGGGTGGCTCCCTGGAACCCACCGGCGGTACACAAAAATATCCCATTGCATTGCCCAACACAGCTGAGGTAGTAATGTCGTGCGTAATACAGGTGGGCTTCGGCCCACACTGCATGCCCCAGTCAGACTGGGGTTCTTTACAAGTGGAAACAGATGCATTTATAATTCCCTGTGGACCCACTGCCTGGGTGGGTGCCAGGAAGCCACCGGCGGTACATAGAAATATCCCATTGCATTGCCCAACACAGCTGAGGTAGTAATGTCGTGCGTAATACAGGTGGGCTTCGGCCCACACTGCATGCCCCAGTCTGACTGGGGTTCTTTAGAAGTGGACACATGTAGGTTAAACTCCCTGTGGACCCACAGCATGGGTGGGTGCCAGGAAGCCACCGGCGGTACATAGAAATATCCCATTGCATTGCCCAACACAGCTGAGGTAGTAATGTCGTGCGTAATACAGGTGGGCTTCGGCCCACACTGCATGCCCCAGTCAGACTGGGGTTCTTTACAAGTGGAAACAGATGCATTTATAATTCCCTGTGGACCCACTGCCTGGGTGGGTGCCAGGAAGCCACCGGCGGTACATAGAAATATCCCATTGCATTGCCCAACACAGCTGAGGTAGTAATGTCGTGCGTAATACAGGTGGGCTTCGGCCCACACTGCATGCCCCAGTCTGACTGGGGTTCTTTAGAAGTGGACACATGTAGGTTAAACTCCCTGTGGACCCACAGCATGGGTGGGTGCCAGGAAGCCACCGGCGGTACATAGAAATATACCATTGCATTGCCCAACACAGCTGAGGTAGTAATGTCGTGCGTAATACAGGTGGGCTTCGGCCCACACTGCATGCCCCAGTCTGACTGGGGTTCTTTAGAAGTGGACACATGTAGGTTAAACTCCCTGTGGACCCACAGCATGGGTGGGTGCCAGGAAGCCACCGGCGGTACATAGAAATATCCCATTGCATTGCCCAACACAGCTGAGGTAGTAATGTCGTGCGTAATACAGGTGGGCTTCGGCCCACACTGCATGCCCCAGTCAGACGGGTTCTTTAGAAGTGTACAGATGTAGTAAAAACTCCGTGTGCACCTACAGCATGGGTGGCTCCCTGGAACCCACCGGCGGTACACAGAAATATCCCATTGCATTGCCCAACACAGCTGAGGTAGTAATGTCGTGCTTAATGCAGGTGGGCTAAAAATTTATTTGATTACACTGTAGGCGAGGGCCCACAAAAATTGCTGTATCAACAGTACTAATGTACATCCCAAAAATTGGCCATGGCCAGCCAAGAGGGCAGGTGAAACCCATTAATCGCTTTGGTTAATGTGGCTTAAGTGGTAACTAGGCCTGGAGGCAGCCCAGTGTAACGAAAAATTGGTTCAAGTTACAGTTCCAACGCTTTTAAGCGCATTGAAACTTTTAAAAATTGTTTAGAAAAATTATTTGAGTGAGCCTTGTGGCCCTAAGAAAAATTGCCCGTTCAGCGTGATTACGTGAGGTTTCAGGAGGAGTAGCAGGAGGAGGAGGAGGAGGAATATTAGACACAGATTGATGAAGCAGAAATGTCCCCGTTTTGGATGGTGAGAGAGAACGTAGCTTCCATCCGCGGGTGCAGCCTACGTATTGCTTACGTATCGCTGCTGTCCGCTGGTGGAGAAGAGAAGTCTGGCGAAATCCAGCCTTTGTTCATCTTTATGA
Source organism: Eleutherodactylus coqui (assembly GCF_035609145.1). Classification (NCBI taxonomy): domain Eukaryota; kingdom Metazoa; phylum Chordata; class Amphibia; order Anura; family Eleutherodactylidae; genus Eleutherodactylus; species Eleutherodactylus coqui. The sequence continues at coordinate 106,709,458 of NC_089843.1, read as the reverse complement.
GTGTTAGCCTGTCGGCACTGTCGGTTGACAGGCGGGTACGCTTATCTATGATGATTCCCCCAGCCGCACTAAACACTCTCTCCGACAAGACGCTAGCCGCAGGACAAGCAAGCACCTCCAGGGCATACAGCGCTAGTTCAGGCCATGTGTCCAGCTTCGACACCCAGTAGTTGTAGGTGGCAGAGGCGTCACGGAGGACGGTCGTGCGATCGGCTACGTACTCCCTCACCATCCTTTTACAGTGCTCCCGCCGACTCAGCCTTGACTGGGGAGCGGTGACACAGTCTTGGTGGGGAGCCATAAAGCTGTCCAGGCCCTTAAAGACTGTTGCACTGCCTGGGATGTACATGCTGCTCGATCTCCGCACCTCCCCTGCTACCTTGCCCTCGGTACTGCGCCTTCTGCCACTAGCGCTGTCGGCTGGGAATTTTACCATCAGCTTGTCCGCAAGGGTCCTGTGGTATAGCAACACTCTCGAACCCCTTTCCTCTTCGGGAATGAGAGTGGGCAGGTTCTCCTTATAGCGTGGGTCGAGCAGTGTGTACACCCAGTAATCCGTTGTGGCCAGAATGCGTGCAACGCGAGGGTCACGAGAAAGGCATCCTAACATGAAGTCAGCCATGTGTGCCAGGGTACCTGTACGCAACACATGGCTGTCTTCACTAGGAAGATCACTGCCAGGATCCTCCTCCTCCTCCTCCTCAGGCCATACACGCTGAAAGGATGACAGGCAATCAGCCGGTGTACCGTCAGCAGCGGGCCAAGCTGTCTCTTCCCCCTCCTCCTCATCCTCCTCATGCTCCTCCTCCTCCTCCTGTACGCGCTGAGAAATAGACAGGAGGGTGCCCTGACTATCCAGCGGCATACTGTCTTCCACCGCCCCCGTTTCCGAGCGCAAAGCAGCTGCCTTTATGGTTTGCAGGGAATTTCTCAAGATGCATAGCAGAGGAATGGTGACGCTAATGATTGTAGCATCGCCGCTCACCACCTGGGTAGACTCCTCAAAATTACCAAGGACATGGCAGATGTCTGCCAACCAGGCCCACTCTTCTGAAAGGAATTGAGGAGGCTGACTCCCACTGCGCCGCCCATGTTGGAGTTGGTATTCGACTATAGCTCTACGCTGTTCATAGAGCCTGGCCAACATGTGGAGCGTAGAGTTCCACCGTGTGGGCACGTCGCACAGCAGTCGGTGCACTGGCAGCTTAAAGTGATGTTGCAGGGTGCGCAGGGTGGCAGCGTCCGTGTGGGACTTGCGGAAATGTGCGCAGAGCCGGCGCGCCTTTACGAGCAGGTCTGACAAGCGTGGGTAGCTTTTCAGAAAGCGCTGAACCACCAAATTAAAGACGTGGGCCAGGCATGGCACGTGCGTGAGGCTGCCGAGCTGCAGAGCCGCCACCAGGTTACGGCCGTTGTCACACACGACCATGCCCGGTTGGAGGCTCAGCGGCGCAAGCCAGCGGTCGGTCTGCTGTGTCAGACCCTGCAGCAGTTCGTGGGCCGTGGGCCTCTTATCGCCTAAGCTGAGTAGTTTCAGCACGGCCTGCTGACGCTTGCCCACCGCTGTGCTGCCACACCGCGCGACACCGACTGCTGGCGACATGCTGCTGCTAACACATCTTGATTGCGAGACAGAGGAGGAGGAGGAGGAGGGTGCTTTAGTGGAGGAAGCATACACCTCCGCAGATACCACCACCGAGCTGGGGCCCGCAATTCTGGGGGTGGGTAGGACGTGAGCGGTCCCAGGCTCTGACTCTGTCCCAGCCTCCACTAAATTCACCCAATGTGCCGTCAGGGAGATGTAGTGGCCCTGCCCGCCTGTGCTTGTCCACGTGTCCGTTGTTAAGTGGACTGTGGCAGTAACCGCGTTGGTGAGGGCGCGTACAATGTTGCGGGAGACGTGGTCGTGCAGGGCTGGGACGGCACATCGGGAAAAGTAGTGGCGACTGGGAACTGAGTAGCGCGGGGCCGCCGCCTCCATGATACTTTTGAAGGACTCAGTTTCCACAACCCTATACGGCAGCATCTCAAGGCTGATGAATTTTGCTATGCGGACGGTTAACGTTTGAGCGTGCGGGTGCGTGGCGGCGTACTTGCGCTTGCGCTCCAACAGTTGCGCAAGCGACGGCTGGACGATGCGCTGAACTACACTGCTGGATGGGGCCGAGGACAGCGGAGATGAGGGTGTGGGTGCAGGCCATGAGGCGGTAGTGCCTGTGTCCTGAGAGGGGGGTTGCATCTCAGTGGCAGGTTGGGGCACAGGGGGAGAGGCAGGGGTGCAAACCGGAGGCGCTGAACGGCCTTCGTCCCACCTTGTGGGGTGCTTGGCCATCATATGTCTGCGCATGGTGGTGGTGGTGAGGCTGTTGGTGTTGGCTCCCCGGCTGAGCTTTGCGCGACAAAGGTTGCACACCACTGTTCGTCGGTCGTCAGGCGTCTCTGTGAAAAACTGCCAGACCTTAGAGCACCTCGGCCTCTGCAGGGTGGCATGGCGCGAGGGGGCGCTTTGGGAAACAGTTGGTGGATTATTCGGTCTGGCCCTGCCTCTACCCCTGGCCACCGCACTGCCTCTTGCAACCTGCCCTGCTGATGCCCTTGACTCCCCCTCTGAAGACCTGTCCTCCTGAGTAAGCGTTGCACACCAGGTGGGGTCAGTCACCTCATCGTCCTGCTGCTCTTCCTCCGAATCCTCTGTGCGCTGCTCCCTCGGACTTACTGCCCTTACTACTACCTCACTGCAAGACAACTGTGTCTGATCGTCATCGTCCTCCTCACCCACAGAAAGTTGTTGAGACAGTTGGCGGAAGTCCCCAGCCTCTTCCCCCGGACCCCGGGAACGTTCGAATGGTTGGGCATCAGTGACGATAAACTCCTCTGGTGGGAGAGGAACCGCTGCTGCCCAATCTAAGCAGGGGCCCGAGAACAGTTCCTGGGAGTGTTCCCGCTCCTGAGCAGGTGTCATTGTAGTGGAGTGAGGAGGCTGGGAGGAAGGAGGAGCAGCAGACAGAGGATTCGGATTTGCAGCAGTGGACGGCGCAGAACTGCGTGTTGACGATAGGTTGCTCGAAGCACTTTCTGCCATCCAGGACAAGACCTGCTCACACTGCTCATTTTCTAATAACCGTCTCCCGCGTGGACCCATTAATTGGGCGATGAATGTGGGGACGCCAGAAACGTGCCTCTCTCCTAATCGCGCAGCAGTAGGCTGCGACACACCTGGATCAGGAGCTCGGCCTGTGCCCACACCCTGACTTGGCCCTCCGCGTCCTCGGCCGCGTCCACGTCCTCTAGGCCTACCCCTACCCCTCAGCATGCTGTATTACCAGTGATTTGATTTCACAGGCAGGAAATAAATTGGCGCAAGACTGCAGGCCAAATATAATTTTTTCCCTTTTTTGAAAACGAAAGGCCCCACTGCCTCTAGTGAATGAATAATCTAAGTTTAATAACTGTGCTGTGGCCCTGCTAATGTGTCACAGAACGTGAGGGTAGCAGAGTTATTATAACTCTGGCAGAGCAGGTATTTTTTTCCCAATTAAGGAAAGCAAATGGCGAAGCCAGCAGTAAAACGTAGCTGGGTGCGTCTGATTTTTAAACGTTGCACACGCAGCCGACACGTACACACAGCCCTTAGGACGGACAGAGGCAGGACAAATAGATTTTTTTTCAGTTTTTTTCCACCAAAAGGCAGCACTGCGTATATTCAATGAACATGAGAAGTTTAATAACTGTGCTGTGGCCCTGCTAATGTGTCACAGAACGTGAGGGTAGCAGAGTTATTATAACTCTGGCAGAGCAGGTATTTTTTTCCCAATTAAGGAAAGCAAATGGCGAAGCCAGCAGTAAAACGTAGCTGGGTGCGTCTGATTTTTAAACGTTGCACACGCAGCCGACACGTACTCACAGCCCTTAGGACGGACAGAGGCAGGACAAATAGATTTTTTTTCAGTTTTTTTCCACCAAAAGGCAGCACTGCGTATATTCAATGAGCATGAGAAGTTTAATAACTGTGCTGTGGCCCTGCTAATGTGTCACAGAACGTGAGGGTAGCAGAGTTATTATAACTCTGGCAGAGCAGGTATTTTTTTCCCAATTAAGGAAAGCAAATGGCGAAGCCAGCAGTAAACCGTAGCTGGGTGCGTCTGATTTTTTAACGTTGTACACGCAGCTCACACGTGTCCACACTCCACAGGACGGACAGAGGCAGGTCAAATAGAATTTTTTTCACTTGTTTTACAAGCAAAAGGCCGCACTGCGTATATTCAATGAATAATAACTGTGTTGTGGCCCTGCCTACACAATTCTTTCCCTGTAGTATCAATGGAGGGTGCAATGCTCTGCAGAGGCGATTTTGAGAAAAAAAAAAATATGCAGCACAGCTAACAGCAGCCAGCACAGTACTGCACACGGTTAAATATGGCCCTAGAAAGGACCGTTGAGGTTCTTGAAGGCTACTCTCACTCCTAACACTCTCCCTGCCTATGCAACACTTCTGTCCCTAATGCCGGGTGCAACGCTCTGCAGAGCCGATTTTGAGAAGAAAAAAATATTGCCACTGCTAACAGCAGCCAACACACAGCTATCAGTGGCCCTAATAAGGACCTTTGGGGGTCTTGAAGCCTACACTAACTACCAATTCTTTCCCTACAGCAGCTCCGGTACAAACAGCACTGTCCCTCATCTAACTCACAAGGCATCTGAGGCGAGCCGCGGGAGGGGCCGACTTTTATATTCGGCGGACACCTGATCTCGCCAGCCACTCACAGCAGGGGGGTGGTATAGGGCTGGAACAACACAGGAGGAAGTTGTAATGCCTTCCCTGTCTTTCAATTGGCCAGAAAAGCGCGCTAACGTCTCAGGGAAGGAAGTGAAAGTAACCCGAACACCGCATGGTGTTCGTTACGAATAACGAACATCCCGAACACCCTAATATCCGCACGGATATCAAGTTCGGACGAACACGTTCGCTCATCTCTAGTCTTAATGCTTATGTCAATGGAAAAGGTTAGTTTTTAATCAATTTACAAAGATTTCTGCATTCTATTTTCACTTTGTCATTATAGAGTATAGAATCATCGGGGAAAACGTTCATTTTTTAAAAACTTGCACAAGACCAAAACATAACAAAATGTAAAAAAGTAAAAGGGTTTGAAGACTTTCCGAATACATTGTAGCCCCCACTCATCAAAAAATATTGCATTTTGTGGTTCCTCTTAAGTATTGTAAGACAAAACCTTTATAAGACTTTCCTAAATCTCTAAATGACTGTAGCAGCTGAACTCAAACAAAGATGTCTTAAACACAAGTACAGTTCCGAGTCCCTTAGGACATCTTTGCCCTTCTCATTAATCATATCTTCAGCTCATCACTGTCTGTTTCAGCAACATCTCTTAATATAATGTTTTCAGATCTACTGTAGGCTCGGAGATTACTATGGCAATTAAATCTTCCCTGTGGTTTCTATCTACATATAACAGACACCCCTCACAGTGAAGCATCAACTGGATGTTTGCAGACTCGTACGAATTGAGTGGATACAATATTTAAACAATTAATATTTTACACAAACAATTGTATTACTCAGAGAGGAGGAGCAGAGTCATTTGTGGATACCCATGTTTTACGTGCTTCTAGGAGTTTTTATTAGCTCTGGTGTATCTGAATCAGTGAATGTTCTGCTTCTACACCCACTTCTATCCATTGATTGCGTCTACAAACCAAACCCCCTGCAGCACCTAAAAGTGCAGTCAAAACTGCTTAAATTGATTTCACACCAAAGTAAACTGTCCAATGTAATACAGAATGATGTCAAACAAAATCAACTCTTCTGAAGTGCAAAGCAACACAGAAACATTAGGCAAACTAAATGACAATGCTGGAAAGACTTTCAGGTTTATGCAAGATGAGTTTCTTAAACACATCTTACAAGATTGTTTTATATATAATATACTTTGGCCATTAACAAGCAAAAATGGCTGACTCCTTGGTACCCTAAAATAGAGGATCACATGCTGACAGATACTAGATTACTAATATTAATTTTGTCCTCCATTGACTAGGTTAGTCCTAGAGAATTCTGTCATGTTGCAGCTGGCGGATGGTCCTGGTTCTGGGGTAGGTCCATGGCATTGGCTCTGGCTAACATGTTTTGCCATGTTGGAATGTGATCATTTTCTGTCTGCACTGTTCAGTGGGGAGTTAAATAAACTTAGGAAATTTAGGGTTGCCCCTGGTTCCTGATGTGGGGCCGCCCTCATCACAATGCTTGTGGGTAGGGTCTTGTCATATCAGAAAGTTAGAAGTAAATTCTCCAAAACAACGAAAACATCCAACAAATTCTTATTTCTTTTGATATTCACCCCATATTATGGCTGTAGACATTCTACAAACTGCAATACCATATTGAGCCTGGAAGGGGCACTGCATGGGAAATAAGCTAAGAGGAGAATCTCACTGATTTGCATGCACAATACACAGTGAATAGAATCTATTGATTTCAAAGGGTTTGTTTGCATGCTCATATGTTTCCTGTGCATTTCAGTTGTGCAAAAAAACACAGCATGTTCTATTTTCTTGCGTATTTGTGCACCCAAAGTCCCCAGAGAAGTTAAAGGGGATGCGCTAATGCATCCGCAATATGATAGGAGATGCATGAAAAATTGCCCAGGAAAAAGAACACATCTTGAAATCAGACTAATTAGCCATTTCACGGTGCTTTTATTTTTTGGCGCATGCAAATGCATATGCCTTTCACGCAGAAAAATACAGCAAAAAATACGCTGATGCGCACACAAAAAAAACATAATTCATTCCGCAAATATGCTTATGCTCATGCTCATATGAATCCAGCCTTAGTTGCGTCCTGACATACTGGATGATGACACTTGTCCTGTAAGCAGGGAGCCCCAGTAGTGCTCACAGACATGAGGTCCATACTTATTAATGGTGCCTTTTTGACGATATACAGGACTACTGAAACTAATGACACTGAATTGTAGGACAAACGTGAAATTTGGCACGAGCATTCTCTAGGTCCTACATAGGAAAAGTAAAGTGGTCACAGCTTGATTGTTCACTGCTAAGTGCAAAAGTATTGGCACCCCTATGTAATGTACCTAATCTAATTTTCTAACTTCCCGATTTCGTACAAACATGAAATCTGTCAGGAGCATTGTTTAGGTCCTAAATAGGAAAAGTAAAGGGGTCACAACTTAATTCAATGCTAAGTGCCAAAGTTTGTGCACCCCTATGTTATGTATCTTCCCGGTGTCGTACAAGCATGAAATTTCGCACAACCATTCTTTAGATCCTAAACACGAAGAGTAAAGGGGTTACAACTCAATTATTCAATACCTATTGCAAAAGTAAGTGCACCCCTATGCAATGTAACTTCCTGGTGTTGTACAAGAGTGAAATTTGGAATGAGCATTCTTTAGGTCTTAAGTGAGGAGAGTGGGATGGGTAGTGTCAGGTCAGTGTCCGGGATATGGGGGTCCCTGAGATATCCCGCAACCCCTGTCCCTGCCTACTTGCCCCCCTGGGCTAACCCCCAGGGCGACAACTGGGCGGCGGTCCCTACCCTCACTAGGGAAGCGGGACACGGGAAGACAAACAGACACTGAAGACAAACAAACGGTAGAATGGTCAGACAATCCGGGTCGGCAACAGGAGGGTATGCAGTACAGAGGGGAAGGCAAACATAGTCAAGTCCAGAAGCAGAAGTCAGAAAAGCCGGGGTCACAAACAGGAGTCAAAACAATACGCGGGTGCAGCTGGAAGACCAAACTAACACTGGCAAGGGCTGAAATTAAAACACACATATTTAAATGCTGTCAGCGCTCCCGCCCCAGAAGCTGATTGGGGCGGGGAGCCTGACAGCAGCAGGGCTAATCAAGGAGGTGCTGGGGACACGCCCCCAGTCTTGCTGCACAGACAGTTACTAGGGAAGCCAGCCTGGTAGTCAAGTGACTAGAGAAGCACCAGCTGCCTCCCTAGCAACCCGGCGGCGACCAGTCTTACAGCGGCCCGGGGAGATCACAAGAACCGGGGCTCCCCTATGCCGCACTCCTGTAACCCGGGTGGCAGGGTCTGGTGGTGTGGGCACGGCGGCCCTGAGAGTTGCAGGTTCTGACAGGTAGCACATTCTGCAGAGGGACATCAGTACATACAGCCTGAGGAGAATCTAACACTCCTTTACGTGTATACATATTTTTTTCCTCGGTTCCTCTAAAGTAACCTTGACTTTATAAAATTTTCCGTGCGAACAACAGGTAAACACCTGTACCAAATTAACTTGGGCGAAGCCGGGTATATCAGATAGTTTTCATAAATGTTGAAATGATTGGGGTGTTTGATAGCATAATACAGACCACATTTTGTAGCAGTCATGGAATCTCAGTTGAAGGACCACCCAGATATTATCTTCTGATATCTTGCCGTGCAAATAAGTATATACCCTATTTAAATGGTGAATGCTTCTTTAACCACCTGATTATTAATCTGCTGCACTACAAGTGCATGTTCACATGGTGTTTTAAGCTACATTCACGCATTGCCTCCTGGGGTTCTGTCTGAATCACAACCAGCATTCAGATGGAGCCATAGGCTTTCATTAGTCAATCGGAGAAGTTTTTGGTCTCCATTTGAGCAGGACTCCATTCCTTCCTGGCATTTTGGCCAGACAGAATAGCAAAGTCTAGCAAAAATTCCAGAGATATTTGCTCAGATATAGACCAAAGCTTGCATCTTATCCACATATTAAGAAGTTTAAAATAGCTGTTTGAGAACCATGATCAGGAGGTAGGGGATTCATGACAAAGTAAAGGAAGTACACAGTCTGAAAAAGGGTTGTATGAAAGCTGCTGGTAGGCATACATTTCTGCTACAGTGGAAATGTAGAATTACATGCTGGTAATTAAGATGAATGGTTGTCCATGTGATGCATTGTAGTACCAGGTCGGCCACAGCAGGAGCTGTCATCCCAGAGCAGCACTCTCTTTTGGCACATAGAGCGGTTTTCCGAGCAGGGAATCCTACTTTATAATGCTCATATGCATATTTCATTGTTACTGTTTAATGTACCATATAATGTATTGAGAAGAAAAACTTTTAAAAATGTCTAAGTAGAGTGAAACCGAAAAAAAAACAACTGCACCATCTCTTGGGGTCTTGTTTTTAGAGCACACAAACTGTGGCAAAACTTTGTTCTGTGGGCCAGTAGAATTACGATGGTACCAAATATATTTAGTTTTTTTCTTTGCTGCCCTATGTATTTTCAAAACCAATTATTATCTCTTGCCATCTTCTAATTGCCATTACCTTTTTATCTTTTTTTCAATGGGTCATGTGACGGTTTGTTTTTTGCAGGATGACCTGTGGTTTTTATTGGTATCATTATGGAGTAAATACGGCTTTTTGATCGCTTTCTATTACATTTTTTCTTGGAGACTGGGTGACTGAAAAAAGCAGAATTCTGATATTGTCTTTTGTTTTTTTTTTTGTCTGACAATGTTCATCATGCAGAATAAATAAAGCATTATTTTTATAGATAAGACTTTTACAAGCCGTAACAAATATGTTTTGTTTTTGTTTTTTAATATAAGTATGAGAAAAGGGGGTGGAACTTATTATTTTTTATTTTTTTAAATCATAAAATACTTTTTTTTAACTCATTTTTACCTTTTCTACAGTCCCCTAAAGGAACTTAAACTTTTGATTGTTTGATCGCTTATACCATACACTGCAATACTTCAGTATTGCAGTATATAGTATTTCTGTAGGCATTGTATTAAAACTTGCCATAGGCATGTGTTACTAGGCAAAAATACATGGCAGCCCTGGGGGTCTTCAGAAGGCCTCAGCTGCCATGACACCCAGATGACCCCCCACGATCTCATCCCAGGGGGAGGTCCATTCAATACCTCCCACTGGGCTTTTTAAATGCTGCTGTCAGAAGTTACACAGGCATTAAGAGGGTTATCAGCCATGATCGGTGTGAATGTGGAAATTGCCTGTTGCAGCCTGGTGTCAGCTTTCATAGAGAGCCGACACCAGCTTTGTACGGAGCGGACATGGCTTACGTGCTCACAGCAACTAGGATAGGACATGCATATGTCCTAAGGTGTTTACGGGTTAAATAGTTTTTAATTGCTGTTATTATTCATTATCTTAAATACTAGGAAATGAAAGCAGGTTAATCAGGCCTTAAAGCATACCTGTTGGTTTAGGTAAAATTGCAGAACAAGCTGTCATGTGTGTATATATGAGGTTGTCAGGATTAGCCGAGCCCAAAGGGTGGCAGTGGATCAGTGATGGTACAGCCTGGGAGGCTTCCCTGGCATATAAATGCTGTCTGACACTTAAAGAAATCCCCGTTGCAGGGGTTAGACAGAATAGTCACATTCAGCAGGGAAGTGGTGGCATGTGACCACATCCTGACTTGCAACACTTTAATTGCAACTACATCTGCAGCAGTCTTTTGAACCAAGATGTGGCTTGCCACAGTTGCAGACTCGGGACACGGTTAGGGTGTATTGGACTCTCGCGTATCAGGCAGTACGCAGCTCTTCTCTGTTCTGGGAAAAAATCTTGATAGACCACGGTGTAACACCTACGAAATATATCAGATCAATGACCGTAGGTCGCTGCCTCCACTTTAAAGCTGCACCAACTCACTCCCTCACCCAGGACATCTGCGCTTCTTATATACCTCTCAGGTAAGTCCACTGTGCCTGCACCATCTGGTGCTACAATATTCTGCAGCATATAACAAAATAGATCACACGACCAACAAAAGAAAACATTTATAAACATTCAAAATAGTTACTTCACCACCAGTAGAGTATAAAAAAAACAAGCAAAAAATGAACAGTGGGAAACTCTTCCCTATTAGAAAGGCTAGATAACGGGTTCCTCTCTGTTACATGAGAAGTAGCACAATTCCTATCCATTACATGACTAGTATATAGAAATTGTCAACACTTTTCTAATCAATGTACTTCATCAGTTTCCCCTGAGTTGGTGGATGGAGACTATCTGCTGTGATGTCTGCTATACACAGCACACAGAGAAAAGGAAGTCTTGCTACCCTGTCTCTCCGTAGCACACATTCAGGAAACAGCAGCAGCATGGAAAGCCATATACAGCAGTACTGAGCAGCACAGCTGTGAATCCAGCAGTGGGATGAAATGTCTTTCCTTACGTTTTCTTGTTGGCTAGATATATTTAGATATGTGTCATGAGATAGCCTTTTCAAAGTAACATGATTTTGTGATACTTTGCCATGAGATCTATATCCTATATGTGTCTATTCTGGCCACCCAGTGGTTGTGTTCAGTGTTGCAGAGTTCAAGGGTTTTGCAAGCACGTTATGATATTGTATTTAATTAGTTTCATCATAAATTGCAGTATTTGACTAAATTTCAAATATGGTAAAGGTGGGCCCATTTGTAAAACACTACTAGAGCCTTCCGTAGCATCTGTGTGTGTGTGTGTCTCTCTCTCACTCTGCAGCTGTTTCCTCCTCGCATATTAGCTTTTTACTCTACAGCTCAGTACTAACAACCAATCAGGTTGAATCAGTGAACTCAAACAACCAATCAGGTTGAATCAGACAAGCTAAACAACCAATCAGGTTGCTGGAATTTCTCCAGAGTACTGAGCTGTAGAGTAAAAGACTAATAAGCTTCACCCTCCCCTCTCCATACACTCCATAGGGTCCTTTTAGATGAGCCAATTATCGCTTAAACGAGCGAATGAGTCACGTGATAGCTCGCTCGGGAAGCCTGTTTATATAGGCAGACACATCATTGGCTCATTCCATCGAGAATCGTCCAGTCTTTATAAGCGAATGAGAAGGACTGAACGAGCGCTGTTTAAACTAAACAATAAGTGAACGAACCAACAATGTTTTTTATGCCTGCATCAAATAAACGACGAACAAAAACTGAACAGTTATCATTTGTCATTCAGTCATTGGCTCAGATTTACACCGAACAATTATCATTCACTTTCACTTGTTTGAACAATAATCATTCTGTCTAAAGGCACCTGTATACATAGGCAGCACGTAACCTAATCCCTCAATGAAGGCAGATTTTATCAGTCAATTAAGAGCAAATGATTACTGCAGGAGGTAGGAGTTGGAAAAGAAATGGTTCGTAAGTGGGGAAAGAGGCACTTGTCTCCAATAAGTTATATTACAAAGTTTGTTCTATTTGTCTGCCTATTTGAAGAGTTAACACATAATGTATTGGCACAAGCCAAGTATGATTCATACTTGCTACACTCATGCTTGCAGCAATCCTGGGGCATCAGCCAAGCTGTTAAGAGGATCTCCATGTAGCAAAATGATAGGGACAGAGAGGAATAATGTTTGAATTTTAATGCTGCAAAAATGTTGATGTTTTTTGTGCCTTTTTATGACCAGATTCTTTAAAATCCCCGCGAAGACTCTTTGCTTCCCCACAGAGCATCAATGTAATCCACTCTTGCTCTATCTGCAATTGAATTTCCTAGACCACCTCTGTTGGAAGCCAGCTTCATGCATCAATATCATACAGAGTAGCATTTGTGTATTACACCCCGTTCCTCAATGTAGCATAAATTTGGCACAATACACCGTAGTGTATAATTTCTTCTCTATTATAAACAAAATTAATGAAACAAAAGTTCCATTTCTAACATATTTTTTAATAATGAGCCTTTATACAATTATGACTAATCCCCTCATTACATATGGAGCTCGGTTAAAGGAAACTCTAAATTGTTATTATAGCTATTTTATGTTATGACTACAAAAAAAAAATTGGTGCACAGATTGCTTATAGACTAGCAACTATGAACTAAAAAGGGCACCATGGTGTAAGCATAAATCAAGCCGCACCTCACAGCAGCATACCCTGCATTCAATCTCAGCTACAAGAACACATTCATCCTCTCATGAGGTTACCGGGGTTGCAAAATAATCATTCTACTAATAGACTCCTTAGCTCACGCTACTTTCTACACAAGCAGCATATGTGCTGATAAGATTGGAAACAAAGAGATTCCTGGTGGGAAGTTACCGTGTGCCAAAATGTGTTCAGAGACGTCATTATTTGCTGCTATAACCTGTCTGATGGGAAACATAAATATGAAGCTGGATTTCAGGAAGGTTTAGAGGATTGTGTATTATATTGATTTTTACAAGAGCTTGATCTGATATATCTTGTCTATTAGTCCATACATTCTCTTCGTTTTCATACTGAGAGATCATTTAACACTCAATTTAATTAAAGTACAGCTTTGTTCTCACTTGAGTTGGAGACCTCTTTCAGGGGTTACAGCTTCCTTTTCAATATTTTTGATGGCCATTCCTACCAATTTTCAAAAACAAGTGTTGCTTACTGTCTCCCATTGAATGATGGGCTTACTGTAATGTACATCGAGAGCTGGGGTAAATTATCATGCAAATCTATGCCGGCCTGGTTTGTTTTTCTAGTACAAAGATGGCCAAGGATGCACCATATTTAATAAGATTGTTGGGGAGGTGGATCCACTTTGCCATGCACCAGTTTGACTTTGGGCTATCTAGAGAGGCAGAACCTTGGATACCCTGTTTTTCACCCTCAATCCTTCCAAGCAGGATATGGTCTTTACTGTGCAGTCGCTAACTTGATAATCATCCATATGTTCCCAGTAGTGTGGCTACTGGTGCACTGGGCAGAGGCACGGTACCTGATGGTCTGAACAGGAGTCTTTCAGAAATATAGGCTTTGAGCAGGGGCGCAACTATAGAGGATGCAGGGGATGCGGTTGCACCCGGGCCCAGAAGCCTTAGGGGGCCCATAAGGCCTCTCTTCTCCATATAGGGAGCCCAGTACTATGAATAAAGGATTATAGTTGGGGGCCCTGTTACAGGTTTTGCATTGGGGCCCAGGAGCTTCAAGTTACGCCTCTGGCTTTGGGCACAGGTGCATTAACAAGATCCACGCAATAGCAAAGTCCAAAGTACAGAACTGAGATCAGAGAACGCAGAACCAGAATGGTCAAAGTCAATCAAGGATCAGAACACAAAAACACACATGAACAGGGGACTTTGTCAAAAATGGCAGTGGGAGACAAATTGCTTTGACATCTTCCTTTGGGTGAGGATGCCTAATATAGCAGGATATAGATTTTGGTTGGTGGGAGACCAGATTAGGGAGCATGTGCTGGTCCTCCTATAAGAGAGGAGTACCAGCATGCATGAGCCCTGCAGGTAGAGAGCTGTGAGCGAGAAGGAGCATGGCATGCAGTGTATGACAGGTGGCGGTGCCCAACCGCAACCCAAGGAGCAGGTGTGCAGCAAAGGCATGCCATGACAAAGATGCCCGCACCTCTTAACAAATCTGACACATTTAACTCCAGTGTACTCTGGATTAAGACCTTATATGAAATGCCATTTTTAGTAAATTTACCCAATTCCCTCCAGTGTTTTGCCTTTTTTAAAATAAGCATATATTCCATACATGTTAATACAACAGCTAAGAATTCCTGGAGTAAAATAAAATGATATTGGCTCCATTTATTAATATGAAGTGTCTTTCATGATCAGGATGTTTTAATACTCCCACACACAGCCTATATTCATGTGATAGAGAGCCCTATTTTAGAATTCATTTTCATGAATATTTCAGATATTGCAGGGTTTCACAAAGATCTGTGAAAATAAACTTTCAATCTTGTCTTTTCTTCAAAGCTCTAAATATAGAGGTAATTCAGCGTTACCATGGTAACAGAATCGCATAGCTCACAAGTCCCAGACTTGCAATCTGACAAAGGAAAAGCAGCATATTATAGACATTATTTTCATCAGGGAATGACAAAGTGATGCTTATAGGTTCCTATAGATAAAAAAATACTATATGCAAGACGTTGGCAGCGACATAAAACCTTCCATATTAAGCCATATTTGTGCATCTAGGAAGAGCCACTAATATAGCGAGACAGTATGTACAATACAATAAACATGTAGAGCGTCACAAAAGAATGCATTACAACAACCCACACTAATAGAAAGGTTTTGTGTTTCACGCTAAATAAGAAAATACACTCTCTGATACATAATGATATTTGTAAGATCATATTACATTTTATTAACATACCTATAGAGGTTTTCTTGACGCTTTTTATGAGTGACCAATCCTTGAGGAAATTAGCTGTTTCCAGGAGGCACAGTATGCTGAAACCTGCCCAATGCTGTACACCGTGCAGCAGCCCAGAACGGTACTACAGGCTGAGCCGCATTCACTAAATAGGACTGCGCCTGCACTACCGTTCAGGGATGCTGCTCAGTTAAAAAAGCTGGGCTAGTACCAACATGCAGCGGCTCTAGGCTCGTACCCCTGCTGATCTGATATTGATGAGCTATGCAGAGGATAGGTTATCAACACAAAAAAGCCAAGTGAACCCCTTTAAAGTATTGACACATAGAGACATAGCAGAAGTTTGAGCTGGGACCTCCAACAAATAGCTTAGGCATCTTCCATTGGTGAGGATTAGAGATAAGGGAGCATACTCGTTAAGGCAAAATACTCGCGCGAGTATTGCCATTTTTGAGTACATGCCCGCTTGGGAGAAAAGATTCGGGGGCCAGCGGGGGTGAGCGGTGAGTTGTGGGAGTGAGCATGGGGGAGCGGGGGGGAGAGGGAAAGATCCCCCCCCCCCCCCCCCCGCAGAGGGTAACTTGAAGCTCCCGGGCCCCAATGCAAAACCTGTAACGGGGCCCCCAACTAAAATTCTTAACTCATAGTACTGGGCTCCCTATATGGAGAAGAGAGGCCTTATGGGCCCCCTAAGGCTCCTGAGCCCGGGTGCAACTGCATCACCTGCATCCTCTATAGTTACACCCCTGCCCCCCCACTCCTCCCCGCTTTCCCCCACCGCCTCCCGAATGTTTTGGCACTAGCAGGCATGTACTCGAAAATGGCAATACTCGCTCAAATATGTTGCCTTAACGAGTATGCTTGCTCATCTCTAGTGAGGATACCTAATATAGCAGGATGTGGATTGTGGTTGATGGAAAACAACAGGCAAAGTAGACAGGAGTGAAGCCAACTTTAGAAGACAAGTATGTGTCTGTGTATATTTATATAAAAAAGGAGGACCACACTGTAGGGCCATAAAAATAAGTTTCATAAGGCCTCTCTCAAAGTAGACAATTCATCCCGCGATCGCCGGCAGCCCATTGCTTTCAATGGAGCCAGCTGTATTGCCGGCTCCATTGAATTCAATGGGCTAACATCGTTCTTCTCTGCCACAGCTGTTACAGCTGTGACAGAGGAGAACGATCTTTATGCTGACAGTGCGGGGGGGGGGGGGGGTCTCACTCTTGCCACTATTGTGGCTTAATAGTGAGACCAGGGAACTTGAGATGCAGCCCAACATGTAGCCCCTCGCCTGCCCTATCCGTTTCTGTGTCGTTCCCATCACTTTCTTGAATTTCCCAGGTTTTCACAAATGGAAACCTTAGCGAGCATCGGCGATATACAAAAATGCTCGAGTCGCCCATTGACTTCAATGGAGTTCGTTACTCGAAACGAACCCTCGAGCATCGCGGGAAGTTCGACTCGAGTAACGAGCACCCGAGCATTTTGGTGCTCGCTCATCTCTAGTGTTGAAATTAAAAAAACCAAAGGTGCACTTTAAAGCACCTGTCCGCTCATGCTACAGATACTCAAGAACGTCTGATGGGCCTACACAGTATTCAAGGATCTCTCTTCTGCCGGGACCGAAAACTGCAGCCCAAATTCAGGCATTTTGAACATAGGCCGCTCTCACACAGGGACACGATTTTACTTTTGCTCGCAGCTCTCTGTGGCTGACAGCATATTTTAGCACACCCCATAATTGTAATGGGTGATGAGGTGCGCTAAATGGAAAAATATAGAACAGACTCCGCTCAAAAATCGAGGTGTTGGAAAGTGCCGCGATCGAGCGCATGTCTATGAGGCCCCATTGATTTCAGTGGGGGTCTTATACTGCGAATAATGCGGCGTTCAAAATGCTACGTAAAAAGCGCCTGTGTGAGAGAGGCCTTATGAAACTTATTTTTATGGCCCTACAGTGTGGTCCTCCTTTTTTATATAAATATACACAGACACATACTTGTCTTCTAAAGTTGGCTTCACTCCTGTCTACTTTGCCTGTGGTTTTCCATCAGTCATGCACATGTGTTTTCTCTGTCTTCTACAATGCATATGGATAATTGGCTAATGTTGTAAGAATACCACATGCATGATATAATGAAGAATGTAAATTCCTTTTCATGGAGCATCAAGTGGTTTTAGCAGAAGCAATTTTTAGTCATAAAACAGCAATAAAAATATGTTGATGGATATTTTTACGAAAGTTCAGAAATCCGCATAACCCCGTGGAAACCTATACACTAGTAAAATAGATATCACTCACTTTTATGTTGTTTTGAACTTTTTCCACTACCTGCTCCTGCTGTCAGTGCCCACTTCTTGGTTTTGGGACATGTCTCCTGAGTTGAAGTGTTTGCACCCAGTACACCTTATAACTAGAGATGAGCGAGCATACTCGATAAGGCAAACTACTCGAGCGAGTAGTGCCTTGATTCGAGCATTTGCCCGCTCGTCTCTAAAGATTCGGGTGCCGGCAGGGGGCGGGGAGCGGCGGGGGAGAGCGGGGAGGAATGGAGGGGAGATCTCTCTCTCCCTTTCTTCCCCCCGCTCACCCCTGCTCACCCCCGCAACTCACCTCTCACCCAGGCCGGCAGCCGAATCTTTAGAGACAAGCGGGCAGGTACTCGAATAAGGCACTACTCGCTCGAGTAGTTTGCCTTATCGAGTATGCTCGCTCATCTCTACTTATAACGCATGATATAACCAGCCCGTATACTACGTAGCTACATCATTTTCTGCCCTACACCCTCTGTAATATATTTTCTAATGTAGAATGTAACATCTTTGTCAAGTACATGTAGCGTTTCCCTCAATGTACATGTTGCCAGCACTGACATTACATACATAGGCAGGCTCAAAGCATAGAGCGGTCAGTCCTGACCTTGGTGGAGGAAACGGGCAGTTCTAGATCATGTGCTAGATGTATAGCATGTGGTCCAGCAAATCAATAGAAATGGGAAGATCAGGTCACATCACCCATATCAGAATCAATGGATTTGTGAGTCATATGAAAGGTGTGTAAATTACAAATATGTTTAACTTTGCTTGTTAAATTGATTAATTAAAGAAAAATACTCCAGAAAAATGCCCTTAAGAGGTGATTTTTTAATTAAAATAATGTATTCGCGCACATCGGCAATCTCAGCTGTAAAATCTGAATGAGTAACTGATGTATAATATAAAGGGGACAGATACTACACATAAACTAAGCTAGATTTTGCTTCAGGCAAATTGTAGTGTAGGCAATTCTTCTTATCCATTGATTTTTTTGTATTTTGCTGGGTGAACGTTGCTATAGTTATCTAGTCATGAGTACAATCATTGATGTAAATGAGGTATAAAATATTCGGGCTGCCTTTCTGCAACTGTGTTAAACTCTTCAATTCATACTCAGCTTATCGGAGTATGTAGTCAGCAAGGAGCCAGAAATGTTCCACTGGGATGACCTAGCAAAGCAGTGATTTAGGGTGTGGGATTTGTCATGGAAATGGTAAGAAAATACTGCCGAAATAACTAGTCTACAAAGAATAACATTTATGCTGCCTGCACAAGGCAAATCCGATTCTGCACGCGGGATCCCGCAGTAGAACTCAGCTCTGGCAGCAGTGACGTCCGCGTTTACCTGCTCTGTCACCATCTTTTCTGCACTGCCGATGGACCTGGCGGCTCACCGTTGCACATGCACAGTACAGCTTTTTTTCTTCAATTTTTTTAATTCCCGCGCCATCGCTAGGCAACGATGCGGAATCCGCGACCTCTCCGCAATATTCATTGCGGACGGGTCACGGTTCGGATGGCTTCCATTGACTTCAATGAAAGCCGTCCATGTGGAGCCCACATGAAAATGGAGCATGCTGCGATTTTTCCTTCATGTGTGGAAATGGCAATTCATTTCCGCTTGTGTGTAGGAAGCAGCGGATCTCCATAGGAAGTAACGGGTGGTATGTGCTGCAGATTTGTGGTGCGGACGCCAACCGCGGATTCCGAAGCAAATATCTGCCCATGTGCAGAAGGCCTTAATAACCCTCTATGGTCTCTGGGCACATGTTAATATAAATTGCAATATATCTTTTCCACGAATTGCTTCTAGTATAGGGTTAACAGATCCTATGGTATAATAAGTTAAGGTAAAGTCTCCTGGTGCAAGCACCAAGTCATGACTGACTCCTAGGGTGAGGTCACATCGTGACGTTTTCTTGCAGACTGTTTTTGTGGGGTGGTTTGTCATTGCCCTCTCCAGTCATCTTTCCCCCTCCCCAGCAAGCTGGGTACTAATTTTACCGACCTTGGAAGGATGGAAGGCTGAGTAAACCGTGAGCCGGGTACCATAATACATGACTACCATGTCCTATTATAATATTATTAAAAGGGTGGCGCTCACTGTTCAGATGACTATAGGTGATGCTGCATCAAAGGAATGATGCAGAAATGGAGAGGAGTGTAAATCCTGATGTAAAGATGATGTGTACCCAAATTCATGCAGGTAATGAAGATGCTGCAGAGCGACTTGAGAAAACTCCAGACATGTAAATGGTGGAGAAAATATATAGGAAAAAAAAGAAAAATATCTCAGCGCTCAGGAATAGGGGTACCAATTAATAAAAAGTATAACAATGGTATAGTAATGGACTTACTTCACTGAGGCGTCCGTGCGCAGACGCCTCCAATCCCAGTACTTGATGAAGGCCAGATGATTTTATTGGCCGAAACGCGTCTACTATCATTGTAAATAAATACGTGGAACCGATTGCCTTTGCCACAGGATTTTGTTTTATATACCTACTGGGATTGGAGGCGTCTGCGCACGGACGCCTCCGTGAAGTAAGTCCATTACTATACCATTGTTATACTTTTTATTAATTGGTACCCCTATTCCTGAGCGCTGAGACATTTTTCTTTTTTATGTCCTATAATAGTAATAACTCTTCTGCTGTCCAGCCTTCCAAATAATTGAAGCTTGTGCATAGCCAAAAGGAATTGTACAAGTTGTGTACTCGGATACTAAGTTGTTTTATTTTTAATTGGACTCCTCTTAAAATCAGAATTGTCACACTAACATCTAGGTAGTCAACACTTTAATGCAGCCAAACAGCTTCCAGAGTATTTTATCATATGCTTCTTTCTCTCTATTTAGGTCATTTCATCAGTTCTTTTCTCTTTGTTCAGGAGTTGTCTTATCACAGACCACCGCGGCAATCCCCTAGTCACTATGGGTCAGCTTCTGAGCCCCAAAACGACGACTAAGAGTCAGCTAGTTATGCATTTCGCCTGCAGTGGTTCTACAGGAGACTCGCAGTCTTATACAACAGCCACTCGGATGTATGGCCGTTCATGTACTATATGGGCAGATTTAGACTGTCAGTGTGACAGCATTTAAGAAGTCACATCCATATTGTACGGAAAATATCTGCAGGGAATCCCCTCGGAATTGACCTGCAGTGTAGTTTTTCAATCCACAGCATGTTAGAAGAGCCATGTAATTAGCCTGTTGCACACGTGTCAGTGTATATTACTGTAATAGTTGCACATGCATGAGCAGTTCACACGCACACGTGACACTCCTTTTCCTTGTAACTGATTGGCTATCAAAGCCTATTGAGGTCCAGCTGTCTTCTTTTCCTACATTTTGCGCAGTGTATTTGCTACAGACTTCTATGGGGCCATTGATGCAGAGAAAATAGAGCTGATCCTATTTTTTTGTGCATGCACAAAATGCGCTTATGAGAATTGCCCCATTTAAATCAACGGGTTCTATTCTCTGTGTTAGCGCATGCAGATTTTGCGTGCTCAAAAATGCACGCAAACATGGCCGTGTGAAGGAGCCCTTATGCAGCAAATTTTCACAGCAGATTTCACCTCCTCTAATGAGGGGTAAAATCTAAGGTGAAAATGCACTAAAGTCCATGTTAAAATCCACACTTAATACATGCAGATTTTGACCGTAATCCCACCGTGGATTTCACCCCGGATTTCAAGAAGTGAAATCTAAAGATTCACATTAATGGAAATGATGCAGATTTTTTCTACATTATGTGGATGAGATTTGTTATCATTTCATTCACATGGCTTAGATTATGTGTTGGTGCTCTTAACATAACCTTCCCTCTTCATGTTCTACGAGTCGATGAATTTAGCAGATGAAATGAATTAGATTTTCTGTTTTCACCTGATTGCATCTGTTCAGGTAATTTCAAGAAGAATATCTTGGTTTTTTTATAACTTCTTGTCCTCAGTGTCTTGAAAATGACTACTGTGAAGGTTACATTTCCATGTCCGAAAGATGATGCTTTCTACAACTGTCACAAATTGATCAACAAGTCTAAAATACTGTGTGCACGGGCAAGCCAACTCCAGTCTGTCCCACACTGACAATTATATTGGAGGATCCTTGCCAGATTGCCTACTTGGCATATTAATGACGCCCTAAAGTTATTGAGTGCCTCACATGAGGGTGCACTAATGTCTGTAGTGCCAAGCATGGTCTTCAGGGAGCTCTTAGTCCACCCATGTTTATTTCACCAGTTTTCTCCCTATCATCAAATCCGCTTATGACAGCCAAGTTTGTGTGAGAAAAGAATTGGTAGTGGTCAGAACTGTGATGCCTTTGTGGAATGTAAATTCTCTTGATCTGGCCATTGCTTATGTTTATAACAAAGCCCCATCGCATATCACCAATAGCATATCACAATGGATATGACTCTTTAAAAATTTTGGAAATACCATTGCATGAAATTATGTAAATGACCCAACTGGCCACAGGAGTTGAGTCCAAATTTCCAGGTTGTACAATCCCAGTATACACCTTTCCACAAGCATGCATGCAGAATAGGAAAAACTAGAAGCAATGGGATGCAACTGAAATTGAGGAGATGCAGATTAGATATTAGAAAAAACTTTTTGACAGTGAGGGTGATCAATGAGTGGAACAGGTTACCACGGGAGGTGGGGAGTTCTCCTTCAATGGAAGTCTTGAAACAGAAGCTAGACAGACATCTGTCTGGGATGATTTAGTGAATTCTGCATTGAGCAGGGGGCTGGACCAGATGACCCTGGAGGTCCCTTCCAACTCTATCATTCTAGGATTCTATGAATACACTGTGAGAACACAGGATCTTGATAGTTATTGTAAAATCTCATGTTCTGGCTAAAGACCGCTGTTTATAGTTATCAATTGGTAGCTACTTTATGAATGCAGCAAGTAGTGATCTTTTAGTCATAAGAGAAGATCTTGTTCTCTTTGGAGATTTTCGGTTTCTCCAGCATGACCTCTGCATTCAGGCAGATCTTTTTTTAATACGACTAATTAAGAAGCAAAATAATCCTGTTGTGTGAACATATACTAAAGACTTCCTTCTTATGCTGTACAGTGATAATATTTCAATAATGTATGCTGTAGCCATGATTTCCCTGCATTCACAGCAGCATCATCCTCAGGATACATTCCTTCATCATGGATAAAATGGGATTAAAAAAAAAAACAAATTTCCTCCCTATAGTCATGTTTCCCAAGATGAATCCATGAAGACAAGGTTTTGATAGGCAATATGCTCGAAACTAGAGAATATGACATATTCTGCTCTGTATATTACCGCTAGATTTTTGTTGTCCTAGAGGACCCTTTTATTGCTGATCTATTAAATCCAAGCTGCAAGTCCCTTATAGATAATCCAAGTCCCACTCCATTGTTTCATAAGCAAAGGTAGTGTTTTCTGGATTACTATAGTTCTACATATTATAGTGGTATAATTAGCAGCACACCACAATAGAATTAGTATTAGGCTAAATTGGTTTCATTAGCAACAATGGGTTAGTACGGGTTTTCATTGTATATTGTAACATAATTAACAGTTTCAGCCAGACACAAAAAAGTTCAAGCAGTCACTGGAGTAAGGTAATTACTTACCAAGGAACAAGATCCTTATTCTATTTACAGAACTTGTGCAGAAAATAAGTTCTTAAAAAAACGGGACAATATATGTCTGTAGGGGTGGCCGAACTCTCCTGTCACTCCACCCGGCCCTCCACAGCAGAAGTCAAGAGGGTAAAAGGATTGTGCATGTTATGTATTTCTTGTGTGGGAGATAAGTGTCAGCAAGAGTAGCCTGGCACCAGTTTATGTCTCTCCCCATTGAAAGCAAGCAAGCAAGATATATAGATTATATACACTACGAGTCAAACATTTTAGAGCACCTCTATTTTTTCTATTATTTTTTACATTAGCACAGTTCAAGTCCGGCAAATGACGTGAAATGGTTCAAAGTTAAGTTAAAACCATAAAAATGTAATGACATTTTAGCCTAAAATGCAACAATAGTCTGAATTTATGATTTTAATCAAAGGGCTTTTTTCTAGGAACACATCAAGGACAGCTGCTCTACAGCACAGAAAGCAAATTATGGTTTGAAATTATATGCAAACTATTTCTACAGGTGTCAACTTTTGTAGATTACTTTCAAACCCTCTGATTCTATATAAGCAGTGTTGGAACAGACTGCATTACAACATCCTCTAGGGCAGGATTTAGATAGTTTTGCTCTTCAGGACAGAGAACATTGCCATCAAGATGGCAAGAAAAAGGCAAATAACCAAAGAAGGCAGACAATTATAACCCATAGAAGTGTAGGTTAACCCTACAGAGGAATTGCCAGGAAAGCCAAAGTGTCAGTCAGTACAGTTTCCTATAACATCAAAAGGCACTTGGAAGCTGGAGGAAACTCTAATATGAAGAGGTCTGACAGACCAAAGGCCACTACAAAGTTAGATGACAAGTGTTTGATAGGCAATAGTTTCCATTTCAACTGAGAAGAGAAGACGTCTATCTGCAGGTTTGACAGGTAGAATATCAAGAAAGCCACTGCTAAAATTGCAAAATTAAAAAAGACTTGCCTGAGCCAAGCAGCACCTCCAGTGGACTACTAAAGAGTGGAAGAAGGTCTTATGGACTGATGAATGTATGCCGTTGAATAGGTGAAAGGATGGCTCCTGTGTGTGACACCAACTGTCAAACATGGAGACAAAAGCATGATTGTCTGGGCTATTTTGCTTGATCCAGGGTTGGCAACTTGCATAGGGTGACTGGCATGCTGGACAAAAAGGGCTGCTACAGCATTTTGATTGACCATGCAATACCCTCTGGTGTATGCCTAGTTAGTTAGGGGCTTCCTTCCCCAATGTTTATATTAGAGCAAGACAATGAAACATACTTCTAGTTTATGTCAGAACTACTTAAAAAGTCAATAAGCTTCAAAGAATGGAATGGCCTGTACAGTCTCCAGACTTAAACTGCAAGGGGCTTGTTTGGGATGAACTGGACAGAAGGGTGGAAACAAAACAACCAACAAGTGCAGAACATTTGTGGAAACTTCTGCAACAATGTTTGGGAGAAATTTCTGAACAATATCTGAATGCAATTGTAGAAAGAATGCCTCGATCATGTAAAGCTGTTATATCAGCCAGAGGTGGCTACTTTGAAAATATTACAGTTTAATGTGATTGGATTGAAGTGAGGTGTTCTAAAACATGTGACCAGTAGTGTGTCTATGTATATATATATATAATTGCACTCAGAAAGTCTTCACACCCTTTCACTTTTCCATACTTTGTTATAGTAAGGCCTTGGGCACTATTTGTTTTTAAATCTACTTTTTTCCAATCATTCTACACTTAATACTCCATAATGTGAAAACAGAATATTTAAAACTAGAGATGAGCGAGCACCAAAATGCTCGGGTGCTCGTTATTCGGGACGAACTTTTCGCGATGCTCGAGGGTTCGTTTCGAGTAACGAACCCCATTGAAGTCAATGGGCGACCCGAGCATTTTTGTATTTCGCCGATGCTCGCTAAGGTTTCCTTGTGTGAAAATCTGGGCAATTCAAGAAAGTGATGGGAACGACACAGCAACGGATAGGGCAGGCGAGGGGCTACATGTTGGGCTGCATCTCAAGTTCACAGGTCCCACTATTAAGCCACAATAGCGGCAAGAGTGGGCCCCCCCCCTCCCAAAAACTTTTACTTCTGAAAAGCCCTCATTAGCAATGCATACCTTAGCTAAGCACCACACTACCTCAAACAAAGCACAATCACTGCCTGCATGACACTCCACTGCCACTTCTCCTGGGTTACATGCTGCCCAACCGCCCCCCCCTCCCCCCCCACAGCGCACACCAAAGTGTCCCTGCGCAGCCTTCAGCTGCCCTAATGCCTCACCACCCTCATGTCTATTTAGAAGTGCGTCTGCCATGAGGAGGAACCGCAGGCACACACTGCAGAGGTTGGCACGGCTAGGCAGCGACCCTCTTTAAAAGTGGCGGGGCGATAGCCCACAATGCTGTACAGAAGCAATGAGAAATAGAATCCTGTGCCACCGCCATCAGGAGCTGCACACGTGGGCATAGCAATGGGGAACCTATGTGCCACACACTATTCATTCTGTCAAGGTGTCTGCATGCCCCAGTCAGACCGCGGTTTTTAATTCATAGACACAGGCAGGTACAACTCCCTATTGTGAAGTCCCTGTGGACCCACAGCATGGGTGGCTCCCTGGAACCCACCGGCGGTACATAAAAATATCCCATTGCATTGCCCAACACAGCTGAGGTAGTAATGTCGTGCTTAATGCAGGTGGGCTTCGGCCCACACTGCATGCCCCAGTCAGACTGGGGTTCTTTACAAGTGGAAACAGATGCATTTATAATTCCCTGTGGACCCACAGCATGGGTGGGTGCCAGGAAGCCACCGGCGGTACATAGAAATATCCCATTGCATTGCCCAACACAGCTGAGGTAGTAATGTCGTGCTTAATACAGGTGGGCTTCGGCCCACACTGCATGCCCCAGTCAGACTGGGGTTCTTTACAAGTGGACAGATGTAGGTTAAACTCCGTGTGCACCTACAGCATGGGTGGCTCCCTGGAACCCACCGGCGATACACAAAAATATCCCATTGCATTGCCCAACACAGCGGATGTAACGTCAGCTGTAATGCAGGTGGGCTAAAAATTCATTTGATTACACTGTAGGCGAGGGCCCACAAAAATTGCTGTATCAACAGTACTAATGTACATCCAAAAAATTGGCCATGCCCAACCAAGATGGCAGGTGAAACCCATTAATCGCTTTGGTTAATGTGGCTTAAGTGGTAACTAGGCCTGGAGGCAGCCCAGTTTAACGAAAAATTGGTTCAAGTTAAAGTTTCAACGCTTTTAAGAGCATTGAAACATATAAAAATTGTTTAGAAAAATTATGAGTGAGCCTTGTGGCCCTAAGAAAAATTGCCCGTTCAGCGTGATTACGTGAGGTTTCAGGAGGAGGAGCAGGAGGAGGAGGAGGAATATTAGACACAGATTGATGAAGCAGAAATGTCCCCGTTTTGGATGGTGAGAGAGAACGTAGCTTCCATCCGCGGGTGCAGCCTACGTATTGCTTACGTATCGCTGCTGTCCGCTGGTGGAGAAGAGAAGTCTGGGGAAATCCAGGCTTTGTTCATCTTGATGAGTGTAAGCCTGTCGGCACTGTCGTTTGACAGGTGGGTATGCTTATCCGTGATGATTCCCCCAGCCACACTAAACACACTCTCTGACAAGACGCTAGCCGCAGGACAAGCAAGCACCTCCAGGGCATACAGCGCGAGTTCAGGCCACGTGTCCAGCTTCGACACCCAGTAGTTGTAGGGGGCAGAGGCGTCACGGAGGACGGTCGTGCGATCGGCTACGTACTCCCTCACCATCCTTTTACAGTGCTCCCGCCGACTCAGCCTTGACTGGGGAGCGGTGACACAGTCTTGCTGGGGAGCCATAAAGCTGGCAAAGGCCTTGGAGAATGTTCCCCTGCCTGCGCTGTACATGCTGCCTGATCTCTGCGCCTCCCCTGCTACCTGGCCCTCGGAACTGCGCCTTCTGCCACTAGCGCTGTCGGATGGGAAGTTTACCATCAGTTTGTCCACCAGCGCCCTGTGGTATAGCAACACTCTCGAACCCCTTTCCTCTTCGGGAATGAGAATGGGAAGGTTCTCCTTATAGCGTGGGTCGAGCAGTGTGTACACCCAGTAATCCGTAAAGGCCAGAATGCGTGTAACGCGAGGGTCACGAGAAAGGCATCCTAACATGAAGTCAGCCATGTGTGCCAGGGTACCTGTACGCAACACATGGCTGTCTTCACTAGGAAGATCACTTTCAGGATCCTCCTCCTCTTCCTCCTCCTCAGGCCATACACGCTGAAAGGATGACAGCCCAGCAGCATGTGTACCCTCACCAGTGGGCCAAGCTGTCTCTTCCCCCTCCTCCTCATCCTCCTCATGCTCCTCCTCCTCCTCCTCAACGCGCTGAGATATAGACAGGCGGGTGCTCTGACTATCCAGCGACATACTGTCTCCCCCCGACTCTGTTTCCGAGCGCAAAGCGTCTGCCTTTATGCTTTGCAGGGAACTTCTCAAGATGCATAGCAGAGGAATGGTGACGCTAATGATTGCAGCATCGCCGCTCACCACCTGGGTAGACTCCTCAAATTTTCCAAGGACCTGGCAGATGGCTGCCAACCAGGGCCACTGTTCTGTAAATAATTGAGGAGGCTGACTCCCACTGCGCCGCGCAAGTTGGAGTTGGTATTCCACTATAGCTCTACGCTGCTCATAGAGTCTGGCCAACATGTGGAGCGTAGAGTTCCACTGTGTGGGCACGTCGCACAGCAGTCGGTGCACTGGCAGATTAAACCTATGTTGCAGTGTCCGCAGGGTGGCAGCGTGCGTGTGGGATTTGCGGAAATGTGCGCAGAGCTGGCGCACCTTTCCGAGCAGGTATGACAAGTGGGGGTAGCTTTTCAGAAAGCGCTGAACCACCAAATTAAAGACATGGGCCAGGCATGGCACGTGCGTGAGGCTGCCGAGCTGCAGAGCCGCCACCAGCTTACGGCCGTTGTCACACACGACCATGCCCGGTTGGAGGCTCAGCGGCGCAAGCCAGCGGTCGGTCTGCTCTGTCAGACCCTGCAGCAGTTCGTGGGCCGTGTGCCTCTTCTCTCCTAAGCTGAGTAGTTTCAGCACGGCCTGCTGACGCTTGCCCACCGCTGTGCTGCCACGCCGCGTGACACCGACTGCTGGCGACGTGCTGCTGACACATCTTGATTGCGAGACAGAGGTTGCGTTGGAGGAGGAGGAGGAGGAGGAAGGTGCTTTAGTGGAGGAAGCATACACCGCCGCAGATACCACCACCGAGCTGTGGCCCGCAATTCTGGGGGTGGGTAGGACGTGAGCGGTCCCAGGCTCTGACTCTGTCCCAGCCTCCACTAAATTCACCCAATGTGCCGTCAGGGAGATATAGTGGCCCTGCCCGCCTGTGCTTGTCCACGTGTCCGTTGTTAAGTGGACCTTGGCAGTAACCGCGTTGGTGAGGGCGCGTACAATGTTGCGGGAGACGTGGTCGTGCAGGGCTGGGACGGCACATCGGGAAAAGTAGTGGCGACTGGGAACCGAGTAGCGCGGGGCAGCCGCCGCCATCATGCTTTTGAAAGCCTCCGTTTCCACAAGCCTATACGGCAGCATCTCTAGGCTGATCAATTTTGCAATGTGCACGTTTAACGCTTGAGCGTGCGGGTGCGTGGCGTCGTAGTTGCGCTTGCGCTCAAACTGTGGCACTAGCGACGTCTGGACGCTGCGCTGAGAGACATTGCTGGATGGGGCCGAGGACAGCGGAGGTGAGGGTGTGGGTGCAGGCCAGGAGACGGTAGTGCCTGTGTCCTCAGAGGGGGGTTGGATCTCAGTGGCAGGTTGGGGCACAGGGGGAGAGGCAGTGGTGCAAACCGGAGGCGGTGAACGGGCATCGTCCCACCTTGTGGGGTGCTTGGCCATCATATGCCTGCGCATGCTGTTGGTGGTGCCTCCCCAGCTGATCTTGGCGCGACAAAGGTTGCACACCACTGTTCGTCGGTCGTCAGGCGTCTCTGTGAAAAACTGCCACACCGTAGAGCACCTTGACCTCTGCAGGGTGGCATGGCGCGAGGGGGCGCTTTGGGAAACAGTTGGTGGATTATTCGGTCTGGCCCTGCCTCTACCCCTGGCTACCGCACTGGCTCGGCCTGTGCCCACACCCTCACTTGGCCCTCCGCGTCCTCGGCCGCGTCCACATCCTCTAGGCCTACCCCTACCCCTCAGCATGCTGTATTACCAGTGATTTGATTTCCCAGGCAGGAAAGAAATTGGCGCAAGGCTGCACTCAACCGTAGCTGGTTGCGTCTGATTTTTGTACGTTGTACACGCAGCACACACGTACACGGAGACCTTAGGACTGACACAGGCAGGCCAAATATAATTTTTTCCTTTTTAGCTTAGGGAAGACCCCACTGCGTGTATTCAATGAAAAACAAGAAGTTTAATATCTGTGGTGTGGCCCTCAAAAAGTGTCACACAAGTATAGTGTAGCAGAGTTATTAACTCTAGCAGAGCAGGTATTTGCCAGTCAGGAAAGACAATGGCGCTAGGCTGCAGTAAAGCGTAGCTGGTTGCGTCTGATTTTTGTACGTTGTACACGCAGCACACACGTACACGCAGACCTTAGGACTGACACAGGCAGGCCAAATATAATTTCTTTTCCTTTTTAGCTTAGGGAAGACCCCACTGCGTATATTCAATGAACAAGAAGTTTAATATCTGTGGTGTGGCCCTCAAAAAGTGTCACACAAGTATAGTGTAGCAGAGTTATTAAAGGAGATGTCCCGAGGCAGAAAGCCAAAATTTCATATTAGCCCATTCCCCCTGTCACCCCCCGACATTAAGCAGCCCTTGTGAGCGGTTATAAACCGCATTGTACTTACTCGTCTGCAGAAAAAATGACTTTTAAAACTTCTCCCTCTAAGATGGCGCCTGCTGGGTCCCTGGGTGCGTTC
This sequence comes from Eleutherodactylus coqui, assembly GCF_035609145.1. NCBI lineage: Eukaryota > Metazoa > Chordata > Amphibia > Anura > Eleutherodactylidae > Eleutherodactylus > Eleutherodactylus coqui. Next base: position 106,679,416 of record NC_089843.1, on the reverse strand, counting down.
CACGGTGAACCGCTCGCTCTTCCTGGATGCCTCATGCGCGCTCCCGAGACGCCGGTCACGTGAGCAGGTGACTGACGTCATCGGTGGAGGCGTGTTCTTCTAAATCAATGGAACGCCGATCCAGCCTCCTGATTGGCTGGTCGGCAGAAAGCGTCACAGCGGGGAGGTGCTGTCTACCGGAGAAAACAGCAAACAGCTGTTTCTCCCATCTCCTGACTACACAGAAGCTCCGGTAAGTACACCTCCCCCCTCCCCCCCCCCCACAGCGCCCACAGCGCCCACAGCGCCCACAGCGCCCACAGCGCCCACAGCGCCCACAGCGCCCACAGGACCGCAGACACCTCACCCCCCCCAGCGCCCACAGCACCCACAGGACCGCAGACACCTCACCCCCCCAGCGCCCACAGCACCCACAGGACAGCGGACACCTCACCCCCCCAGCGCCCACAGGACCGCAGACACCTCACCCCCCCAGCGCCCACAGCACCCACAGGACCGCAGACACCTCACCCCCCAGCTCCCACAGCACCCACAGCATCCCACAGACAACTCACTTACCCAGGCGGCTGTATCGCGTTCGTCCCGGCTGGCGGCTGCTGATCCCGAGTGGCTCCCGGCTGCTAATCGTCCTGGCTGGCTGCTGATCGTCCCGGCTAGCTGCTCCTGGATGGTCCCGGCTGGCTGTTGCTGATTCGGGGTGAATCACCCCTGTTTAAAGGGACGCCGGGAGCTGAATAGCCGCCCCTGCGCGCTCCCGTACAGTGATAGCTCGTCTGCGCATGCGCAGACGAGCTGTATCGCGCGGGCACGCTGGAGAAGCTCGTACACAGAGGGAAGAGAGAAGACTGCGCAAGCGCGGCTAAAATGGCATGCTGTGGCAGAAATTAGTCGGCACCATGGCGACGGGGACACAGAGACAGCGCGAGAACGGAGGTAAGTAATTGAATAACTTCTGTATGGCTCATATTTAATGCACAATGTATATTACAAAGTGCATTAATATGGCCATACGGAAGTGCATAACCCCACTTGCTGTCGCGGGACAACCCCTTTAACTCTAGCAGAGCAGGTATTTGCCAGTCAGGAAAGACAATGGCGCTAGGCTGCAGTAAAGCGTAGCTGGTTGCGTCTGATTTTTGTACGTTGTACACGCAGCACACACGTACACGCAGACCTTAGGACTGACACAGGCAGGCCAAATATAATTTCTTTTCCTTTTTAGCTTAGGGAAGACCCCACTGCGTATATTCAATGAACAAGAAGTTTAATATCTGTGGTGTGGCCCTCAAAAAGTGTCACACAAGTATAGTGTAGCAGAGTTATTAACTCTAGCAGAGCAGGTATTTGCCAGTCAGGAAAGACAATGGCGCTAGGCTGCAGTAAAGCGTAGCTGGTTGCGTCTGATTTTTGTACGTTGTACACGCAGCACACACGTACACGGAGACCTTAGGACTGACACAGGCAGGCCAAATATAATTTTTTTCCTTTTTAGCAAAGGGAAGCACCCACTGTGTATATTCAATGAATAATGTATGTCTTCTGGCCCTGCCTACACAATTCTATCCCTGTAGTATTAATGCCGGGTGCAATGCTCTGCACAGCCGGTTTTGAGAAAAAAAAAAAATATGCAACACTGCTAACAGCAGCCTGGACAGTACTGCACACGGATAGAAGTGGCCCTAGAAAGGACCGTTGGGGTTCTTGAAGCCTACACTAACTCCTAACACTCTCCCTGCCTAACCCCCACTTCTGTCCCTATTGCTGGGCGCAATGCTCTGCAGATCCAATTTTGGACAAAAAAAAAAAAAATACTGTGCTAACACAGTACTGCACACTAGTAGATGTGGCCCTGAGAAGGGCCGTTGGGGTTCTTGAAGCCTACACTGACTCCTAACGCTCTCCCTACAGCAGCACCAGCAGCAGCACTTTCCCTCAGCTAAGTCACAAGGCATGTGTGGCGAGCCGCGGGAGGGGCCGATTTTTATACTCGGGTGACATCTGATCGCCCCAGCCACTCACAGCAGGGGGGTGGTATAGGGCTTGACCGTCACAGGGGGAAGTTGTAATGCCTTCCCTGTCTTTCAATTGGCCAGAAAAGCGCGCTAACGTCTCAGAGAGGAAACTGAAAGTAGCCGGAACACCGCGTGGTACTCGTTACGAGTAACGAGCATCCCGAACACCCTAATATTCGCACGAATATCAAGCTCGGACGAGTACGTTCGCTCATCTCTATTTAAAACCTTTGTAAATTAAAAAAAAAATAAAAATATATATAGTTTTGCATTGACACATGTATTCAGAAACTTTGGTATGACACTTGAAATTTAGATGTGGGGTCTTCCATTTCTTTTGATTATCTTTGAGACGTTTCTCCACCTTGTTGGAGTCTACCTGTGGTATTATTTTGGTAGTTATTGCCTTGCAATATGCCTCCCTTAGCCTAATCGTTCGTCAAGGCAACGGTACCTTGATTGGCTAATGTTGAAAGAAGGGAGTTGCAGAGCGAAGAGTGGACACCCATGGGGGCATGACCTAGATGACTTCTGGACTATACAAGTCATGAACCATCCACCATCAGGGCTGGCGGCCATACTTTTTCTCTATTCATCTTTCTCACTAGTGAAGCTTAGAGGCGTACCGTCCCCCACAAGAACTATAGCTAGTTATGTAGCTCTCTTTCTAGTGATGTCTAGAGGGGTACTGTCCCCCACAAGAACTATAGTTAGTCATTCTTCTTTCTTACTAGAGAAGCTTAGAGGGGTACTGTCTCCCACAAGAATCATAGCTAGTTGAACACAGAGGGGTATGGTCCCCAATATATTTCTGCCTTTGTAACCTTGAGGGGCAGTGTCACCCAAGACAGAAGTTTGGAACCATCAGGACTCTTCATAGAACAAGCAAACCAACCAAAGTAGGTAATCATGGGGGAAGCACCTTTGTAAAAGGGTTGACCAAGAACCCAATGATCACTATGGCTAAAATTGCACGGTTATCAACTATCACTGTAGCACTTCACCAATCTGGGCTTTCTGGCAGAGTGACCAGAAAGATGCCTCTCCTCCATAAAAGCCTAACTGAAGTTTTCCAAAAAGCACCTAAAGGACTCTCAGCCTGTGAGAAACTAGGTTCTCTAGTCTGATGAAATCAAGATTGAACTTTTTGGCCTCAGTTCTAAGTGTTATGTCTGGAAGAAACCAGGCACTGTGCATCACCTGCTCAGTACCATCCTTACAGTGAAACATGGTGGCTGCAGAAATATACTGTGGGGGAGTGGTGGGAGGGTTCAGCAGCTGGACCTGGAGACTAGTCATGGTTGAAATAAAGCCGAATAGAGCAAAGTGCAGAGATATTTGTAATGAAAACCTGATCCAGAGCACAAAGGACCTCAGACTGGGCAGAAGGATCACCTTCCAACAATACGATGACCCTAAGCGCACAGCCAAGACAACACAGGAGGGGCTTTGGGACAATTCTGTGAATGTCCTCGAGTGGCCCAGCCAGAGCACTGACTAGAAAGACCTGAAAATGGCTATCCACAGATGATCTCCATCCAAAGTGACAGAGCTAGAGAGGATCTGCAGGGAAGAATTTAAAAAAAAATCTAGGTGTGCAAACCTTGTGACATCATACCCCAAAAAACTGGAGGCTGTAATCACTGCCAAAAGTGATTCAACTAAGGACTGAGTACTTATGCCAATGCAAAATGTTAGTTTTTCTTTTTTTTTTAATTTACAAAGATTCTCACATTCTGTTTTTACTTTGCCATTATGGGGTTTTGACTACAGAATCTTATTAGGTAAAAAAACATGAAAGTATTTTTTTAATTTGCACTAGGCCACAACATAATAAAATGTAAAAAAAAGTGAAAGGGTCTGAAGACTTTCCGAATGCATGGTATATACTGTATCTAGAAGATGGAAGAGTCAGGAGCTATAGCTGTCCGAAAATTAAGCTTTCTAAAGTATATGCCCACCTTGGCAGTCAGACACATGATTTTAAGGAGACTGATGAATGGCTGATTTCATAGAACACATATAAAAGGATTCTTTATATATCCGTACATTTTCTTAGGGATAACCATTCTGAGAGTTGTAATGGTGGTCATATTGCCAAGCACCCAGCTTTCACTAATACACATAATCCCCACAAAGGGGACAATCCCAAAGATTCTGAATATTTAGAAGCATTGACCTGTATATTCAGTTGGCCTCAAGGTTATAGAAAGGCAACCATCAAGTTGAGCCATGCTTTCACAGCCTTTACTGGATGAACTTTGCATAAATCGAAAGTCATTTTGGCTCACACTGGCTTCTTTCATAGAACTGCACAGATCAGCACAGCCCCAACCTCTGTCTCCTTGCAGTATTTAGAAGAGTTGTCTTTTGTCTATCCTCCAGCTCAGCTTTCCACATTTTCTGAACAGCCCCACATGATATGTCTGCACCTTGCAACACTGCCTCTCAATAAGCCTATGCAGGTAGGAGAACAAATGAGTTAATAGTGAGAGTTTTGGGTCTGAGTGTAGGCGATGGAATTTAGAGCTGAAGAAATCTATATTTAGGATATATTCACATGCTGCAGGTTTGTTTCTGTGACTGTTCCATATATCAGAATATAGTATGTAAAAATCCACATGCAACAGAAACAACCTAACTCAGATTTGTGGCACAGATTATACATTTCTGCAACAAATCTGCCATATGAGAACATATACTGGAAAGGGGATATCCAGCACTTGCCTTTCCAGTATCCTTAAAAGAATTGACTTCTATTCCAATCTTATCAGAGATGGGACGAAAGGCCTCTGTGGCAGGTGAAGCCTTGGGCAGGCTTGGGCTTCGCCTCACTGCAGGGAAGGCTTGGGCCACCAGGTATGTCACCAGGATGGAAAACCGGAAAGCGTAGGTCTGCTTACATGGCTTACCAGGATGGGAATGCCTTATTATTACACATCCCACATAGCGACAGAAATGGCAGATCTTCCAATGTTATATCTAAACACAACAGCGATAGTCCAACGGTTAATTTCACCGGAAATCACAGTCACAGGGGGCATAAAACAGAAAAGGCAGCTCGCGTGTTGACTCTTATAAAGCTGAAATCTACGCGAACCATGCTTCTCAAGATGCGTCACTGGCCTATCTTGCAGCTCTAACCAGCTGTCTCTTCGTCTTGGAGCCAGGATGAGGACCGTGTTCAACGTGGCCCATGCAAGGAGACTGACTTCAGCACTGATCTTACAACTGCGTCACATCACAGTGTCCACGTGGAACATAGCCCCTCTTATAACTTATAGTCCCTACTAACTAGGCCATCGTACCAGCTGCCTTTCTGCCACCACACTCTATTTGAGGGACATACTTAAAGGAACATATTACAACTGTGATAAGACTTTAAAGGCACAATATACTTTTTCATAATGGTCAATAAGCACAGCACTGCAGGATATTCCTGTATAGGATACCCTTTTACAATAACTTGAAGTTGTTGGGCCGCAACGTAAAATTTGTAACAAGGCCGCACAAATACCACGCCTCATTTATAGAACTGGTCTCCTCATATGGTGAAGAGAGACCTTTTGGTCTCTCTCCAGCATATGAGGAGCCATTCCACTTCCATTGTTCTGCTCCATTATAGAACAATGAAAATGACAGTGGTGCCATATCTGCCATTTGACAGACATCAATGGCGCTTAGTGTGCTATTTAACAAGAAAAATAGCAGTGCATGCTGCACTATTTTTCTGCTAAATGTTTTGGAATCTGTGATGTAGGCTCCTAATTGAACCTCTGATCAGACTGGCCCACAGGGGAATAGGCGATCCCCCGCTGGCCCCCAAGCCAGAGTGAGTCCATAGTCCCCTAACCCTGCACAAGTGCTACATGGCACAGTGCACTCGTTGTACTACATACAGCATCTCAGACAACCTATACATCCATATAATAACCTGAATAGTTCACCTATTCATACAGACATATAGGCTGGTTAAGGTGACAACTGGGTGTACTGGGTGGTTGGTCAGTATCCACAAGCTACCTTGGTAGGGGTAAGAGCACATGAATATGACCCAATATTCAGTATTACCACAAATCGATATAGTTTTCAAATTGATTGTTAGCGGTCATGTGGTTTTATGGGTAAAGCTGCTGTTCACCTGCAAAACCATGTAGACATTAAAAAGCTGTTCCATTTTATAATAAAACTGCATGTCAAAGCTGTTTTTGGCTATAATGTGGCTATTGTGCGAGCCACTTCTGGGATCCTGCCCTATCGAGTGGCTAGGAGTCCACCAATTCCCACTTTCTTGCATCCTCCATATTCTTCAGTGGAGACAGGGCCGCATGCATGCAAATGCAGCCACCTTTCCATGGACATGTATGGAAATTTGCAAACCACAAAAACATTAATATTTGCATGCAGCTATGCAATGGGCCCCCAGAATGAATTTTACTGGTGGGTCCCAGACAACCCAGTCCAACACTGCCTCTGATGCAGATGTGAAGGAGCCCTTACAGAGGTCTGCCATTTTTGAGCATTATATATATATATATATATATATATATATATATATATATATATATATATATATATATATATATGTGTGTGTGTGTGTGTGTGTGTGTGAGATAAGATGATGTAATGAATTAAAATGTACCTATAATATACCTAGCGATTTGTGCAAAATTGCTCATAAGCCGTGTGCCATCTTGTAAATTGATGTATCCTACGTCTGACAAATCTCTCACTGTATTCAAATACTTAATTTTCTGATTCTACTTATAGTTCAAATCTTATAAAGAGTCAACCAACATGCCAACTTTGTGCAATGTATAACTATATTATGAAATGTAATGCAATATAACAACATAATTAATGCAAAGTTCATTCGTTCACATAGTTATAGTTGTAAATAAAAAATTAAACATGGGTCAAATGGTCTGCAATCATAGGGAATAGTACAAAATACTGTAGGGAAAAAAACTAACAGAAAAACTACAGTAACTATGGACATAGCTATAGGGAAGAGATAGCGGTGGCACCTGGGCCCTGGTGCCTACTGGGTCCTCTGCTGCATAAGCTGGCACTAGCCTCATATGAGTAATCAAGGAGAGCTCAGCTTTTATTACCAGTAATTACTGACTTTTAGAAAAATAAAACTTAGCCTTTATATAGTCTAAAAAATATTGCAACTTTTTTTTATGATTCTAAAATATTTAGTGGTCTGATATGAAGCAGTGGGTTCCTGCATATTTATCACATTCAGTCTATTTACAGATGGCCATGTAATATCGATATTAGAGCAACATGGAAGCCTTGAAAAATAATAAAAATATTCCCTTGTAGAAAAGTCATCTTGATTATGTTAATCCATCCAAAAACATATGCCCTCAGCTGTGCTTTTAGGTTGTTGATTAATCTCTTAAATTTCAGGGTGTAATTAGTTGGCTTTTACTCTGCTGGAGTCCATGCAACATTAATTCTTAGGTATAGCGTATGTTTTCTGTGCAAAACAAAGGCGAGAAATTACAAAGACATACTTTATTTCTAATTAAACTGGTGCATTTAACCACAATGCTGCTCAACGACTATACAGTAAACTATCATGACATCTGATGATTAAAAATTAAATCACCGAGCCGCCTTCAGCTGACCATGGCAGGACATTCTAAAGCAGGGCAGAGGGCCACTAGAAATCAGGAGTCTCTTGCAGAGAAGACAGACTACCCCCAAAATAGCTTTTGAAAATGGACCAGGAAACAATATAAAACTTTTTATTGCCCAGCTTGTGCCCTCAGAGGGGATGTGAGGACAGGTAAAGAGGGCTCACTCACACGGAGGCTCCGTATTAAGTGCGTCATACGCAATGCACAGTTATGGCGGCTTCAAATAGGTGTATTTGGGAACATCTCCCTTTTTGTGCACGCATTTCGCGTGCATGGTAAAAAAGACACACTTTTGTGCGCACCGAAGGTTCCCATAGAAGCCCATTGTGGGGGGTGGGTGGGGGGAATCCTCTGTGGAATTCCATGGGAAAAGAACACATCTGGAACTCAGGTTAAACAGCCATTTAAATCAGGTTATGATTGTGCAAAAGGTACATTATAATATGGCAATACCCGCAGAAAAATGCTAGGTCATGGCGCAAATACATTACGCTGAGGCATGCACAATTACTTGTTAGAAATCTTGTTATTTGTATAGCGCCAACTAATTCCGAAGCGCTTTCAGATAATTTTTATTTATTACCCCTCAACCAAGCTGGGTTCTCATTTTAACGACCTTGGAAGGATGAGTCAACCTTGAGCCGGATACCTGAATCATGCGAAGATTGAACTTGCAACCTTCAGGTCGTAGGCGAGAGTTTATACTCTGTGCCACACGAGACTCTCTCTCCCCCCTGCTCACCCCCGAAGCCCCCCCCCCCCCCCCCCGAGCCTGCTCGGACCAGTAAGCAGTTACTCGAGAAGAGCGATGCTCGCTCGAGTAACTGCTTTATCCTAGCGTGCTCGCTCATCTCTAACAATTACGCATACACCTGTGTGAAGCCATCCTTAAATACGCATGTGACATTCAAATTTACTGCATATTTTAAACTCCCATAGCCTGTAAAGGGTGTATTACATATGTATTACCCACTAAAATAGGACATGGTGTTTTTTTTTTTTCATGCACGTAATATGACGGTAAAAAAATACATTTCTAAAGTGGCCCAATGTAAAGCAATGGATTTTTAAGAATTGCTTATTACATGCCTGGAAGATACATGCATAATACGCAGTCTCTACACCCGTGTGAGTGAGCCCTTAAAGTGGTCTTCCAACTAGAGATAACAATGGTATAACACTAGCATATGCAGTACCTTTCGGATATGAGGGGTTCAGGGTGCTTTTAGACGGAACAATCATCGTTCAAAAAATCATTCAAATGAGTGAAAGTGAATGATAATCGCTCATTCTAAACGCAGCCAACAACTGAACGATGAGCACAAATCGCTCATCATTCATTTTCTGTAGACATGAAAATCTTTGTTGGCTTGTTGACATATCGTTCAGTTTAAACACCGATCCAATGTTTCATGTAGCACATGTGAAAACACTGAATGATGCTAAACGAGTCAACGATGAATCTGCCTTTCTAAACAGGCTGCGTAAGGGCAAACGAGCTGGTGATGGCATCACTGACTTGTTCACTCGTACAAACAAGAATCGTTCAGTCTAAAAGTATCCTTGGGGAGAAGAGACCACAATACTAGTTTCAAGTCTTTCCCTGCACAGTGATGTTCTCGGCCCCCCGCTGTGCAGGTAATTGTAGCACAGCCACATTTGTTTGAGTGGAATTGAGCTGCGTTTCCCTGCACATTGGTTTGCCAGGAGCACCGCTGTGCACTAGAAATGACAAAGGAATCTTGTTGAGTTCGTTCTTGGGAAAAGTAGGTTCCGAGAGCCAGACCTCCATCAATCATAAAGTTCTGGAATACCATAGTATGCCATATCATTGCAGGAGGCTTGGAATAACTCTTTAATAATGAAATATCCCAAATGTACTATTTAAAAGTCCAAAAAGCAAACCCATTCTTTAATTCTCAGGATAGGTCATTATTCGCTAATCACTGGGAACTGCCCACTCAGTATCCCCAACTATAAGCTGATCGCCTGACCTGCTGTCAGGGCAGCGGGCCACATGTGCATGATAGGAGACAGGAGCGGAAGTGCCCAAGTGGTTGCACTCCCATTTAAATCAATGGAAGCTGAAGTGTCTACTACAGTTCCAGCACTTCCGCCTCCAACAGCGTTTGTGTTTATGGTGGGGCCAGGAGAAATAGCTGTTGGACCTTTAGGGTCCACAATTTCTCGTGCAATGGATTCAGTGGGAAAAATGATCAAGCCACAGCAACTTTCCCAGACAGGATCAGCTGCTTGCTGGGTGACCTGCTGATCATTGGTTTTCATATTAAAGGGCTCCTCAACATTTTAATTCTAGGACAAATCACATGTCAAATTGCTACTTTACCTCAACCACAACAGTTAGGGAAAGAGAAAGTGTGACCTTACCTCATGAGTATTATTAAAAAAGTATTGACAATACCAAACGTAGGGTGGCATTGGGCCGCTCTGTAATGGTTGGCACGAATAAGATCTGGAAGAGCAAAGCTATCACTCTATCATCCTATCATGATGTATGGGTCCGAGAGTTGGACACCAAGAAAGGCCAACAAACAATCAAGGCATTTGAAATGTGGTGCTGGTGGAAATTATTAAGAATACCATGGACAGCCAGGATAACAAACAGAGAAGTGTTGGATCACATAAAACCAGAGGCATCACTAGAAGCTGAAGTCACTAGACTGCGACTAACTTACTTTGGCCACGTCATGCATGCAAAGTCATTAGGGAAGTCAATGTTGGGAATGACCAGTGGAACCAGGAGAAAGGCCTGACAAAGAACACGCTGGCTCGATACCATCAAAATAGATACCAATATGTGCCTCAAGCAGTTAATAGAAGCCATGCTTGACATGGAAGCATGGAGAATATCCGCCTATACAGTTACTGAGAGTCAGACACGACTAAATGGATAGATTGATTGATAGAATGGGTGCTAAGTGCAGTGACCATCTACAGCCCAGCCAGCACTAAACTTCCAGCAACACCTCTAGTTTACACAGCATGTAAGGAACTCATTGTTTGCATGTTTGCTTTAGCTTAATCGTCAATGCCATGTTGGCTTACATGGAGAAAAAAGTGATGTTGATTCCTTTTACTGTGTCATTCCACCAAAAATGATAATCTGTTGGGGCAGAGTAGGCATGGCAGCTCGTCACAAACATGCAGTGAACAGCGGTGTTCCCGTCTATACGGTGTGCAGGGATCTACAACACAAATTAATGAAAGGAATGGAGTATGCAGCCTGTATCTAAATGATGCTAATAAAAGTGCAAAGTTCTTTTTTTTTAAAGTTTTCGATGAAAATCTTGCATTTCCACACTGGGCTATACACGTTTTAATGCAACAAAAAAGCAAGAATATTAACCTTATCTACATTTTGAATTATTGATAAAAATACTTAAAAATGTGTGAAATATCTCTACCTTCTTTCTCATAGTGTGATACCTATTCCCAGGATATGTCAGATCTTGGCCTTTTGCCTTATGCTGATGTGTCTGACAATATTGTGTTTAACAGCCTTACATTTGGGAATATTGAACCATGCAAAACTCAGCTATTTGCTGGTTAACATAACTAAGTCACTATTACAATGTCATCTGCCCAGGGAAACAGATGTAGCTTTACAGAAATCAATTGTGAAAAAGTATTTCCTGTGCCGGAAGATATAAATACTACCACCAAAGAAATGCACTGGACATGTCCCAAACACATAGCCATGGCAGTTATAGACCAAGTGTAATGGAAAACATTAACCTGGACAGAGATCAGGAATAGTGAGTAGTACCGAGAACAACATTAGAATCACATCAAATGTTGAATATATTTATGAATGCCACAAAAACTTTAATGCAGCTCGATCTACACTATCCTACCAAAAGTATTTGGACACCCCTATCCGTAGAATGCATTGTGTGTAGAGATGAGCGAGCATACTCGCTAAGGGCAATTACTCGAGCGAGCATTGCCCTTAGCAAGTACCTGCCCGCTCGAGAGAAGAGGTTCGGCTGCCGGCGGGGAGCAGCAGAGGAGAGCGGGGAGGAACGGAGGGGAGATCTCTCTCTCCCTCTTCCCCCCCCCCCTACCCCCTGCTCACTGCTGCAACTCACCTCTCACCTGCGCCTGCAGCCGAACCTTTTCTGCTGCACACAAGCAGTCCATCACGAAGCGCAATGCATCGGCCTGTCTACAATGGTGCAAGGAGCGTTGTCATTGCACAGTTGAGCAATGGAAGAAGGTTCTATAGAGTGATTATTCACGCTACTCCATCTTCAGATGAGCATACCTGGGTGTGGAGGATGCTTCGGGAACAATATTTAGGTACAGCAGAGATTCTGTTATGGCCTGGGGATGTCTTACGTGGAATGGTTTTGGTCTTTTGGTTGTAGTGGCAAGAATTATGAACATGGAGTTATACTTTGACATTCTAGACAATATTGTACTCCCAGCAATGTGGCAATACTCTGGGAATGATCAGCAATACTTCCAACAAGACAACACACCTTGTCACAAATCTAATGCTATTTTACATTGGTTTGAAGACGTGGATGTTGCACGATTGGACTGGCTGCACAGATTTCCTAATGAACATCTTTAAGACGGACTGAAACGCCGAGTCAGAAAATATGAACAACACCCATTTTCTTTGAAAGAACCTGCCAGACATTTGCAGGAGGAATGGAGGGAAATACCAGGTGAAGTGTATCAGACATTAGTAGAAAGTATGCAGCGGAGAGTATCCGATGTCATTAGGGCCAAAGGAGCCCCACTAAGTATTAACACATGCAAATAAATACTACTTTGAATTCTTGTTCAGGTGTCCAATTACTTTTGGTAGGATAGTTTAGAATCACAAACGCAGGTAGGCACAGTAATGTCCCATAGTTGGCAGAGCCTCTACAGAGAACCTTTATTGTTAATAAATAATTGAAAATTGGACCAAGGATCATGGAAAAGGCTTGGAGACAACACTTAGCACCATAAGTGATGCCAAAGAGTAGGATATTTAGATTTTTGCTATGGGGACCCTCTTTTCTGTAATTCCATTGGATGTTGTACAGTATAATATAGATCTGCGATACGGTTGCGTGCATGAGACATAACTAGAAACAAAGGTAAAAAAATATCAATTACAATTGTTCCATGTGGGCTCATTCATCTCAATTACCCAATTGTGCAATTATCAGTGTAGACTATAAAATGTAGTGTCATAGTATATAGAGAAATGGCAGTTTATAAATTTGAATGCATCATTGGAACTGCAATCTACAGATTAATGTCTCACAGAGTGGGCACAGAGTATTAAGGCAGCAGTATGCAGTCCTAAGCTCTTCCTTACGACCTGAGGGTTGCAAGTTCAATCCCCGTGTGGTTCAGTTTACCGGCTCAAGGTTGACTCAGCCTTCCATCCTTCCGAGGTCGGTAAAATGAGTACCCAGTTTGGTGGGGGGGGGGAGGTAATAAATAAATTACCTGAAAGCGCTGCGGAATACGTTGGTGCTCTACAAGCAACAAGATTTATTTTATTTATTTGTTTACAGATTGCAATTTCTCATGAAGCCAATACAATATCACAACAAGCTAAACCCTTGAATTCTACAATTCACAGCACAACCACTAGGTGGCCACAGTCAAGACATATAGGATAGAGAACTCGTGACAAAGTATCACAAGATCATATTGTTTTGAAAAGCTGGCCATCTCTTGAGGCACATATCTGACCCTATCCAGCTAAAAGGAAAGGTTAGGAAGGACACATCCATAAGTGTAAGGACAGAGAAAGATCTCCTGCCATAGGGAGAGGATCACCCCAAAATGTGAAACTATGTTGAAAGCCTTTATAAAAACTTTTTAGTATTCACCGTGATACTATATTTCCATGTAATGATTGCATCATTGAAAAAAACATTGCATGTGGGACCGCTGTGTACATCAGATCTGTCAGGTCTGAGGGATGCATAGGATAGAGGGGGAGATGCTGGGAAGATATAGTTATCAATGATGTGATTCAGTATTGTAAAAGCTTTTTCTGCAAGGACTCCTGGAGAGAGCCTGTGAGTCCTGCTTTCTCCGCCTACACAATGCTGATTGACAGCCCTCCTTGTATATACAGTCATACAGGGAAAGCTGTCAGGCAGGCTGTGTGGGCAGGGAAGCAGGACTAAGACTCTACATGGGAGCCCTTGCAGCAACAGCTTTTTACATGACAGTACCGAATAAGATTATGGAAATCTAAATATGCCCGAGGTCAGCATTCCCCCCCCCCCCTTCCATCCAATGCGGTCCTCCAATAAGAGATATGACAGATCCACGCAACAGACGCCTTCCCACAATGGCAGTGATAATGAATCGTACTGATCATCAAGCACGTACAAAAACCTACTTTTAAAACTGTAGTACTAGTTGCCAGGAAGCAAGTGATGCCGTGTACAATGTAACTGTACAGGAGCCTATTACATCCAAAGCAAATACATTCATGTGATTAAGATTACTTTTAAAACATTTGATTGGCAGAACAATAAATGCACCATGAGCGCTCTATGCTATTAAATATGAGTTAAACATAGCTGGGAAGCCCTGAGAACAACAGCGGCTACATAGAGCCAATGCATAATTATAGTGATTCAGCTAATTGTTCAATATCCAAACAGAAAATAAAAATCAGAAACATAATTGAGGAGATGATTTCCAAAGTGACATATCTATTTTTACTGCAAAGGACATGTATTGATTCCAAAAAGTGTCCAGAGTCACACCATGGAACATCCTGTTTGGTGGAAAATGATATTTTTTGGATATAAGTCACTTTGCAAATCACCTCTTCAATTAGTGATGTAGTTATTCATTGTTCCAATGTGGACAGGGATCTAGGTTCAGCACTTGACACAATCAGAAAAGCAACATTTATTTATATGCCTGAGACCCCTTTACACGAGCGTATATCAGCCGCTGTTTTCACAGGCGGACAATATACGCTAAAATCTGATGCATTGGATTCCAATGCATCAGATCACATGGCCGTGTTCCCGCGACGTAAAAGCGCCAATATATCGCCGGGCGTTATTACGTCGGACCCAAAAGATAGTCTTGCAACTATCTTTTGGGCCAGAATACGTCGGCCACTGCATGGACTCCTATAGGAGGCTATGACAGCGGCCGGAGAACGGAAGTGGGAGGGATTTTTGCTGTGTGACTGCTAAACTCCCTCTCTCCTCTCTCCTCCCCTCCAGCTGATTGCAATAGAAGTGGGCAAGATGGGGGTGGAGATGAGCACCACCCAGTCCCGCCTCCTCCCATTGCAGGCTGCAGACAAGGGGTGGGGAGGGAGCTTAGCTCCGCCCCGTCTTGCCCCTTTCCCATTGCAAATAGACAGCGGGGAGGAGAGCGGAGGTGAGCCAGTGAGGGGGAGGGAACGGGCAACAGCATGGCAGCCTTGGCACATAAGCGCTGGGGCCCATGCCGTCTGAACGGGCGCACAAAGTTTAGATTTGTGCGCCCGTTCACGAGTTTTTAAGCCTCAGATCGTCGAATATATCGGCCGGCCGTGAAAATGGCGGCTGATATGTGCTCGTGGGAAAGAGCCCTAAGGCCACTTTCAGACAGGCGACAAAAACACATGATTTTCTCGCAGTGTGACAGTGCTACAAAACGCATGTATGTGAAGCCCATGCTTTCCAATGGGTTCTTTCAAATTAGCGATGTTTTTCAGCCTGCTACAATATGAGAAGAAAACATCGCAGGTTGCTGAATATTGCCGCGATGTGCGAGGCTTTGTAGCCCATGTTTTCTATTGCATCGCATGAACACACGGTTTTTATGCGGTGCGATGCAACTTTTACAGTAGGAAGTCCTACTGTAAAAGGCCTAAAATAAGCCCTATCTGCAGTAAAAAAAAAACCATCACCTAGCAGCCACTGTCAGGTCCACTGCGCATCTTCTCTTCAGCTCCGGCAGACTAGCTGGTAGTTTTCAGCAAGCGCTTCCTGGCTTGGAGGTTCAAAATCTCTGCCTCCAGGAAGCGCTGTCTGTGATTGGTTCTTGAGCCAGTGCTCAATGAACCAATCCCAGCCATCGCATTGAATTCATATGGCTGTTAGTTTGACACATACCTGCTACATAAACATTGCTGTAGAGCAAGTACTCTCTTTCATGGGAGCAGTATTCCCTAATGCTCACTTTCAGCAGGATGATACACCCAGGTGCAATCTATGAAGGCCTCAACTCACAATTTACAGGAGTTAAAGGATCTTCAGCTAAAGTCTTCGTACACAGGAAACCTGTTGGCTGGGTTCACACGGGGAGGATTTGCCGCGGAAATTCCATCCGGAATTTCACCGTGGCACATCCGCCTGCGGCCGCTAATCCCGGGATTAGCCAGCCATGTGGACGAGATTTCTGAGAAATCTCATCCACACGGGATGGCAAATCTGCCGCGGAAAAGCCGGCAGAAGCTCATTCTCTTTCTTCCTCCGCTGCGGCCGCGCTCTCCTCTATGGGAGCGCGGGCCGCAGCGGAAGAGCGAGCGGCCAGGCCGCATCAAAACCCGCGGCTAAGTATCGCAGGTTTTGAAGCAGCGCTTCTCCCAGCGGAAATCTTGCGTTTTTTCGCTGCAGCCAAACCGCGAGATTTCCACCGGGATTCCGCTGTGTGGGAACCCAGCCTTAGAGGTCTTGTGGAGGCCATGCACAATATTAGACAAGTGGCTTTAATGTTAGAGTTGATCAGTGTATAATATATAGTCCAGATTTGAGTTGTGAAGGAGTACAGCTGTATTCCAGTACCACACCTGTCCACACCTGGTGTGTGGTATTGTATCTTAGTCCCATTCATTTTAAAGGAGTTGTCCCGTTAGAAATTAACTTTTAAAATGTATAACTACATCACTTAAAACAATGGAATAAAAAGGTATGTATCCTCCTTAGCCCCAGTGATCCAGCGCTACAGGCCCGCGATTCAACCAGTCTCCAGTGGCAGCGACAGTCAGGTGACCACCGCCTGCCAATCAGAGGCTGCAGAATGATTGCCCATTCTCCTGGCATCAGTTCTCTTATCCCAGGTGCCATGATACCTGGAGTTACAAAAGATGACGCTCTGGCCTCTAATTAACAGGCAGCAGGTTCCTGACTTCCGCTGTCAACCAGTAGAATCACGGGGCGGCAGCGCTGGATTGTTGAGTCTGATGAGAGTAAGTACCTTTTTGTTTAATTGTTTTAAGTATGTGGTTCTAAATTTTAATATGTAATTTCTAACCGGACAACCCCCTTAATGCCGCTGACCTGCAGAACCAAACACAACCCAGAGACAGGTGTGGTCCTGTTTCTGGAAGAAAGCAGTCTAAGGGCGCCTACCCACTGGCGTTGCCGATTTTCGTGCGTGAAAAACGCAGCGTTTTTGCCGCGTTTTTCGCGGCTTTTTTGCGCGTTTTCCGTTAATTTCCATTGACATTCATGGGTGCATTAAGAGAAAAATAAGGACACATATGCAACTGACAGTTCCTATGTGAAAAATTGCAACGGACCGAAAAAAAAAACCGCGAATGGACAAGAATACATTCTATACTAATTGCTCTTCAGAAAAAATGCAAAACGCAAAGGAAAAAAAATCGCCAGTGGGTAGGCGCCCTTAGTCTACAAAATGCATCATAGACTGCACATGATTGCTGCAGTTAAGGTACATAGGGACATAACATACTGTTCATATACACAAAGCTGCTATGTACCCGGAGTACTACAAAATATATCTGTTTGTGAAGCATAGTACAGTTTGTCAGGTGACATCATCGACTAATCAGCTGCCTAAAAGGGCGGCAGAATCCCTCATGAATATTCATGAGCAGCCATACATAGCTACAATTCAGGCCAGCTGCAGTGGAAGTTCCTGAAAGAAAGTCACAGAGCAGAATACATTTATCGGATTGCTCCAAAGACACAGTCTTTTTTGTTGTATTTTCTCTAGTTTGTAAAAAAAAAAACATTAAATTTGAGGGTTTTAACGGGCATTTTCTTTTGTGCTGTTATTGGGTCACACGTGTTTTTCTGTCTTATTTTCCTCTTTTCTTATAGAAAAGTCAGAAAAAAATTGCTGTACCCAGAGTATGCTTGGATTGTGAAAAAATGCAATACTCCCAAAAAATGCACCAAAAGTGAGAAAAAAAAACATTATTTTTTTAGTGTTATTATTATTTATTGATCTACAGATGACATCTGCATGTTGCGTTTTTTACTGTAAAAAAGTATCAAAAACCGCCTACATCAAAAATAGGAAAATGAGCTGTTTTCACAAAAAAAAAAAAAACCTCTGCAACGCCAACATAAAGGGGCATTTTGGTGACAGATGCACTTTTAAGCTTTTAAGTACAGCACATGATGGAGGCCACTGTGTTCATTAACCACTTCAGGACCACCCACTTTACATAGAAGGACAGATTTTGCAGAACTGATGCTCTGTATATTCCTCTGCTGCTGATTGTGTCCCCCACAGCAACGCCAACACCCAGATCCTGATCTTACTAACCAATAACCTTGAGTTCTGCTGCCATCATCAAGACCTCAATGGTTTCCCAATCCAGGGATCACCATGGCAACCAATCTTGGAACATACAGAAATCTGTTGTAGCAACACATTTTACTGGGTTCTGTGCAGAAAAAAAAAATCCTTTTTCTCCTCTTGTGCCCTATCAGTGAGATCGGAGGAGACAGGGAAGCTTTTACCCAGCATACACATACATGTGAGGGAAATAAATTTTTAATAGTTTTAACGCCTTCTTGCCTGGCATAAATTAATAGGCCTAGGGCGCACTCCTGACTATTTTACGGGCTCTGTTTGATGGCACCACTTGCTCCTGTAGCCGGTATGGGAAGTCATGAAAGATTAACCCTGTAGTGTGTAACAAAAACTATAATTTCCTTGTCTGCAAAACTCCTGGAGAAAGGAATCAAAAGGAAGTAAAATGTAAGCCTTGTGCTAGTAGCGCACTATAGTGTTGTACGTTAGACAATGGACATGTGTTTGTCATCACCGTGCACAGAATTAGGGGGGTCATTTTTGGGTTATATTATAGTGAACCACTGGTTTTAGAAAAGAACACAAAAATAATGAGAAAAAGTATTTTTTATCACTATATGGCCTCAGTCAGACGGGCGTAAAAAAAAATGCGTGACCACGTCCATTACCACCCATATGTTCTATCTTTTGTAGGTGCGAATTTTATGCGCATGTAAAATTTGGACATGTGACCGCTGCCAATGACCACTGGTTGTATATAGATACGGATTGCAAATGCACCAAACTCAGCACATAAAAACGCCCGTCTGACTGGCGCCTATAAGGCGCCTCAAAGAAAAGATGCACACTGCAGTTTGTAAGAATTAGGAAGTTCTATGTGAACAGCAAAAAAAAAAAAAGTATTGTGTAATGAACCTTTTAGATGGAATGATTGCCATTCAGAAAATCATTCAAATCAGCATAGCTGAACGAAGATCGTTCAGTTTAAATGCCGGCAAATGACTGAACGGCGAGGGAGAATTGTGAGGTTCTCGCTCGTCGTTTAGTCTCCACCTGCATAAAAACCAGTGTTGGCTCGTTCACTTATGGTGCTGTTGAAACACTGACTGTTCAGTTCTTCACAGAGGAATGTAAAATCCTGAACAATACGTGCCCGACGACTGCACGATTCTCAACGAGATTTACGCAGTCTAGACGGGCTGTCCAGTACGAGAAGCTGGTGATGACGTCACCAGCCCGTTCTGTTGGGCAAAGGAGAATTGCGAGATTCTCTGCCCGTGTAAAACGGCCATAAGAATTTCCTTTTCGAATTCAATACTGCTGAATGTGAAGTTTTGCTCTGGTCATCAAGACCCACACCACCCGGGGCCTGAAAGTTTTAAGGTGAACCAGGGAAATAACATAATAACCTAAACACCAACTACCTGGTGTCCCAAATCAATTTCAATGGTGGTTATCTATGCTCTTTCTTAAAGTCCAAATTGAATATATGTAGTATTGTCGTCTCTAAAGATGTCAGTAGTCACACTAAAGCCACCATATGGCCATCAGGAGTGTCAAATAAACCGGTGGAGACATGCTTGACTCTTGATGACCAATGTTTTTCGTGCAGTAGTTCATCGAAATCAGAAGTGTCTGGATGTTAACGGTGACAACTTTGAGCACCTAATGTGATGGAAGACGTCAAACCTGACTTGCAGCTGTACTTTAATGTCTATATAAATCTAGTACTAAAGCTTTTATGCAGATATGTTTCATTTTGAGTGATACGCTGTATGTTGTTTCTGCTGGATGTTATGAAAAATATATATATATCTATATATATATATATATATATATAAATATCTATATACATCTATATCTATATATATATATCTATCTATATATCTATATATATAGATAGATATATATTTCTATATCAATATATATATATATATATATATATATATATATATATAGATAGATATATATATAGATATATATATATATATATATATATATATATATATCTATATGACTGTATGGAATATATTTGCATATATGATATATTCTGCACATGCACAGAACTATGTATATATGCTGTATGCTAATTAGTGTCTCACCTTGTAATTTACAGTGTGGAATGAAAATCGGCGTGATCATTTCTAGCAAAGGTACCTTTTGTCTCCAGAAAAGACTTGTGCGATACAGAATACACTAACACTTGTCTGCCCATCTGTTAGACTTCAGGCACAACAGTCACTAATCCTCATGAGAGAATCATTCCTAATTATCTAAAGATTACAATGTCTAGAAGGAGAAAGGCCCTGGCTTAGTGCAGGTGCAAAGAACAAAGAGGTGCTGACATAGCACACAACAAGGCTTCCTCCGGCCCCGATCATCTCTACGGAGCCGAGGCTTCACCTTCTACTTGTGACACATTCCTTCCCTCAGTTTCCATTTGACTTATGATGTTGATGATTTGAGCTACTAGAGCAGGATATTCCGCTTTCTGTAGCCGCTCTACAGCCATGCTAGTTATTATATACACATCGCAGCGGTCTTTAATGTGGCTTTTATTGATATATATATTGTATATTATTGAGTTAGATGACTAGATGATGCAAACCATGCCATTGCTAATAAAGTTCTCCTTTTTCCTCTCGATGACAGAAGCACTTGTTAACTCAAGGCTCCAACCTGATCTGCGCATGTTTAATCGACCACCGTAGTTGTCATGCCAACAAGGAAGGAGAACTCTCAGCTTATAGTAGGCATTTCAATGCAGTGACCCAATTACTGTCCGTCAACAAATTCACAGGGACAATAGAGACTAACACATTATCGAGATTAAATCTAACAGAGAGGAATATCAAGATGCTGGAAACAAAATCTTAGGATCTACAGAAATGAGCCACGACTGAATGTAGAACGTGGATCCCTGGATCTTCTAGAACGATTCAGGCGTATAAGTTCAGTCTTTGTAAGACTGGATACAAACCTACATTAAAAGCAAAATACTAAACTAAAAATGCAGGTAGAAGCTGAATATATAAATAGTAAGAGATATGGTATATATTAAAAAGGTATTCCAGGACTAAAAAAAAATTCTTTGTTGTTGTTTTTTTCATTTATATAGCGGCAACTTATTTCGCAGCACTTTCAGGAAATGTATTACCCCCCACCAAGTTGGGTACTCATTTTACCAAAGCATGAGTCAATCTTGAGCAGGCTACCTGAACCATGTAGGGATTGAACTCGCAACCTTCATGTCGTGAGTGAGAGCTTAGGGCTGCATTTCTGCTGCAGTAACACTCTGTGCCACACAGGCAGGGGCTTAACTATAGAGGGGGCAGGGGATGCGGTTGCACCCAGGCCCAGGAGCCTTAGGGGGCCCATAAGGCCTCTCTTCTCCATATAGGGAACCTAGTACTATAAGTAAATTATTATAGTTCAGGGCCCTGTTCTAAGTTTTGCATTGTGGCCCAGGAGCTTTAAGTTACGCCTCTGCACACAGGACTCATAACTAATGCTGTTAAATACAAAAAAACCCCAAAACATTGCTCACCGTTACATGGCGTCAGCCACTCCAAGCCATATTCCAATCCCAAAAGCTGCTTCATGGGTCACGTGCCATTCATGGCAGTAATCACTGCTGGAGCCAATGATTGGCTTCATGTCTACAATGAATGGCAAGAGACCGCTGCATTACAGAAATACAGACCAGAGTAGCAGCGCTGAACTAGGAGGCAATTTAACTAGTAGTGTCTAGTTTATACTTTACACCATTCCCTGCCCATAAGATTCTTTTTTTTCCCCTGTAAACCCCTTTATATGTATAGGCTTTACAGATGAGCGAGTATACTCGCTAAAGGCAATTGCTCGAGCGAGCATTGCCTTTAGCGTGTACCTGCCCGCTCGAGACTGAAGGTTCGGGTGCCGGCGCGGGGGAGCAGTGAGTAGCGGCAGTCAGCAGGAGGGAGCGGGGGGGAGAGAGGGAGAGAGAGAGAGATCTCCCCTCCGTTCCTCCCCGCTCTCCCCCGCAGCTCCCTGCCCACCGCCGGCACCCGAACCCTTTGCCTCGAGCGGGCAGGTACTCGCTAAAGGCAATGCTCGCTCATCTCTAATAGGCTTCAATCACCTTAAGGCCATTTTCAGAGGAGTGTAACACATCCGTAATTCGGATCCGTAATAGGAACGTGTTGCAGATGACATTGCACGATATGTCATCACTATTTCATTGTTTGATCTGCATACGCTCCTTTATTTTCTGTGGTTGGTTATATTTTCTACTGGGCAAAAAAATGATCTGTATTTGTCCGATAGACAATAATACCAATGAATGCAAAAAAAGATAAAAATAGGCCCGTTGCATTTTTAAAACACTGGCATAAAAAAATACGGCCTTGTGAATAGGCATATACATTTACATTAGTTCTGTATTACGGTCTACAAAACACGGGTCTACTATGAAGTTAAAACACAGTTGTCTTGAAGCAGCCCAAGAGATACTACAGTATCGACATATTCAATTTAATGTCAGTGTTGCTTACATTTTTGCTTTTACTGGGCAACTTATCCAAAAATCAGGGACAACATTTCTTTGGGACACAATAGAAAACCCTACTAAAGCTTAATGATGGCACAATAACCTGCATAACCTCCTCCAGCTTCAAACCAAAAAACTAAGAATCACACACAGCAAATATGTTTTAATGGCCACTAGAAAAAGTCTCTTTTTACTGACTTTTCAGGAATTTACAGATGTTAATCAACCCTGTTTGATGTATTTTCTTCAATTTCATCTATCAATTTCCTCTTGTTTTCATAGAGCTCAATAATTTACTACTACTGGCTGGTAGCCACATGGCCTTTTGACTCCTAGTTGCTCATGCTGCTATAAATAATGTTCTTATAGTATTAAGGAAAACATTCTAGCTTTGTCAGTACTTTACAACACAATATTAAGAAATTGCATAAATGGACAAGAAATATATAAAACATAGAGTAAAGTAATTGTTGGAAATGCTCCCTTTGGCTGGATTCACATGACATATCCACAATAGAATATAGAACGAAATAAGGTTTTTTCAGAACAGCGTTCACCGGCAACAGAAAGATTTACTGCTAATTGTAGGCATTTTACAGATTTTTAAATTTGAAGCATGCCCTATCACTTGCAGAATTTTGCAGCAGGTTTCACTCAATGCTGTTGAAAGAATGATCTATGGGGGGCAATTATAAAACAATTTATGACAGTTTCTTGCATAAAAAAAGTCAAACATTTTTGCAAAAAATTAGGATTTGCACAAAAATGTATGACTTTTTTCTGTCTGTGCCGCCACATTTTTAAATGGGGTGTGGCTACCCTGGACCGACACATTTATGTCTAATTTACACCAGAGACTGGCATAAATTATACCTGGCATGTATTTCTGCATAAGAGCACAAAGGAACCAAGATGTGCCTAATATAAGGAGAGGCATGCACCTCTTTGTGTATTAGGTGCATCGTGCGCAGGTGCAGATACTATTAAGACCTGCATTTGAAATGCTAGTCTTAATTAATTTCCGCCTTGGATCTCCCTCACACAGACATTTTTGTACAGCGTTTAGCGCTGCCTTTTCAGTGCTGTGCTAAACAATGTACAAGGCTCCCATTCATCTCAATGGGGCTGCTCACATAAGCGTCTTCAATGCTGCACTTTGACAGCGCTGCATTTTCTATCTTTGCCCGTTTTCAGCTGTGTGTCGCCCATCAAAATGAATGGGCAGGGGTTTCAGTGGTACTGAAACAGTGGCACAACTTGTTACTACGTTTTTGGCAGTGCTAAATGCAAGCGCTAGCTGCACTACCTAAAAAAAAAATGTAATACTCACCTAGCTAGTGCCATTCAGGTCCCTACCGCTGCTCTCCAGAGCTTCTGGCACTTGTCATCGCCAACAGAGCATCTTTTACTAGTGATGGGGTTTGAAGACCCCGCCTCCAGCAAGAGATTGCTCTGATTGGTTCCTCGAGCACTGGCTGAGCCAATCAGAGCCAATGCTCGATGAACCAATCACAGCCATTCAATGGTAGCACTCAGCCAATCAGAGCAATCTCTTGCTGGAAGCAGGGTCTTCAAACCCCATCACTAGAAAAAGATACTCCGTCGGCACTGACAGGTGCCCGGCAGCCTGCCCGGAGCTCCAGAGAACAGTGGCAGGGACCTGCATGGCGCCAGCTAGGTGAGTATTGATTTTTTTTCTCAGCTTCCTTGGTTTCCAGCCAAAAGTTCATGACAATGCTGCTGAAACCGCAGTAAATGCAGCAAAAAAGTTGGGTTTCTATAAATGTCTGTGTGAGGGAGGCCTTAATGTGTTCAAATCTGCATTAAATGCCCAAGGATGTGTCTACATTTTACATTAGGTCTAAAGTGGACTTATTGCAGATGTCTATGAATTATGAGAAAACTAATGTCAGTTGGCGTTTTCAATGAACTTTAGCAGCATTCTCCCAAAAAGTTTGGTTCAATCTCCCAAGTCTCCAAAACGTCTGTGTGTGACGGGACAATAATGCATCACAAATACCGTGGGGGAAAATGACCTAAAATAAAATAAGGTGCACATTTGGTGTAAGGGCGCACAGACATGTCTGTATCATGGCTCCGTACATGTTAGGCCAGGTGAACATCATGATTTGTCTCCCTGTTTAATGTATGTTAAGTGGAGGCTGTGACAGATACCAACAGTGGTCAAAAAGCAGAGATCAATTTCCAGCAGCACTGCAATAGTCCTCTAATAGAGTCAGGCAGAAAAAATGCAAACGCCAGTGTCAGAGCCCAAACCAGACGAGCTCCACAAATACAGTCCAGATAAAGAGAATAGTAACTGGCAGCAAATTCAAAATGTAGAAAGATACAAAAAATATTTACATATTCTATGTAATGGGGTAAATAAATATTTTTTGTATCTTTCTACATTTTGGATTGCTGCCAGATACCAACAGTGGTGCCCATCAAGTCTAGAGATAATAGCATCAGTTTATGGTATGGCAAAGCTACTGGAAAGTTCATGAGATATACTTGTAATGTCATACAGTGACGAAGATCACTGTGGGTTATTAAGTTAATAAGAACATATGTGTATTTTACTGTACCCTGTAGGATGGAATAACATAGTCTATTACGTTATTTTTCTTTTGCACTACACTATCATATACTGCCCAGATGGGGGCCAAAAAGAACGGTCTTTTGGCCTCCATCTGACTAATTTAGGCCTATGGAGACATTTAGCATGCATGCTAAACAAAAAGAAGATATGCAAAGCGGCCTATGGCCTTATAATATGGAGCACTAAGAAATCTGGGACACATGTACTATTGAAAATACGCCCGAAAACTATTTTGCATTATGTGCACAACATTTATCATGTTTTGAGACACATTTTATGACTTGCCCAGCAAAGGGGCATGGGGTTGAGGGAAAAGGGGTATCCTAAATGTGTTGCCATGTGCCAAATTTTGGTGCAATTTTTGGCATTCACAAAGGCCAGCTTCGCACGTGCAATAAAACCACACGAGATTTGTACATTTTGAGATGCACAAATATGAACCCCATTCATTTGAATGGGTTCATACACATGAGTAATGTTTTCCCGCATGGCACCACGATGCTATGCGGGAAACAAATTGCGGCATGTTCTATCTGGCTGCGTGATCTCGCATCGCAGTCCCACTGTTTTCAATGGGGCTGGCGGAAGCAGTGCGGGCCCCATTGAAAGCAATAGGAGAACTCTGCAATCCTCCGCCGCAGCTGTCACAGCCGTGGCAGGGGATCCCTTCATCCCTAAATGGGAGACTGTTATCACATGAAAACACCTCGTATCCCTTGGTATTTCATATTGTTCCTGGCCCCAAATCATGCTCGACTATGTGAAGTTAGCCTGAGCCAACTAATATGGACATGTTACAATATGCTAATCTGAAACCGAGAATTAGTAAACCTGGCCCTCTGTGCGTTACAACAAAGACCCCATGAGCACAGCCCTACCATGTGTATCTATCGACATGCCATTAACTTGGTATTCATATTTTGGAAGAGATGATTCTATCCCTCTGCATGCTGTGGCCAGAAGTTCAGAAACAGCCAAGCAGGCTGTGCCATGTGGTTTCTGTAACTCCAGACCCCCCTGACCATCACATACAGCCAGTCCAGAATAGTTAGGAAGATGCGGGTACCAGAGGTGGGACCCACATTTATCCGATAAGAATATTATTTTAACTTCATAGAAAAGCAAAAATGTTAAAAATATATATATCACTGATATTTAGTAAAAAAAAAAAGTGTCCAAACATATCTATTTCCGCATTGCAAGGAAGACAATTTTTTCATAGGCCACATCTTGGGAAAGTTAGAAGGAGTATTAATAATCGTGGATCTAGAAAAGTGTAAAACCTATTAATTTTCATTTTCTATTGAAATGTAAAATTGCATGTTTTATTCTAAAGAATATCCCACATCAGCAAGCAGGCAGCAAATGGTTTATTCAGCTCGTCTCGCTGCTCCCTGGGACAATCGCTGAAATGAAATGCCTATTTATTTATTTTATCAGTTGCATAAAGGAAATGCTGATCCGGTTTCCACTCACAGCTTGATGGGCCGATAAATAATGATGATGTTTTCCCAGACGTAGCCCCATTGTCACTATTTGGTGATATTACGTTTCCGATGCAGTCATTAGTTTACCAAATAAGGAAATGCTGGATGCTTATGTATTATTATTTTATACATTTTGCAGGCAAGAACTAAACCGCCAAAGACATTGCATAGCTGATGCCCTAAGATGTACGTGAGAAGGTCTGCAGTAGAAATAGACGGGACATACGAGGCACTAAGGCACCTTCCGAACTGCAGATTACATACCCCGTCACACCGTATGACAAGCTGCATCTGTACTGTTAGGGCTCCTTCACACAAGCATATGCGCACGCTTCAGCACAATGTATTTATGCTATGGACAAGGTTAAAATGCGCATGTGTCTGCGCATCATACTGTAATTATTTGCACATACAGGCCTGCTCACATGCACACCCCTGCCCCGATTTAAAAGGCTATTGAGCTTAAAGAGGCCTAGATGTGTTCTTTTCCCCACAAGAGTAGCAGGGCACCATGGGGAAAAAAGTTAGTTTATTTTGCCTTATTTAATTTACCTTGGTTTAATTTAGTTTGGTGAAGAGCCTCATGTGGCGCAGAGTGTTAAGGCAGCAGAAAGGCTCCCGCTCACGACATGAAGGTTGTGGTTTCAATCTACGTGTGGTTCAGATAGCCGGCTTAAGGTTGACTTAGCCTTCCATCCTTCTAAGGTCATTAATATGAGTTCCCAGCTTGCTGAGGGGTAAAAGACAACTGGGGAAGGGAATGGCAAACCACCCCTCAAACAGTCTGCTGAGAAAACGTCACGATGTTAAGTCCCCCTCGGAGTGTCTTAATTTAGTTTCGTACATAGATCACATTAGCTGTATATTGTACTGATGCAGTCATAACCTGTACATCCAGAGCTGTACTTATGATAAAGAGAGGGTATCAGCAGCACAACTTAATGCTGTATTCAGCCGGATGCATATATGCCAATCACTGAGGTGGAAACGAAAGTCCTATCAAAGGGTCTCTCTTATTGTCCTACCCCCGGCACTGATTGGTTTACTTTGGACTTGGACTTCTGTAGTTTCTTTAGGAGACTTAGACTAAAATCTTTCTTCTCTCAAGAGGAACCAACACAGATGGTTGATCCCCCCCCCCCCTTCCCTATGTGCAGCCCTTAGATCGTGGGCACTTTACCTTAAGTGAGGTTTGCCTTTATAATAAGAATAAACTCCAGCCGCCGACCGCTGAACCAACGGTAGAGAACTATATAACATTAGTTAGTACTGATATTGACAAATTACGATCTCATCAGGGATCGCATGAGGTTAAACATAATTTGAATTATGAGGAACGGCGAGCATTGCAATCCCTTACCTTGGATGGGTCCATCACCATCAAGCCTGCCGACAAGGGCGGGATGGTGGTAGTGATGGACTCATCCAAGTATGAGGCAGAGATCTACAGACAATTGTCTGATGATCAAGTATATGAACTATTACCAGGTGATCCTACAGCGCGTTACCAGACCTGGCTACGCTCCATCTTGGTGGATGCTTTAGCGGAAGGAAATATAGATCAAGCACTTTTTGATTTCCTACCGGTATATATTGAGTCACCTAGGCTGCCTATGATTTATATCTTGCCTAAGATCCACAAGTCCCTGGTTAATCCACCAGGACGTCCAATTGTATCTGGATGTGGATCTTTATTCAGCAACATATGGTTTACCATTATGGGTGATTCATATATTAGGGATACAGGTGATTTCTTGTCAACTTTAGCGAAGCTGGAAATCACGGAGGATGTGATTCTAGCGTCATTTGATGTAGTTTCCCCTTATACCTCTATTACACATGAGAAAGTCCTGGATGCAGTTAGACAGAGAATTACAGCTTCTGATTTTTCAATTGAATGTGAGTACATTACCATGACACTTTGGGAATTTATTCTGTCAAATAGCTATTTCATCTTTGCAAAGAAATACTACAGACAATGCCAAGGGACCACCATGGGGTCGAACGTAGCACCTACATTCGCTAACATCTACATGAGCCTGTTTGAGCAGAACCATGTATATACTTCTACGTTCTGGCCCCTGGTGGTCTCCTGGCTTAGATATATTGATGATATCTTTCTACTCTGGAGGGGAACTGAACAAGAGTTGTTGGAGTTTCATACTGAACCTAATAACGTTTGGCCTGAACTCCAGTTTACGTTGAAATATTCCCATGAGAAAATCGAATTTTTGGATGTTTTGGTTGAAAAGAGAAGTACACTACTAACTACAGATCTCTATGTGAAAGAAACTGACCGTAATAGTCTGTTAGAATATAACAGTTTTCATCCACGGGCTATGGTCAATGCCTTACCGTGGAGTCAATTATTACGGGTTAAGCGTATTACCATTGATGACAGGCTTGACTTGAGTCTAACCCAGATGTGTGATAAATTTCTTGAAAGGGGTTATCCGAGCCCTCTGGTGAATGAGGCTGCCATTAGAGCTAAAATATTGGGAGAAAAGCTTTGTTCACAACTACAGCTAAGGTATCGAAATTAAAACGTATCCCGTTTGTATCTACTTATAATCCTATGAACTTCCGGATAGCGTATATCCTGAGAAAGCATTGACCTCTTTTGAGTTTAACGGGAACTGTGGAGGAATTTGTGAATCCACCAATTTTACCATATAGACGTTGTCAGAGCTTGCGAGATAGATTGGTGCATTCATTACATGATAAGGAGATAGGCTCCAGACAAATTACATTGGTTCTCCCTAGAATGGGCAACTTTCCTTGTTTAAGTTGTTAGTGCTGTGGGAATCTGGTGAGAGGCAACAAATTCCATCATGCCCATACTGGTGCTATGTATAGAATTAATGGTCACTATACCTGCTCCTCGTCTTATGTCGTTTATTTGATAACCTGCCCATGTGGGATACAATATGTAGGACAGACTACTATGCAGGTGAGAAGCAGGATAGTGAACCATAAAAGCACCATTCGTACAAGGAAAATGGATTTACCGGTTTCCCGCCACTTCGCGGATAGTGGGCACTCTATAAATCAACTCAGATTCCGAGTGATCGACAGCGCGCCACCTACGGACAGAGGGGGTGATTGTTTGGAGATGCTCTTAAAGAAAGAGTTACAATGGATTTATTTGTTGGATACGTTGACCCCCAAGAGATTGAATTATGAATATGATGTGTCACAGTTCATCTAATTTTGTATGTATCAGTTGATCTGCATTGGTGTTTTACATATTTTAATTGTATGTTTTTACATTTTTTATAGATCATGATCAGATACATTTGTGGGGATCGATCTATTATTTGGGTGTCATTTGGAGACCTGCGTCTTGACTTCCATCATCAAATCTTGAATTTCTTCTCACTTTGTACTGTAATAAAAATGCTTTCTATATAAATTATGGGTTGTTGATTTACCTTTTGGATCATTCATATTGGGTATTTAATAGAGGGATATTTCCTTTTTGGATTATCACTAAATGATATGATTGATGTGATATTGTACCCTGTTCCATGGGGATTTAGCCATATTCTACTTATGTTATGCTATTTGATAATGGATTATTGGGATGATGGTGGTCGATAGATTCAGCTTTCCATGACATTCAATGTTTTGATTTTTGGCGTCTGTCCTATACCTAGGGCGCGAAGAGAGGTATATATATATATGTAGGAATATGCATATTATTCTGGCAAATAGATATGTGTCCCAATGTGGAACATATTATCTATAGCTTATGAATTCGGCGCATGCGCAGTCCATTTGGTGACGAATGCACGGTCACATGATGGATGTACAGGAGCTCCCACGGCAATGTGGGACATGGCGCATGTGCACTGTTGAATACCTGAATGCCGGTTATAATGTGGGGACCCCCGGCGGCATTCTGGGACATAGCGCATGCCCTTTGTCAAGTGCCCGGACGCCAGTGATGATAGGGAGACGCCATTGTGCTGCTTTTATGTCTACTTACCCAGGTAATTACTTGCTGTTTGTGATTGGCTGGTTGTATATTTGTTGATCTATATATGCTGCAATGTATGTAATGGTTTTAGATTTGAAAAAGACTCCGAGGAGTCGAAACGTCATTTTTGTCTGTCACGTGGGAGGAATAAAGAATCTCTTTTATACTGCACTGAATGCTGTCACAACTCTTTTTTCAGAGCTGTACTTATAATTCTGCAGAACTTTGCTGTAATCTTTAGAGCGGGTACCGTACAGTAATCTCAAACTGAGAAGCCATAGTAGTTACTCCCATGCATTTAAACCAATTGTTGATGCATTATAGTAGCTGAACTAAGCTTTTGGGAATGTGTTTGATAACAAGTTTGTTAACTGAATCACAGGGGCGAACTGAGTCTAAAGTATATCAAGAACTTCACAGAGTAGACACTTTTAACTAAAACATCAAACTTTATTTATACTCTTAAAATTTAGGGCACAACACACAATTGCATCAACCCTGTCAAAGGATTAATGACAGAGTATATTGCCTATAAAACAACAGTTTTCCTTCTCACTCCTAACCCTTTGGCAAACGTACAACTACAGTCATCCTTCCACACCCAAATAATCGATTTTTACTTATTTATCATTTATTTCTTAATACATGAATTAGGCCAGGCAGTTGGGACTGCACTGCTTACTGCCCTGTTTCACTGTAACGGGGGTGTGGAGCATTGTTACTACTTTTACTGACAGCAATATGCAATGATTTACATTATTAGTGTTGTTTTAAGAATGTAGGGCCACGGAAAGAGCTTGTATGGACTTTTAAGGGGAGCAACACATGGTGATCCAGATGATGGAACGATACCGCTCCAGGATATAGGGGCGGAGTTCACATGCTGCAAGTGTAGTCAGCGAGTATTGCAGCTAGAGCAAGGAGAAAAGTTGTAATCTCCAGTG
Source organism: Eleutherodactylus coqui (assembly GCF_035609145.1). Lineage (NCBI taxonomy): Eukaryota > Metazoa > Chordata > Amphibia > Anura > Eleutherodactylidae > Eleutherodactylus > Eleutherodactylus coqui. The sequence goes on along the minus strand of NC_089843.1, from coordinate 106,647,710 downwards.
AATCTGTAAAGCCTAAAAGGGCTTCTATGTTGGACACCACGTTGACAAGTTGTCAGTTTAATTGCTGCTTCACACAAGGATTTACTATGTCATCCAGTGCGCTCCAGATTGTGACCTGAAGTTGTGAGCAAGATTATTCTGTGCCGTAGTCGCAGTTCAAGTGTGTTCTGTGATTACCATGCAGCCTTACAACAGGGCCGTCATCGAGAGACACCTATGAAAAAGAATTTTACCAAGCACTCTACCCTCTCCTCCAGGTAAGCCCACAAAAAGACTTGCCCAAGGACCCTGTGGCAACTGGGTCACCTATTTCATCACTTCCTCCTAAGTGCAGAAAAATGGATAAACACAACTGTGCCATTTTTGGTGAGGGTGGTTGTACGTTGTTCATGATGCAGTAAAAATAATGTTAGCCTTATTCTGTAAGTCAATATGATTATGGAAATATCACATTTCTATAGTTTATTTTTAAGCTGTACTACTCTAAAAAAATTAAAATAAAATAACTTTAAAAAAAATGTGCTATCTTTTTAATTTTCTATTAAAAGGGCTGTGTGAGGGCTTGTTTTTTGTGAGGTGAACAATAGTTTTTTTACATTGCGTTTTTTTCTGATGACCTGTACTCTGTGTGGTTAATAATGTGATATTTTAATAAATTGGAGTTTTATGAACACAGCTATACAATTTTTTTTTTAGGTGCAATCCTTAATTTTACCTATTTTTACATTTTTAATGCCCATAAGGGACTTGAACTTCTACTCATTTGATTGGTTATGCAATATAATACAATACCATAGTATTGCATCATGCTGTATTTTTACTTGCATTCTATTAAGACGTGCCTCAGACATGTCTTAATGGGTGATCATTCATGGCAGCCCTGGGGCCCTTCAATAGGCCCACCAGATGTCATGACACATGGACAGTACCCCACAATCTCATTGCAAGTGTGCCGTTCGGAACATCAGAATGCTGATTGGGACATTTAAATGCCACTGTCAAAATTTAAAGGGTTACTAGCCACGATCAAAGATAACTCCTATCACGGCTGTTGTGAGTGGGTGTCAGCTATGGAAAATGACAGCCACTATGTATAGAGTAGGCTCAGCTTCATAACCCGCTCCATACTGTGACACCTGACGTGAGCCATACATGCATGGTGCACAACGTAAAGGGGTTAAAGCTATGCGCCTTCTCTCTGCTCCAACCATGACTCGCTCTGCCTGACATAGCTATATCTCTAATCCACCTTTTCCTTGCTTAAACCCTCGACACGTCGCATTTACCACTTGCCTATGTCTTGCTCCATTGATTTCAATCTTATTCTATGAAATCCTTTAAAATATCTATATAAATGCATTTTCAAGCCCATATTTTTTAAACAGGTAGACCTGGAGGTAGTGAATATTTCTATATAATTTTACTGACATTAACATCTCCTGTCTCATCGATTGAAGCAATGTTTTCAACCTTTAGAATCTTTGACTTACTATTTAATGAGGACTGATAGCATATTGTTCATACACTGCTGTGCTATAGCAAATCTCACAATTGGTAATTAATAAAAGTCAGTGTTCTATTAGCACAGTGAGTTGTAGCCCCTTTCATACAATAGCCAATGACTCAGGCTAACCAAGCGCAAAATTGTAGTTAGGCTGCGGGCAACAATACCTTGTAAGCAGAGTACATGTGAACATATCTTGTATAGGGGAGCATGGAGGCCTTGGGGTTCTCGTACAGCGTCACATCATAGAGATACATCGCCCATATTTCCTAGGTACACAGGTGCTACGACTGGGGTTTCTCAATGCATTTTTTTGGTTATCTGGTCTATACAGGTTTTCACTTGGAGAAAACATGCTTCCAAAAACATATCACACAATTGCTGTGATTTACACAGCAAACTAAGGGCCTGTATGAAGGGTTGGGCACATGGCCATATTACAACTCAGTTGTGTTCAGAGCCATAATAGTACCCCATTCTCATGATGCTAAAGGGGTTTTCCCTCAAATTTCAATCGCCTCACATCCACCCCGCCCTTCCTTACCGGGACATGTGACTGCTGCAGCCAATCACTGGCTATAGAGGTCATTGCTATGATTGGCTGCAGCAGTCACATGTCCTGGTCAGGAAGGACGGAGTGGATGTGAAGTGATTTTTAAGTTGTAGGAAAACCCCTTTAAGTCCATGTGCTTTCCTTCACAGATTCTTCACCAGAAGTCAGGAATTTGAGTACACTCTTTTCAAAGGAAATTCGCACCATAGTTCATGTCACATGGATTAAGTCGTCGTTGCGGAAAAAATGTTACATATCACTTATTGATTATTTTCCTGTTAATTAAGACAGAAACTACATTGGGCTGCCACATGTATGTGGATTCATGGCAGTGCTAACGGAAAAATCTGTGGCAGAAACAAAGGGTCACCCATGGATTCCACTACAAATACAGCACAAGAAAATGTGCCCTGTGAATGTACCCATAGAGTACACGGGGCATCTACTGCACCTCCAAGGAAGGATTCCATACCAATTTGTGTTCCAGGTTCCATGGGGTGCCATATGGAGACTCTCCCATAGAAGCAATATATATATATATATATATATATATATATATATATATATATATATATATATATATATTTATGGGAGAATCTCCATAAACAAAGTCTGATAGATCCTGTACGGTTCCTTGCACAGCTGTACTGGCTCCATGCATAGGGCACTGCCATGTACAGAGGACCTTAGTGTGTGAAGTGATGTTTCCGCCATTGACCTATGTGCACATTCCTAAAGTTTACATGATTTAATTGTTGTAATTTAATAAAGAATAGCTTATGATGAATCAAAGCTCCTACTGATTTCCTCATAGAAAAATGACACTAATTACTTTGATTTTTGTTCTGAACCACAATATGACATTTTCATAGATTGGCACAAACAGCTAATTAGTTTCCATGACAACTACCTTCACAATCAAACTCCAACCTGTTTTAACATTCCGCAAATGTAACATGTTTCAATCAATGACTATTCTTACTGTATTATACACTGGCAGTCAAAAAGCTACATCACCAGACCCGGACATGAAAGCTTTAACCAATAAGGCCTGGTTCATTGCCACGTCACTGTTTGCCATTACCATCATTCTGCTGTGCAGTAGGGGGCAAAGAGATGAAAGTGATGGAGATGCCAGATCCCCATTTGCTGGACAAAAATGGCACCCAATGGACCCATTGATTGTAATGAAGTCCGTCAGGTTTCCACTGTGGTGCCCAGAATTTTATTGGACAAAATAGCGCTGCATGCTGCATTGTTTCGCTAATGATTTTTGATGGAATCTGTGATGGAGGTTCGCAGATGCGAACACAGACTAACTGATACTGCCTCTGTGATTTCATTACTAACTGAGAAGCAGTTTATATATACAGAATTAACCATTGGGGATTTTCTGGAACTTAAAAAAAAGTTAAAAGGGCTTAAAATCAATGAAAAATGAACGCTCACCCATCCCAGCAGCTCCTCATCCAGCATCGCAGCCCCGATGCCCACTACACATAACCCGGAAGCCTGTGTGTGGCTCAGTGGTCAGGTGCACAATGCACAGTACGTGACCACCCACCGCTTCTTCCAGGTTCCATATGGGGAGTACCTTGCTGCAGCACTGGACGAGGAGTGGCCGGCATAGATGGGTATTCAATTTTTATTGATTTTAAGCCTTTTTAACCTTTTTTAAGTCCCGGCAAACACTTAAGAGGGCACAGAATATATGTGTGCAATAACCCTCTATATGTGCTCACAGTGTTTATTATTCCTGAACTTTTATATCCCTGTTTGTGCAATCACTGTATTGTGGCAACACTGGGACTTATTATTCCTGTGCCATTACCCATGTACTGTGATATTTCCATACTGTAACATCAGTGGGGGTAAAAATCCTTTCTTGTGATATTAAAGTGGTATTCCCATCCCAGCGCTTCATAGCTGAGATGGGAAACTGTGAGTATTTCAAGACTACTTTGTGTAATAGACACAGCCGAGTTGGCATCCTTATGCCATTCTGTAGCTCCCACTGAAATGAATGGGTGTTACGGAAACAGTGTAGCACAATATCATGTGCTGTTTCTGTAAGGCCTCATGTCCATGGGGAAAAGATTATTTTAAATCTGCAGCGTTTTTCCCGCACGCGGATCTGAGCCCATAGGGATGCATTGGACACCCGCAGGTAGTTAAATACCTGCGGATGTCATTTTTCCCTTCAGGCGCGGATCCGCGTGCGGGAAAAAAATGCGATATGCTCCATTTTAGTGCGGGTCTCCCGCGGGGATGGCTCCCGCAGGCTTCTATTAGACACCCATACCAGAATTAAAACTCACCTGTCCGGACGCTGCGGATCTTCCCTCCGTCGCGGCCGTATCTTCTTTCTTCGGCCCGGCGGATGTGTCCGGCGCATGGGTGCGGCACGCTGCCGGCGTGCCAAGCACATCCGCTGGGCCGAAGAAAGAAGATCCGGCCGCGACGGAGGGAGGATCCGCAGCATCCAGACAGGTGAGTTTATTCTTATTTTTAGCCTCATGTCTGCGGAGCAGGAGGGACCCGTTGCGGGATTCTCCATTGAGAATCAGCGGCGGGTCTGATTTTCCCCGTGGACATGAGGCCTAACTCCCACATTGCGGAAACAGCATAGCATGCTCGGCTGCCCTGCTTCCGCAACTCTCATTCACTTTATTGGAAGTTACAGAAATGGCGTAAGGCTACGGCCTTGGCTGTTTCCGCAACACCTAGCAAGGTGGTGGAAATTCCCACAGTTACCCATCTCAGCCATCAAATACTGGGAAAGGGAAACTCCTTTAAAGTGTTTACTGTTAATGTACTGTGGTAACACTATTTGTTATTTCTGCTTTGCGACATCACTTTGTGCATCAACATTGCATTGTGATATCACTGTGATTGTTATTATGGTGCCTTTACTTCACTTAATTGATTACTAATGCGCTGTGACATCACATTTTTTATAATGTCTGTACAGATATATTACTGATATTATATATACTTGGCGTCTCATCTCTGCATTGTGACACCACTGTGCTTACCTTGCTTTCCTGAAAATAAGACCTACTCTGATAATGAGCCCCACTTTGATTTTCGGGTGTAGGGGGGGGGCTTGAAATATAAGCCTTCCCTGAAAATAAGCCCTAGCTACATCACATTAAAAATAAAAGACAATATTCACCTAGCAGGCGGCGTTCGGGTACCTCACGCTGGGCTGCGACGCTTTGGCAGGTTTCCGTGTAGTTCTCAGCGCTGAGAAAACATTCCCTTGCTGGTAACTGGGCTTGAATACCCCGCCTCCAGCAAGAGATTGCTGTGATTGGATCACGAGCGCCTGGGTCTTAGTCAATAAAATTGAGCGCTCGATGAACCAATCACAGCCACTCAGTGAATGATATCATTGAATGGCTGTGATTAGTTCATCGAGCGCCGGCTCTGATTGACTTAGGTAGTGTTCCTTAACAAATCACAGCAATCTCTTGCTGGAGATGTGGAATTAAAGCCCCATTACCAAAAAGAGAATGCTCTCTCAGCGCCGAGGACTGCCAGTGCGACGGAGCCCAGCATGAGGGACTGGAAGCCGCCTGCTAGGTAAGTATTAAGACACCCCCAAAAATAAGGCACTGTGCCTCTTTTTGGGGAAAAAATAATATAAGACAGTGTCTTATTCTCAGTAACCATGGTATTATCCCCTTATTATTAGATGTACACTATTAAATGTAGGGTCACATACTGTTTTTCCTTTTCCTGTGCTAGGATATCATTGTGCGCATTAAGCATGTTTTATGACATCTATAAATATTATTCATGTACAGTAACACCACTGTCTGATTTATCTGAGGTGTATAATTGGTGCCTGAAATGGACTAAAGGTGCACTGAGACCTGGCAGAAAATTCTGCCATGCCCAAATCTACATGTCTTTTATGCCAATTCTGATTAGTAATTGTCAAAGGGTGCAGAACTTTCAGACACATTTGAAAACATTGTATTAGTTCCTTTGCTGCAGAAGGGGATATCAGTCATATAAAATGCATGCAAAGTAGGGGGGTCCTGTTACAGATTATGCATTGAGGACTAAGTATTTCAAATTATGCCTCTATCCTGAAACCCACCTACACACCATCTGCAGGACTGCAATAGCACTCAGTAGCATCCCAGAACTCTCTACTTTAACTCATTATATGTTTTTCCCCATTTTTTTATATCCTAAGGGCTCCTTTACATGGGCATATTTGCACACACAAATTTTGCGTCCGCAATAAGCAAAAAACAAAACCTATTGATTTCATTCACATTTCCTATTTTTGCATGTGCATTTTTTGCACACGCAAAAAAATAGAACATGCTCTATTTTATGTGCATTTGCACACCAAAGGACCTCATAGAAGTCTGTAGGAAGCGGGCAAATGCACATGCAATATGCAGGGAGATGATCAAAATGTAAAGCAAAACTGGGGAAAAGTACACATTTGGACCTCATTAGGCTAAATAGCCTTTTAAATCAGAGCAGGGTGTGTTGCACCCGCATGTGAAGAGGCTCAGCGTAGAGATGAGCAAACCTACTCAGTTTGGGTGTTTTTGAACTCGAGCACCGCTTTTTCCGAGTAACTCACTACTTGGACGAAAAGATTCGGGGACCGACAGGGGGACGGCGTGGTGGAGCGGGGGGTAGCAGTGGGGAACAGGGGGGAGCTCTCTCTCTCCCCCCCCCCTCACTCCCTCTGCACCCCCCGAATCTTTTCGTCCGAGTAGTGAGTTATTTGGAAAAAGTGGTGCTCGAGTTCAAAAACACCCGAACCGAGTAGATTGTAGATTCGCTCATCTCTAGCCCTGTGTGCACATAAAAGTATAGTGTGTTGTGCAGATGCTAGCAAATCAACCTTGTTCATAGCCTAAATATGTTGTGCAGAAGTGTGCGCATTTCCGCATACACTCATATGAAGGCGCCCTAAATGTGTCATTGTCTCGGGCCAATTACTCTTTAAAGGTCCATGCACATGGCATTGTCACATGCACTGACTCTTTACAGCAGAACAAAAAGTTTAAAAAGTCTGTAACACCATGTGCCAAAATATGGTGCCTCCATGCCGCCCCACATTCTCACCTACAAGCATCGCTTTTACTGGAGAATTCCTGCGCAAAAAGTCATGCTAGAAAAACCAACTAGAAAATGAAGTCCAAAATGTGATACAGTATACAACCACAGCTGACCACTGGGGGATCTGTACAGCATGAAGCTGCTGTTTGTAAGAACATATTACATAATTATACAAATATACATTTCCAGAATAAACAAAACAACTTAAATCACAGAGATCAAACTGCAACATTGTATGGAGTTCATAGATAGAAGATGTAAGATTGTAGTGAGTTCAGTGCGGCGCTCCTATCTCTCTGAGCATTTGGCAACCTATAACCAGGCAGGTTGGTATGAGAAGTGTAGTACGATGCTTGCGCTGACTGCATCTGGCATGCTACGCGTCCCCAACATGCTGCGCATCTTTCATATGTTTCATATTTGGCAGAATCTCTTCTGTACTCCAAATGTCTTGAATTACATTTCCATGGAATTGTGAATTACGACTAACAAAAGGCATGTTTTTTTTTTTTTTGTCTGGCCATCTTAAAGCTCTAAAAATATAACACACAGATGTTACTGTGTTTTTGCAGAAGAGATCATAGCTGGAACAGATTGTCCTTATAGAAAACAACTGTCTTGCAATGGAGTCAAAGATTTCGCAATACTAGGTTACTTTGTGTCTTTTTTGTAAAAATGGAATTGACCTTCCAGTTTAGTGCGGTATAATGTTTATATTACATGATGACCGTGTTATTACAGAGAACGCTCCACTATCTGATCATAGCCTGCAGGGAGGCCAGCAATGTTATATTCCCTGCACTTGTCCAGCAATACATCCAAGTAGCATACTGGGCTCTGTGCCCTGTGGTAATCAACTGCTTTAGGGCTTATTCACATAGGTGTTTGCACAGATCTCATCCAATGTATTAACCCAATGGGTTAATTTACATGGGTGATGGTAAATCTAAAGCAAACCCTATTTTGTGCGATTTCCAGATGAAAATTGGACATATATTGTGCTGTGTCTCGGATATTGCACAACACACGGACGAGTTGCGGCAGAGAATCTCGGATGCCACTCGCTATCGACCATGTAAATACAGCCTTACTCTATTATGCATTGTTGGTATAATGGAGATATCACACAGTGTCACCTTTACTGCTAAGAACAGTCACATTAAGGCTGTGTTCACACGGGACGGATTTTCTATAGAAATTCCGTGTGCAATTTCTGTGCGGCAAATCCTCCTGCGGCTCCTAATCCCAGGATTAGCCAGCCATGTGGACGACATTTTGCTAAAATCACAGGGGGCGGCCAATCCATCGCGGCAAAGCAGGGCAGAACCGGCATTACGGAATTGACAGCCACAGCATGTCAATCTTTTTTTTTTCGTTGCGGACTCACTCCTCTCTATGGGGAGAGAAAGCCGCAACATAATGCTGGTGGCCGAACCGCTCCAAAACCTGCGCTAAAATGCTGCAGGTTTTGAAGCTGCGCTCATCCTGTGGAAATCTCACAGCTTTTCAGTGCGGCCAAGCCGCGGGATTTCCGTCCCGTGAGAACTCAGCTTAAAAGGAAACTAAAACTAAATTACATCTCGCCTTTACACGTCTTCTATACACTGTGCACCCAAAAGGGCTGATCTAGTGCTATATCTGAATACTGGTGGCCTACATTGAATTAACAATAGCGTACAATAGGCATGGATACGCTATACTATTGCATGGCGCATTGGCCCCTGGGGCCCCTGGAGCATGGATTTCAATTCTGTGTTGTGGTTCCAGTAAGAGATAGAGCATAAAACCCAACTGCAAAGTTGAAGAGCAGCATGTAAGAAGCAGAAATCCGCATGGTGTTACTGCTATGAATGAAGTAAAGAAAGCATACTCAAAGTGACCTCTTTCAAGTACACTATTGTTATTTCAATATAGGATACGAATATTGAGATATAGCGCTGGATCAGTTTTTCCCCTTTTTTACTAGCAAACATCTATGTTATGCCCCTATCCTTTCTTAGAGTACTTACATAAAGCTATTGTGGCACATTGTGTACCTACGGGTCCATATAAATGAGTCACGAGCTCTCTGTCTGCAATTGGTGGGTGCATCCAAGTAGCACTATATTCCCCACTGAAAGCAATTCTAGCTCTCCCTATTAATGAATCCATTTTTTCAGGTGTTCTATTAAGGATCCATACAATATATCTGTAATACACTCGTTTGAATGTGTCCTTGATCATTTTTTACCCTATGAGAAGAGTTTTCTAGAAAATAGTTTGACATTAATAACCCTCCCACGTTCTGCAGATCACTTTGTCTGTAGCCTTGCACAGAACAGCACTGGGGAGAAGTCACAGTACAAAGGATCTAGTACAATAAAGTTCTAAAATGATATCAGATGTGCTAGGACAGATATGACGGCACGAAAAAAATGTCATCATAAATGAAAATACTCAGTGTTATCAGGCTAATGAATACTTTGGCACCGAGAAGAGTTCGAATTTTTGGCAAACACATCCAAAAATAATTAAAAGAATATAGCAGAAGGCTGCTCTCAACACTATAGAATAAGAGGCATCAAGTGCGAAAATGAGAGATGTGAACCGTAATTAAAAAGTGTTGGAAGAAGGAGAAAAAAAAGATGGGCACTATTAAATGCGGGGTCACATACGGATACAGATAATGCTGCAGTGCTGTGTAGGTGCCAGAATGGAACCAACCCATACAATCTCCTCTGATAGGTACCATCACTTTACTCATTCATCAAGGGCAGTAGCATTATTTTAAATTGCACATTTAACTTTAATTTCCAATTCTATCTCCATCATGGAGCTACGGAGCAATGCATCGCCTTCAAACAACATGGGTACATTCTAAGACACAAAATATGACATGGCATCTACTAGGCTCAACTCTAACAAGCACTTCTAAGGCGCTGTTCACTTTAGCAGCACAACAACCGTTTTTAAGAGATTCCAACAATTCGTGATACGTCCCACTGACTTGCCACTAATACTGGCTTAATCGGCTGGCATAGATTTCATTCTTTCGCGCATAGACAACCAAGGATGCCCCAAATTTATGAACAGGATCGCATCTCTTAAATTTAGTGCATTTTACTCCAGTTCACTTGAAATAAAAGTGGTATTCCAGTTTTTAACGACTGACAACTTAGGGCTCTTTCACGCAAGTGTATATTGGCTGCTGTTTTCATGGCCAGCTGATGTATGCTACGATCTGATGCTTTGGATTCCAGTGCATGAGATCACATGGTCGTATTCCTGCAGCATAAAAACGCCTGGCCGGGCCAATATAGCGCCGGGACGAAAAGATAGTTCTGGAACTATCTTTTCGGCCGAAATACATTGGCGGCTGCATGGGCTTCCATGGGAGCCAATAACAGCGGCTGGAGAAGAGAGGGAGCTTAGCAGTATGACTGCTAAACTCCCTCCCTCTTCTCTCCTCCTCTCTCCTGCCCTCCATGCTCCACTCCCATTGCAAACTGCTGGAGGGAAGGAGATAGAAGATGAGCCGGCGAGAGGGAGGGAAGGGGAGGCAACGATATTGTGGCCTGGGCGTATATGCACCAGGGTCTGTGCTATCTGAACGGGTGCACAAACGTTAGATTTGTGCCCCCATCCACACGATTTTACGGCACCAGCGGGCGCATGTAAAAACACCTACAGCCGTGTGAAAGAGGCCTTATCCTCAAGATAGATCATCAATATTTGATTGGCAAGGATGAACCACTCGGGATCCCCAACAATCAGTTGATCCTCTGGTCCGCTGTCAGTGCAGTGGGACCATATGTTGTCATTGGTTGTCAAGGCCGGAAGTGTAATAGGAGGCTCTGCTCCCATCAATTTTTTATGGGAGTGAAACTATTACATTTCTGGACCTGACCACCCATTAGGACATCCAACCTTGATGCACTAAGAGCAGGCACAGATTCTACTGATTGCTTGGGATCCCAAGCAGCAGATCCCCAACGATCAACTACTCATCACCTATCATGAGGGTTGGTCATCAATAATAAAATCCCAGAATACCCCTATAAGGCGGACATACAAAGTGTCACTCTTAATAAATTTCCCTCTCCCTGTGTCACTGTTTGTGTGATAACTGTACAGCGTCGTATTCAACGGAATCTGTCACCATGTTTCTGCAGCCCTCACTGAGAGCCCGTAAGGTAGAGCCCATCATACTGATTGCAGTGCTATGTCTTCAGGCAGATACAGAACTGCTCCTGCATATTCATGAGCTGCAGGCTAGCCACACCCTGCCCATCCTCCAGCCAATGACTGGCAGCTCTCTCAGGATGCACAGTAATAGGCAGATAGCAGTCAATCAGTGGCTGGAGGGTGGGTGGGTGTAGCTAGACTGGAACTCACGAATATCTAGGACTACTTCAAGTAGTCCTGTATGCATGTGATGCTACTGATAAAATGTAAGTTTCTCCAAAACTACTGCACAGATCCACACAGCAGATATAGTACTGTAATCTGTGTTACTGTTGCTACCTTGTGCTGCTCTCAGAGAGGAGTGCAAGAAGATGGTGACAGTTGTTTTAAGGTACTCTATTCTCCCTAATATGGCATTTAATGAAACATAGAAACATAATATATGAAGACACATGAAAGCACAGCATGGACCCGTAGACTGTGCCGTATTATGGCTCAGTATAACGTAGAGCTTTTATGGAGCCATACGCATAAGGGTATTTATCTCAATGTAGTCTAGAAAGTAATCTTGGGGCAAACACAAAATAATCCCTACACTTTCAACAGACGTTTGCTTATGTGATAGTCAATGTGATAACTACCAAAAGGGAAAATCATTTTATTTACCTAAAAGTATGTTTCTGCTATGAAAGATCACTCCTTAATGCTGCCCACTAGGGGTCTCACTTCGTTCTAACTCTCTGTCCACTGCCTGTTGTGAAATTCATTTCTAGCAGAGGAGATGCCAAGATGGATTAACAGAGTAACATAGTATGTTAGGCAGAATGAAGGCAATATCCATCTAGTTCAGCTTTCATGTGCCCGGCAGCGCTCATCCCTGCAGGCGCTCGGGTCGGGTCCCGAGGCGCTCGCCGCCGGATTCGACCCACTCGTCTGTAGGCGGCCTAATTGTGTAATATATACACACATTCCAGCGTCCCAGTGACATCACATTGTCATAATTGTACTGTCCCTATGTAGTTTTTGGCATAAAAGATGGAAACTTGAAATGGAAGGGGTGTTTAAAAACATATGAGGACATTTGGGCCGGCTTCAAATGTGCGTCAAAATCCCGTGACATTTGTGCATTGAGAGATGCACAAATCTCACACAAATATGGACCCCATGGGGTCATACACATCAGCGATGTTTTCCTGCATGGCGCCGCGATTTGATGCTATGCAAGAAATATCATGGCATGTTCCATTTTTCTGGTTTCTCTCGCATTGCAGCGGCCATTGTTCGCAATGGGGCCGACGGCAGCAGCGCTGGCCACACTGAAAGCAATGGGAGAAACTCCAAGATCCTCTGCCACAGCTGTGACAGCCACGGCAGAGGATTGCTTCTTCCCTGAAGTGATGCGAGGCTGTTTTGCCATGAAAACGCCTTGCATAAATGGGGGGGCCCCATACTGCACTCGCCCATGTGAAGTTAGGCTTAGTGAAGACTTTACACCAGAATTGCAAATTTTTCCATGTAGATGCACGGGGGTGCCAAAATGCATTTGCCTCTTCATGTATTAGGTGCATCGAATACCAGAGAAAATAATACTAAGACTGATGCTGGAATTACCGGTATTAATAAATTTGGCCATAGTATGAAAAGAGCCTAATTCATGACGCTCATACGTTTAATAACATCATAGAACAACAAAAATATCTTAGAATAACAGTCATAGTATTCTCATTAGTCGTGTTTTGTTCTTTAGTGGATATTCATATTAGTCACACCCCAAGTAATAGTGGCATTTACACTCAACTTTTGGAGTATCTGCCCTATCCCAGTCCTACAATCAATGGTATTTCGATTCTAAGCTGAGTTCCACACAGGCCTCATTTATTTATCTAAACTATATAATGGTTTCAATTACTACTTCTCTTGATACTAATCAACTACATTAGATGTATGGTGTAATGGCAAGAAGGGTAAAACAATAATTATATTACACGGTGCACTATTAATACAGCACCATTCGCTTCCACTATATCTTGTATAGTAAAATTTATCAATATTAATAATTCAAACTTTATACCTATTAACTCAGACCAATCTTTAATTACGGCTTACTCTCATATTTTATTCTTATCCCATTGTTCTAGTAATATTCCATATGTCTAATTGCCATCCATAGGGGGTTGTCTGGTGCTGGACCAGCTGTTACTGCATTTAGGGACATTACATTTCCCCCCTTTATTTCTTGCCTTTCCAAATGATCCCTAAAATAGAAGTACTTCCATGAATCTGTCTGGTATAATTGCTGTGAGCACGCACATGGTACATGCAGTAGAACAATTAGTTGAAGACAAATATTCAATGAACTTAATATTAACTCATAGAATGTTTATGGCCTATGCATAACGGATCTAATTTGCATTCTGGATCCCTCTCCCCTTCACCCAGTAATAAATCTACACCAAATTTACTTCGGACGCACCAACAAGAACAGAATTAATCATCTGGCTCATCTGGACCATTATACAATTACAGAAACCATAAACATGCCATTTGGATCACGACAACTTGTTAGAAGTTTCCCTTGGCAATAATGTGATCACCAGGTGTCTCTGTTGGGACCTCCGGCAATTAGCTATAATTAGTGGGCGAACCTGACAGCAAGTCTTCCATTTTCCCTGCGGCATTGACACAGGAGAAATTAAGCATTACACAGAGCCCATTCAAATCAAAGAGTTGTGCTTTGAGACCCTTGTGGGAAAAGTGCATTACAAATGTTTGCTGTAGGCTGTGTAAAGCCCCATTTACACTGGACCAATGTCAGACAAACGATGCCCGAAACTTTTCCCTGCATGTACTTGCTCCCATGCTGTTGCACAGGAGCGAGTATCATTGGCTCACAGCAGGGTGGCTGGAGATTTCACTCCTCGCTCTCCCCCGTCCCTCCCCATTTACTTAATATAGCAGCCGTTCAGTACTGAACTGCTGCTGTTTACACTGAACGATCATCGTTCAGCTCATCTTTCCTTGTTTAGGCTGCATTAACGATGGATGATGAGCTGAATGCTGATTGTTCAGTGTAAACAGCAGCCGTTCAGTACTGAACAGTCGCTGTGTTAAGTGAATGGAGAGGGGCGGGGGAGAGCGAGGAGTGAAATCTCCTCCTACCACTCCAGCCCCCTGCTGGCCGCTCTGTCAGAGAACCAGTGATACTTGCTCCTGTGTGACAGCCGTGGAGTGAGTAAACACGGGGACGAGTGTCAGGCATCGTTTGCCCGACATTCGTCCCGTGTAAATGGGCCTTAAGGCTCTGTTCACATTTGCATCAGAAGCTCTGTTTGAAGACGCTGGCACAGATCTGACTCAAAATTTACAATCAAAATACTATAGCATGATATAGTATGTTGTCTGGTAAAATACAGAGCGCCATGATGGGATCCCAACTAACCCATTATAGTCAGTGGAGGCCACTGGACACCATTCATGCACATTGTCTACCAGCTTTTGGCATTTTTGTTGTTTAGTTCCTTTCAGGGACCCAAACAATAGAAATGATGAGCACAGGTGAGAACAGAGCTTAGGGCTTTTTCACAAGAGCGCACATACGGTGCATTTTTGAGGCCGACCAATATATGCGACCATCTAAGGCATTGGTTTCCAATGCATTCGTTCACACGGACGAATATATGGCACGTTAAAACATCGCACTGTAAAAAATTGAACATACGCGACCGAAATACAGTGGCTGCAAATATACGGTGGGTAAAAAGATAGTTCTGGAACTTTCTTTTGACTGATACACAGAGGCGGCTCCCATAGACTCCTATGGGAGGTGGAAAAAAAGGGAGGTAGTTTAGCAGCATCCAACACTGTGAAAAAACTTACAGGTGCCTCTATTTAGGCATTTTAAGTCATTCTGGGGATTTATGCCAAGCAAGGGTTTTCCGAGGTGCAACACATTTTTTCGCTAAAAACGTCGCTCACGGTTGTGTAAATGGACAAGAAAATGCTAATTATCTCTGTCCGTGATCGTGGAAAGTTGTCCATTCATGTGAATTTATGGCACTGACGAGAGAACGTAAAAACGCATACAGTCGTGTGAAAGAGCCCTTAAAGTGATTATCCACGAAGCGCACACCAGGGTACATTGGGGTCAGAGTGGACGCACTGCTCCGACCCCTGTGTAGTAGCCAAGACTCATAATTGCAAGCACAGCTCTCACTGAACTTCATGGGAGCTAAGCCTGCAATTACAAGCACAGTATTTCAATTAAATCTGCGCTTGCAATTTTGAAAACCGGCCACTACCCAGAGATCGGAGCAGCTCTTCCACTTCCACCCCGATGTATCCCGGCGGGCACTTCCTAGATAGCCCCTTTAAGAGTTTAATGCCCAATGCAGGACAGGTCATGTGAAGTGAGAGACACTCTGTAACTGCTTTATACTCTAGTCAATATATAAGTTTTATAACTTGCAGAACTGCTTTAAAGAAGCCCAAAGGCCCAACAAGAAGGGAGGAATTCCAGGAGATGATTTGATACCATGTACTTATAATCAACATTACAAAGATATGCACTGAGTGTTAAAATGATGATAGTTATAACAAACGTGTCTTAAAATGAAGCCGAAATGTATAGTTAGTATGCTTGAGAACAATCTATAGCCCAAGTTACTAATAAGCCCCTGGTCGATGCTAAGCAAAGACATTTTGGTTTAGAATATGGGCATATCTATCACAAATCTACAATTAAAATGGTTCTTCAATTTCAAAAAATTCTACCTTTTTGTATATGTGTCTATTTCACCCCAATTGATGTAGTCACCCTGCCTTGCTCAGGTCCCGCACAGGAGTTGACATGACTTACCCAGGAACCTGTACAGAAAACACCAACTGCATAGGAACAGAGCGTACAACCGGGAGTCATCTGTAGAAGATACCTGAGGATCTACCGGTCAATCGTAAGTCGTGACTTTGGCGTGGGCGCATCCACTATGGGGAAAAGCTAGGGTGTCATTTTATATAACGAAATAGTGTGAGTTAATGGATAGTCCAATCCACTGGCTGATATGTTACCTGCCAGGCAGATCAGAAAAGTTTTACTTCTATGTATTATTAATCACTGTAAACAAACATTTAGCATATAAGTTACAACCAGGAATAAATAGCTCCAAGCAACTGAATTTTACCACAAAAAACTACAGTACCAAACAAATGTCAAAGCTATTTACAGGCAACATTAAATATCAACCTCATATACACAATTATAGTTAATATATTCCGTTTATTTAATGTATTCAGTATTCTCTGAAAGACAGATGGTGATAGGCTCATTATCATATGTCTACACTCTCCCTGGCTTCGCCTGGCTAAGCTGAAGACGAGGAGACACATGCTGCAAGAAGACAGGTGGCTTTAAAGGAAGAAGTCAGTGCATGCACAGGCTCTCTCCAGGTAACTTCTCTGCATAGATTGGCGTGAACACCACCTTCAATTAATATTGGGTACATAGATTGGGTACAATATTGGGTACTGTCTTGCAATGCAAATTTGTATTACTTTTTTGTGTTTTCTAGAAAAATATCTGTAGATACAAGAAAACCGTTAATAAAGAGGCCATCAGTTTCCCTTCAGTTTATTAACACATGAAAATGTTAGCATTGGACTATTTAGATCATATTAATAAGGATAAGGCTGTGAGCCTTAAGAATATTAGTTCCATGTAGTAAAAATCAGGGACAGATATATCATAAGTGCAACCCATGCATCCCCACATGGGCCTGGCCCGCTGCTAAAACAGTAATAGGTCTCTCTGTTCTCAATTAGATTGCATGGAGAGCTCTCTGCTAATGATTTCCATCAATAACTGGCAAAGGATTTTTGGCAGAGCCATGAAGAAGTTGCGTTATGACTCACTTCTCTCATGTAATTAACCGTTGGAAAGATAGGGGTTCACATACTGTTCTGCACAATTTCCATATGTAGTCTGTGTCCGCCACTGGAAAAATGAACAAAAAAGTAAAAGAAAACCAAACAAGTAACTAATAATGATATGTAAAAAAAAAAAGAGATACTAGATTTAGCATTTGATAAAGTAGACAGTGTTAAAGGGGTTGTCTGGGGAGGCAAAAACCTTACACTATGTTGACCAAAGTATTGGGACACGTACCAATGCTGTGTTGTTAGGTGAAGGGGATAGGCAATTTGGATATGTCAGCATTAGTTATAAAGGAGAGTATCACACAGGTATATCCCAGTACCTAAACCATCAGAATGTGACGACGGGGATGTCATCTGAGCAACCAATCGGTACAGGACATCCCAGCGCTTTTGGAGCTTCCACTAGAAATGGAAAACGTCTGGTATGTGTGCAGTGCGGCCTCATAAACTCCCAGAACGTGGACAACAAAGTCTTGTACAAGGTATGAGGGCATCATGTAGATCATCTGCCAAAACACTCACTCAGATCTCACAGGCCATTGGAAGATCCGTTAGTACCAGAACCATCCTTAGGGAACGGCATGTGAAGGGTTCTGATCGGATGGCCGTGCTTGGCTGCGGTGGTTGACTGGAGAGTCGATTCTATATGACTGCATCATCCCAACAGTGACGTTTGGATGAGGTTCTGTTATGGCGTGGGGGTGTTTCTGTTAAGAAGGACTAGGGCCATTGGTTATAGTGAAGTCCGCCTGCATGTTTCGAGCAGGAGCGCTTAGTCATTGCATAAGAGCTTTTGCATTCAACATGCAGGTGTTTAAATTAGTCATGCTGGGTATTTTATCCATGTTTTTACTGAAATAAAGTACCACCCAAGCTGCTGAAAAACTTCTATATTCTAACTTCACACCTCCCAATAAATGGGTGTAATTCAAAAAAAATTGGATTCTAAGTAAGACTAGACATCTACGATGCCAAATAACTAGATTAACTATTAACAGGTATTCATGAGACACAATTTTAATCATTTTGTCTGAAATTTCCAAAAGAAATATGGTTAGGGCCACCTCTTCATACTAATGCACCGTTCTGATGAAAAGTCATATGATTCACATTGAGTTGTTAGGCAGCAGAGCTATTATTTCTATAAAGTAAATGTCAAGCCTTTATCTAGTGGGATATAATTAATTATTTGGCAGCAAGTGAAACTGCACTGATGTAACTGCCAGTGAGACATGAAATGAAAATCTATAGCTCAGGTATTCATAATCACTACTCAGCAACTGGTCTGTAATAGCCATCAGGCTAATAAACATAATTTATACAATATGCTGCCAAATCCTGAGAGATCCGCATCATCAATTAATGAATGTTATACAATAGTTATACCATGGGCAGTAATGCACAGCTTATTAGATGCTATTACTCCAGAGACCAAGACTAAATCTCTCCAAAACAATAAATGTACGTCCTAAAATGCCACTTAGACATTTATGGTACGAGGGGAAAGGGCAAAGATTTGACTGTGGAACATGGTGCTTACAATAACGTTACTTGACAACTATATAGTATTGACCCTTCAGTTACATTTCATTTACAGTATACTGAACGATCACTGCATTAGGAACACCTATTCAAAAATGGGTTGGTCCACCATTTTGGGCAATCACGGCTTAAAGACATCGGGGAACAGATTCCACAAGGTGGCGAACATTCTCTATACTCAACCCATGCCGGCTATAGCAGCTACATCAGTTGGTGTACATTTTGTAGTTAAGTGGGGGCAGATCTCATGGCCCTTTCCAGCATATCCCAAACATGTTCAATGGGGTTACAGTCTGGTGAGTTGGGGGGCAAGGCAATATGAAGAATTCACTGTCATTTCCTCCAACCACTCCCTAGTGATCTGAGCTCAATGACATGACATGGATCTCAACATTACCCTGTTGAAAGATGGCACTGTAGTAGAAGACTTCCTGAAGATATGAAACAGCTAGTCAGCTAACAGGTCCCTTTAGCGTTCACCATTCAAGGATTATGGTATGATGACCAATGGTTCTTAGCCATGCCAGGAAAATGCTGTCCAGACAATGACATCACTACTACCAGCCTGTTGAACAACATGCTTTCTTGCTGTTTATGCTAAATGCAGACCCTACCATCCATATGGTTTAACAGGATATGGGACCAATTACTATCACTTCAGATGACCTTCTGACATGTGCACAAAGTCCACTGATATCTTTTCTGGGCCCATGCAAGGCGTTGTTGGTGATGATGTGGGGTCAGCAGGGGCATCCTTATCACTCTTCAGCTATTGGACCCCAGTCAATGCATGGTACATCATATGGTCATTGTGGATGTTTGTCTAGCTTCCCAATTATTGTACTGCTGGGTCAGTTAGTCCACAGATACCAAATGTGCCACCCGACACTCCCCTCTAGGATCAATTACCCGTGTCCTGCCACTTCTGTCAGATGTCTGTCCATGGTTTAACCAGTCTTGGTATACTCTTGATAATGTGGCTCAAAAAGAGCCAACAAGT
Organism: Eleutherodactylus coqui; assembly: GCF_035609145.1. Lineage (NCBI taxonomy): Eukaryota > Metazoa > Chordata > Amphibia > Anura > Eleutherodactylidae > Eleutherodactylus > Eleutherodactylus coqui. The sequence continues at coordinate 106,627,925 of NC_089843.1, read as the reverse complement.
GTAACTGTTTCAAGAATAGTGGCACCAATAATCTACCCGTGGTCAAAGTCAATCAAGTCACCACATTTACACAGGACTGCCAAATGTTGCCTTCTTCTGATGAGAAGAGAGGTCAGTACACTATCTGAAAGCAGATGGTTATGCAACCATCACATGGTACCATGTTACTTATCAAAAGATGTCATGCGCCAGCTGTTCCTAATGCATTGTCCGTTCAGTGTATACTAGAGCATATATGCCACTATGGCACAATACTATTTACCGTGGCCATTAGCGGGAGAACCACATGCAGTGGGTTCAGGCCACTGATTATGGAACACTGTATTAGTTTACATTTTTCTTCATCAATCAAAAACTATTGCATTTTATGAAGGCATAAAACCTTTTACTCTAAAAGTGAAGCAGACTTTAGAAATGTCCAGATATTGTTCTAAACCAAGCTGAAAAATCATCTAAAATGCTTTTGGAATAACCTCCGCAGCACCTGTTCTTGGAGATTATTGATACTCCATGAGAAAATATCAGCTATTAAGGACATACTGGAGGAGCTGAGAGCATTTCACATCTAAAAGAAAACATCTGTAAGGTTGAAAACTTGAACTCAAGTACATAAAGATAGAAAGTTGGAGATAAGGCAAGCCTAAAAACTGTTCTATCTGCCAAGGATTGTACGTTTTTTCCCTAGTAAGTTATTGTCCGTGCATTTATTGTAACATAAGTACTTTTATGAGGAAGTAGTAACCATTCATGTAAAAAATCAATTCAACCAGACATGTGCAAGCTTTTTCTTTTGAAAGCTTGGATAAAACAGAGGTAGATGTAATGCAAAACATCTACAAATTTATGGACCTTCCATATGAATAGTTTGTTGAATTGTTTACAGCAGTGTTCCCCAACTCCACTTCTCAGGGACCGCCAACAGGTCATGTTTTCAGGATCTCCTCAGTGTTGCACAGGTGATGTAATTATTGTCAGTGCATCACACATTGCCACAGGTGTTCTTACTATAGGATATACTGAAAACATGACTTGTTGGTGGTCCCTGAGAACTAAAGTTGGGGACCCCTGGTTTACAGTATCTAAATTAATATGTGCAAAGCAAGTTGGAAGGAGGCAGCTATTCTTACCCATCTCCTTGATGGATTCGGGCAACTCTTGGAAATACAGAGTTCTATGGTCTGTGCTATGCTCTCTAGACTGTCTTCACCTTTTCCTTGGCTCGTTTCTTGGTTTCATATTATATTCTTGCATCTATATATTTGTATTTTCTTTTTTTTTTTTTTGTCTTTCATGTACCAATTTATTAGGGTACTTGTTTGAGTACACAGGACAACTTCGCACCTTAAGAAAAATCTGTTTTAACCTAAACATTAATCTTAACTAGAGATGAGCGAGCATACTCGTCCGAGCTTGATACTCGTTCGAGTATTAGGGTGTTCGAGATGCTCGTTACTCGAGACAAGTACCACGCGATGTTCGAGTCACTTTCGTTTTCTTCCCTGAGAAATTTGCGCGCTTTTCTGGCCAATAGAAAGACAGGGAAGGCATTACAACTTCCCCCTGCGACGTTCAAGCCCTATACCACCCCCCTGCAGTGAGTGGCTCGTGAAATTAGGTGTCACCCGAGTATTAAAATCTGCCCGCCCGCGGCTCGCCACAGATGCATTCTGACATAGTTCAGGGAAAGTGCTGTTGATGCCGGAGCTGCTATAGGGAGAGCGTTAGGAGTGATTTTAGGCTTCAAGAACCCCAACGGTCCTTCTTAGGCCATAGAAATCGCAGATAGCACCTATGTGCGATCTGCAATTCCTGTTCTCTTCTCTATATGTGCTCAATGGGGCCGGCGGCAGCAGCGCAGACCCCATTGAGAACATATAGAAGACAAATCCTTCTTCTCTGCCACAGCTGTAACAGCTGTGGCAGAGAAGAACGATGTTTGCCCATTGAATTCAATGGAGTCGGCAATACACCAGGTTCCACTGAAAGCAATGGGCTGCCGGCGATCGCGGGATGAATTGTCGGGAAGGGCTTAAATATATAAGCCCTTCCCTGCAATTCATCCAGAAATGTGTTACAATAAAAATATATACCGTATATACCGGCGTATAAGGCGACGGGGCGTATAAGACGATCCCCCAACTGTCACCTTATACGCCGGGAATACAGCGGAGCAAAGAATAAAAATCATTACTCACTTCCCCCGGCGTTCTGAGGCGTTCTGCGGCGCTGCTGCAGGCTGTCGCTCCCTCCTGGTCCCCGGCAGAGCATTGCTTTCTGGACGCAGGGCTTGAAATCCCCGCCTCCAGAAAACACACGTGCCTTCAGCCAATCACAGCCAATGACAATGATGTCATTGAATGGCTGTGATTGGCTGAAGGCACGTGTGTTTTCTGGAGGTGGGGATTTCAAGCCCTGCGTCCAGAAAGCAATGCTCTGCCGGAGACCAGGAGGGAGCGACAGCCTGCAGCAGCGCCGCAGAACGCCGCAGAACGCCGGGGGAAGTGAGTAATGATTTTTATTCTTTGCTCCGCTGTATTCCCGGCGTATAAGGTGACAGTTGGGGGGTCGTCTTATACGCCCCGTCGCCTTATACGCCGGTATATACGGTATATATTTTTATTTTTACACATTTCTGGATGAATTGCAGGGAAGGGCTTCTATATTTAAGCCCTTCCCGACAATTCATCCCGCGCACGCCGGCAGCCCATTGCTTTCAGTGGAACCTGCTGTATTGCCGGCTCCATTGAATTCAATGGGCTAACATCGTTCTTCTCTGCCATAGCTGTTACAGCTATGGCAGAGGAGAATGATCTTTATGCTGACAGTGCGGGGTGGGGGGGGGGGGCACTCTTGCCGCTATTGTGGCTTAATAGTGGGACCTGGGAACTTGAGATGCAGCCCAACATGTAGCCCCTCGCCTGCCCTATCCGTTGCTGTGTCGTTCCCATCACTTTCTTGAATTGCCCCGATTTTCACAAATGAAAACCTTAGTGAGCATCGGCGATATACAAAAATGCTCGAGTCGCCCATTGACTTCAATGGGGTTCGTTACTCGAAACAAACCCTCGAGCATCGCGAAAATTTCGTCCCGAGTAACGAGCACCCGAGCATTTTGGTGCTCGCTCATCTCTAATCTTAACAATTAGCAACAAACCCACTTGTCCAAGTGCTGTAGGGGTAATTGTTAATTACCTTATCTGTACAGGAATTTTAGGTCGACACTACTATTTTCCCCAAAGACATGCCAAAATCAGAAGTTCCTACCCTCTTAATGGCATAAACTAAACATGCACACTTGGATAATCCAAGAATTCTGTGTATGGCAAGGTTTTTCAGGTGTGGATGCTTCCTTGATGCAACATTCACCGGCTACCTAATGGCTGTTACATTTATGCCTCTTTGAAGTGCATGTAGTAAATTAAAGTACATAATGACATATTTTGGTAACTTTTGGGATTTAAAAAGTGGTTTTGCTTTGGTAACGGCTTTTGTTTTAATTAGTGCTTCATTCAAGACCTCTAATGAACATGAAATTTATGCTAAGCTTTTTGTCACACATCCTGTAATAAGCTAAAATGTAATAACAATGAACTACAAAAAAAAAGTCACATTAAGAAGATGAGTAATTAAAACTTTTCAAAGGCTTACAAGTCACGATGCATTTCCATTATCTACAAAAAAGGGTTGAAAATATGAGCATTTTGTGTAGCTTACCTAGGAAATTGACATTTTGACATAACATTTCACACCCTGCTGCAGTTATGCCATAAGAGTAGTTCCTATGGAGTCCATTAAAGGGGTTTTGTCATTAAAAAAAAAATTCTACACCCACCTTTTCCTCCTCTTCTTACCACATCTTCTCCTCGCCGATCTTCTCCAGTCCCCCGGGTCATGTCACCTCCAGCCATCCCGATGCTCTTCTTTTGTTATGAAGCGTGCATTCCTCACATTCTTCTTCCTGCCCAACAATGTATGCTATGTCCCTGTGACGTAGCATTCACTGGCTAGGAAGGAATGCTGATCTATTGCAGAGACAGCTGGCATGCGCAGTCTCTTCAAAAGCTCGGCATTCCTTGCTAGGCTGTGAAAGCTATGTCACTAGTGACGTAGTGTACATTCCCCGGCAGGAAGAAGACTGTCTGTGAATGGACACTTCGTCACAGGAAGCAGAAGAAATAGCCAGCTGGAGGTGAGGTGATGCCATCCCCCCTTGCCCCCCCCCCCCTTCCCCAGGACTACAGGAGCCAAGGGAAGATCTGCGGGGAGAAGATGAGTAAGTAGACTGCCTGGGGAGAAATAGGTGAGTATAGACTTTTTTCTTTTAATGACAGAACCCCTTTAAGTTCACTGTACATCAATCACCTATTCAATAATCCTGTGTTATCTTTCTGCAAATCTAGTGAGGGTCTCCAGTTTCTTATAATACAAATTGAATACATGTAGAATTTGCTAGATGCTTGGCCACAGTGCAATGTAAGGAATGGCAAGGATATGGAAGATCAAAGATATTAGCATTGCAACAAAGATCAAAATAATAAATGCAATCGTGTTTCCAATCTCCATATACGCATCTGAAAGTTGGACACTCAGGAAGGCAGATAGAAGGAAAATTGATGCTTTCAGACTATGGTGCTGGAGAAGAATGCTGTGCACACCGTGGTCAGCAATGGCCACCAACAAGATGGTCCTAGAGCATATCAAGCCAAAAATATTGCTAGAGGGTAAAATCACCAAACAGTGGCACTCATACTTTAGACATATCATGTGGGCCAGTTCTCTGGAAACAACAGTGATGCTCGGCACAATTAGTGGGACGCGAAGAAGAAGACGCCAAAGAACACACTGGCTAGACACAGTCAAGGCAGATACAAACATACACATGTAAGCACTGAAAGAAGCGGTCAAGGATAGGAAAGCATGGAGAATGATGAACCACAAAGTGACTGGAAGTCGACCTCGACTGAACAGAAAATTATCATCAGCAAAATTTTGGATGGATTCACATGACACCTACTGGGTGACCACAATAGACACATACATGCATCTACTGATAGGGTACTGTGAAATCAGGAGTTTTTGGGGAGTGAGCTGCAATGTACAGCGTTATGTCTAGTATGCAGTGAAGTGAGCACAAATTACAACAAAGCACACCCTATGTGAAATGACATTACTAGTCCCCTGTAGAGCTAAAATAACCTATAAAACATATGTACAAAGCAAATGCATAGGAAAATGCTGCATATTTTTTGCGCAATGGAATTGCACATGCCAAGGCCGGATCCACATGGCTTATTTTCATGTGCAAAACCTGCGCACGTTAAACACAGTGAATAGAACCCATTGATTTCAATGAATGTGTTCACGAGCGCATATTTTGCGTGTGCAAAAAAATACACAGCATGTTCCATTTCCCTGTGTATTTGTGAAATAGAACATTGTGAAGTCATGAAACTAATTGGTCATTTCAATGGCTGAGAACAGTTGCATATTCTTCTGCACGTGCAATCATTACAGTAAAAAAAAGCTGTTGCACGCACAAATACGCAACGCCCGATGTGCAAAAAACGCAGTACAAATCGCATGCAAATACACATATGCTCATGTGGATCTGGCCGAACCACTACATAACTAGATACAGCCTTGCCATTGAAAGATTAGCTACAATCAATAAGGAGATTCTGCAAAGGACACTTGGACCATGTTTGGTACGTAGTCAACCTTGTTGCTCAACCAAAGGTGACCTGATACGTCATAAGCAGCTGCTGTAAAACATCTGCTTTTTAAGCATATCTAAACCTGCTTTCCTGCACAGCGTTTTCTGAAAAACACCAAGATTTTTAATGGTATTTTCTAGGTATTTTTGCCACATTTTAGCTGTAAGTCAATAGGAAAATATGCAAGACACTGCAAATTGTGCATTTTTGTGCTATTTTTTACTTGTACATTTTCTGGTGCACAAGTGTGATTGCAGCAGGTTGTAGGTTTGGAGTTTTTTCCTGCTGTCTGTGCATAGGCTTCTTTATAGTTTTTAATGGAAGTTAAAAACTGAGTTTAAAAAATGTTGCCTCAAAAAATGTCTTCAAAAACACAAATGCCAATTCATAAAACAAAGAAAGGAGAACAAAAGAGCAGTTTTTTTAATATGCGACTTTTTAGGGACAAAAATGTATGTATATGAAGGAAGCCTTAAACAGTCACTTAGCAGCGGGTTTTGGAGCTTCACCACATGCTTTTCTGTTGCGGCCGGCTCTCCCATAGGGGAGAGCGTGGCTGCAGCAAAAAAAAATGGACATGCTGCGTCCTGGGAATCCGTGCCGCAGTGCTGGCTTCCGCCGGCTTTGGCGCAATGGATTGGCCACCCCATGTGGTCGAGATTTTTGACGAATCTCATCCACATGGCTGGCTTATCCCAGGATTAGCAACAGCAGGCAGATTTGCTGTAGCGGAATTTCCACAGTAAATCTGCCCCGTGTGAGCCCAGCCTTATATACATGTGGCCTGGTTTAGAAAACTCATTTTCAAAAACAGTATTAGGCCCTATTCACACAAACGTTTTATTCCACTATTTTGCTATGATAAAACGTCGGCCAAAAAGCACGGCGATGTGAAGCATTGTACTCCAATGTATTTGTTCAGATGGGCAAGTTTCCGGAGTGTAAATACGGCCGTCTGGAAAAGATAGCACATATGCTGCCAATTCTGGCCGGCCACTTTTACGCGTGGTCGAAAAAGATAGTTCTTGCTCTATCTTTTGGCCGGGATCAGCCAGCATCATCCATAGAAGTCTGTGGAAGCTGCCGGCAAAAGGAGGGAGAGGGACTTTAGCAGTGGCTAGCCCTGCTAAACTACCTCCCCTTCGCTTTGCTGGCAACTCTCATAGGCTTCTCTGAGAGCTTCTATTGCCGCTATCAGCCAACAAAGGGAGGGGGAATGAGGGGGAGACGGCTTAACATCACTAAGCCCAACAAATTCTTGGCTTCCGTGTATATACACCACACCCAACCGTGTGAATGGGTGAGAAAATGCAAGATTTAGCCGTGACTTGGTTGCACCTTTTTCTTTTGTTCAGGCAATTTTTGGCCGTGATGTGTCGGCTGAAAATCACAATGCCCGTGAGAATAAAGCCTACCAGACTTCTGAGCTTATAGAGGCACGTCTCCTACTGAGTACCCTCGTTTATCAGCCAAAGCGGGGAGTGGCTGCAAGAAAACATCTCTGGAGGACCTTTCACATCCTTTCCCGACACATACACCCAATTCAGTTCAATGAGTGATGTGTAATGCTGCGTTTCTCCTGTGGTAGTGCTGCAGGGATATTATACACTTCTATAGCTGCAGCTGAGAGTGGGAGACATTGGCTCCAGTTTCGGCAATTCTAAGAAAGAGAACATGGATAAAAAGGGAGAACTACAGAAAGAAGGGAGTTACTGATAGTCTTTTTCTCACTAGTTATTTAGTTGCTTGCAGCTTATTATTATTATGGCATTACTATAATGGTAATCAGTGCTTTAAATACTTCATGTGGAAGCATGACATGGAAATCCTGCAGAAATCTTGCGGTTTGGCCGCACTGAAAAAAACCAAGATTTCCGCAGGGTAAGTGCTGCTTCAAAACCCGCGGCAGTTCGCTGGGGGTTTTGGAGCGGCTTGGCCGCCAGCATTCCAATGCGGTTTTCTCTCCCCATAGAGAGGAGAGAGGCCGCAATGGAAAAAAAAAAAAGAATTGACATGCTGCGGCAGTCAATTCCGAGCCGTAGCGCAGCTTTTCCGTGATGGATTGGCCGCCTCGTGCGGATGAGATTTTTTGCAAAAACTCGTCTACATGGCTGGCTAATCCCGGGATTAGGAGCAGTGGGCGGATTTGCCGCACAGAAATTCCGCACGGAATTTGCACTGCAAATTTGTCCCGTGTGAGCCCAGACTAAAGCATAGGTAAGGGCTATTACCCATGGACGGATTTGCACTGCGGTTCCCGCGGCATAAATCCACAATGGAATAATGTAGCTATTAGGTTTTATTCAACCTAATGGCTCAGTCGTCACATGCGGGATTCTGCCACGGATTTACGCCACAGGAAAGAAAAAAAAAAATCGCAGCATGTTCTATTTGACAACGTTTTTCCACGGCGTGAGGTCTTCATTAATATAGTATTAATGGAGACCGCGAGGAGCTTTTTGTTTATCCCCACAGGATTCCCACCGCATAAAACCACGGGCGTATCCCGCTCTGTCTGTGGACATGAGGCCTAAGAGTCTGTCCTACTGATCATATCAGAATTCCTCAGAATCAGTTTAGGCAAAGCAGCATTCACTATCATAGCTGTGCTCTAATGGAGCAGAGCAAAAAAGCAGTCAAGCAGCTAGCACTAAAGGAAAAATTATAGAAGGGAAGCATTATCACTGACTTATATATCAGTTTTATACTGAAACTGGACATCTGCCTAAATGGACACCAACATTTTACATAGCTTCTGCTTATCTAACAGCCTATGTGTATCACCAATCTTTCACTATATTTGCAGAAATTTTTTTTTTTTTTTTTGCTTTACCACTGAAAATCAAGTTTGAAGTCCATACCAATAGGGGTCTCACTTCCAGCACCTTTGCAATCCACTGCCTGTGGTTAGGCATTTTGCTTCTCTTGTGACAGGGACACAGCTAATTGGTACATACATATAACAGAGGGGCGGGCATTCAGATGCAGCCTTGCAGCTGGTTGGTGAGAGGCTATGAACAGAAGCAGGGGAATTGTGGGAATAGTAGTCCCAGTACAGTACTAGCAAAATGGCTGGCTTAGGACATGCTCCCCTTATACCCCCCCACCCCCACCTCAGCTCAAACTGGGTGCAATCAGCAGCAAAACAGTGATAAACAGGCTGTCAGGTACGCTTTAAGTGTCTACAAATATTTTGTAATGACACATTTTGCATATTATGTTAATACTGCAAAAATAGTTCTCATCTAGCCAATATAAACTCAAAGTGCTATATAAATAAGAGACATTTCCTACTTAGTTATGTGCAAAATAGATATTGAAAGATTGCAAAATGCTGATGCAATGATAGGAGGGGAAATTACTGATAAGGGTACTTCCCTGGTCACCGCCATCACTAGAAGAAGCTTCACTTTCCACACAATGAAGATGAAGAGTTTAACAAATCCTTTGATGTAGGCAAATTGGCCATTATGAGATTGATAAAATTACACCATTTAAGCTTTCGTAAATATTCAAGATATTTCTTAATTTACTCAATAAAAAAATATTTCATAGAAGCATATGGAAATATTCCCTCCATAATATGTTCTTCTCCTTTACAGCAGGCCTTTTGCCCTTTAGATGGGTTCAGCCAAGATGTATTGACTATGGACTAGTAAGAAATCCGAGACCTGAGGCATGAAATTGTGTACAATTAGTGCCTATCATAAACTTCAGCAACTCTTCACAATTACACAGCTACCACAGGATGTCAGTGTTGTAGAAATCACTGGATCTGTAAATCTTCATTCTATGTATTTTAGGCAATGGAGGATGTATAAAGTGCAGAAGACAAAGCCTTTAATGTTACCCTTTCTACAAGCTCACATTTAATAGCAAATAAGCAAAATAAACTTACATGGCAAAAACATCAAATAATCCTATTGACAAATATTGTTGCAGGTATTACAGCAGGATACACAGACACCAATGTATTATGTAAATAGAGAAAAGCAACAAGCACAATAGCAAACGTAGCAAAGCAACAGTGTCCATCATGATGGCTTGGCTTCCTTGACGACATATTAAATTGTGTGATGAAATCTAAAAAGCTTACATATAATAAACAATACGTCAACATGGCCACCAAAATTATAAAATAAAGGGGAAAAAAAAAAAGATAGCTTTGCCTGAAGCATCATGGTGTCTGTATCATTTCATGATAAACCCCTCCCACTGCCTTTTTAATTAAAATGCATTAATCATTTTCTGATTAATAATCATTCTGGTTTCTATCATAACGGTGGCAGAACGTGATGAATGGAATGTACACATATTGCTATACACCTGCTGGAAGCAGGTTGTCATAAGCAAGATCCCCTTTAATTTCATGCACAAAGACATAGAAAAACAAGTCGGCATAAAAAAAAAAAAAAAACTGGATTCATTTAGCGTAAGTAGGTCAGGTCTAATGAGAGAGTGCAACAACACAGATGAAAGATGTGGCAAATAAAAACCCACTGACCAGTTTGCATAATTCCCCGACACGCTGCATCAGCTACTAAATATAATCATTTAAAGGCAAAACTAAAATCTGCAAAGCAGATTATTATACAATAACGCCAATTCTGCAGAAGTGGATCTGGTGAATCTGAGTGTTGCTCACAGCAATAAACAACCATACGGTACGGTGATACAACAGCCATGTAATATGCCATTTTACTGTCTAGTAATACACAATAAGCAAATCTGTAACATACCATGTCTGTTAGAACCATGGCATAGAACAGAGACTCATCATGTTCACCCCTCTAGCTCTATGTAAATCTTTATCCCAATTCTTGTGCTCCATTGAATCATGGAATTAATGGCTACATTGATTTCTTTGTGAGCCCAGCTACCTATGCATATTTCAGTGTCTGTTGCACGGTTCACTCCAAGGTCCTAATTTTTCCCAGCAAGGCAAGCGTGAAAGGCTAAAATAAATGAAGATTAGTGTTCTTCGGATGGGAACAGGTTCACAGCCCCTTGTTACATAGTCTCCATTGCCAGGCACATACACATTGCAGAAGAAAAAAAAAAAGAATAAGAGGGTTTTGCTAATCCTGGCAGCACATATTGCAAGGCAAGAGGATATGTAGTAATCACATAAACACATTACCTTTCTGTGTCTGTCCTTCTTCCATGTTTTCCTCCATGTCCACCTCTCTCTCTTGCTGGAAAGAAACTAATAAAGAGCTGTAAGGAGATGTAGCTACAGTGTATATGTGGCTGTGCACCTACAGCAGTGGCTGAGCAAGCCTTGTGTTCTGCACACACTCCCTCACTGCCTGGCTTTTGCTTGGAGACAGCCTGTCAAGTGGAATTTCATTCAAATTACTCTTCCATGAAGATTATCAATTTCTCTGCTCAAAGCTTCCCATTGTACACCAGTACGAGCAGGTACTGCAACTGCCTCTCATTCAGTTATATATGGGAAGGTAGCATGGGAAGCGGAGTTTTCCTGTCTCAAGCTACAATTGCATTTACAGCCTAGATGCTAAGGGTTGTATTCTGAGCTTGAAATTGGGAACAGGCTGCAGTGAGAACAGATGAAGGGGCGTAGCTCTACAGAAAACAGACCACCAACTGCAAATACCCCCTACTTGCTGGCGAAGTGGAAAAGCCCAAATGTCTGTGGGCTCTGTCTGCTGCAGTAGGGGCTGTTCTCCCAATTAGACCCATTACAAATTACATGCTTTGCTGGTTCTATGTGTTGCTTTTATTGATCACGATGCTATTTACAGCCACCGGTTTGTAATGCACAGTGAATGGGAGAAGAAGCTAGGTGTGCAACACGAGCATGATGTCATAGGGAGATACAAACATAGGTTGGCGCGCTCGTTTCCTATATACATGGCTGGCAGACACTGAAATACATTGGAAGTGAAAGGACGGATTCCTTTGTCTATACACCACAGGGAAGGATATATAGTGGCAGTGCCATTTTGAGGGAGATTTTGGAAGCTTGGCAGCCTGATTTGAAATGCAAATCACAATCTGCAGTCTGAGGAGAACTGCAGCTCGTGTCTGTGTCTGAGTGACAAGCTTTTCATTTTCTCATCTCAGGCAATCTAGAACATTTCTCAGGTGGCGGTATAATTCCGAACAACGCTTCTGTGTCTCTGCTTGTTTACAGCATGTACGGAAAAAAAAACCCAGCATTCTTGATTCCTTATGTATTTCACACCGAAGCTGCTCCATTATACACATGCTAAGCAGAACCAAAATCCCCAATAATGCCTTATTTGTGATGTGGTCACGTTGCACATTAAAATAACTGAATGAGGGGTTTAATAAAGCATTTGGAGACGACAATGTATTCTTCAACAGATTAGGGGAGAATTCTTCAAAGAATTCATTAAGACTGTAACATTTTCCACCCAGCTGTTCTTTGAACTAACAATATACTGTTTGCATTTACTTATTGCTGCAATGGAAAATGGATTTCTGAAATGTTTGCTTTTTTTGTACTTGAAAATAAAATCCTGGAAAGCATTAGTTCAAAAGCCACCATCTTCTCCCGGTAGTTAGAACTACATGTGAAATTCACCCCTTGTCCTGTATGTGAGTCACAATGCCATGTTCAAATGGAGATTTGTTGTTGTCACCTAACATCAGTGTCCGCTGAAAATATTTAGGCTATTGCTTAAAGGGGTTGTTGCAACATTACATTTCTTGTTCATATGTTGTTTTAGCACATATGATTGTCATAAAGTGGGTGTTGAAGCGCATCGGACGCAATGAGGAAGTGGAGCTGGAGGATGTCACAATGCCAGCCCACAGGATCATGCCTTAGGCACATGCCACTTGTCATTCTGCATTCGGCGCCTATGAGTGCCCCTTTCATGTCACTATAGAAGACCCCTTGGGTGTCATCTGCCTAAGAAATGCCTTGGTGGTTCCTGGCACTGTAGAAGGTCCTTTAGTAACCTTTTACACGGGCCGGAGTTAGAACGCACAATGCAGCGCAAGCCGTGTTAAATTCCGCACCAAAATCCACAGGCTACCTGTGGATTTTGATGGAGAATTGAAAATGGCTTTAAAGCTGTCTGCTATTCTACATGCGTATTTAGGTGCGTCCTAATTCTGGCCTGAGTGGAAGGTCCCTTAACTGCAGTTTGTCAAAAATTTCTCAGTGTTTGATGTCCCCTTCTTCTCTTTCCTGCTTCAACATCTCCTGTGAGCTATGGACTGATTGTGCGACAGGGAGCCGGCCAAACAACCATATTGGAAGTACATCTACTCTGGGTCCACCTCAATGTTGGCTCCAGTTATTGTCCTACCAGAGGTGTTTGGGAAGGCAGCGGGCTCCTGTCAGCTAAGTTCCTGTGGATATGTGTTCTGTGAGGGACATATTCACTTTTTCCTTATACTGTGTTGTATTAATTTGCTCTTTCCATCAACATTAAACATATTTCCTATCCTCCATCTAGGAACAGACAGGGCCCTCTAGGTTCTTGACGTGAGACTGCCCCTATTGTGACTGGTTCTAGGCAGGATCTCCCGCACCAAAGTTGGTTATGGATAGCATTCCAATCCTCATATTTCTGTTGCTGTTACTTGCCCTATTTTCTGTTTCCCTTGTTTTGGTGATTTTAATTTATGTAGATATTAGTCCATTGTGGGCATTAATTATGTTTTGGTTTAACGTGTTGATGAAGTCTGTGAAGATTGCCATACAATGGGGATCCCCTCTTGGAAACTCCTTCGATGACCCAGAATGGAGAACTACTCAGCAAGAGCAGCTCCCGTTTTGGTGGACCTTGTGCCATCCTTTTATTACAAGATGGGCATTCATGTGAATGGCCATCCTGTAATATCCCTACAGCAGCCGCTGCAGAGAAAGTGTGTGGCTGACTATGGTTCCCCCTGGGAAAACCAGTTATTAATCAGGGCTGCTGAGAGGATGACCTGGAACAGTCAGCTGTTCACCCTAGGCGGCACATTGTGAAAGGGGTTGTGCATGTTGGCACAACCCCCTTTAATAAACACTATGTCAAAAATGAGGAGAAAAGAAAACCTTGCTAATTAATCATTTTAATGGCAGCCTTTACTATAGTTTGACTTGTACACATATGAATTTATGTCCTATTTAGGTTAATATTGATCTGATTGACTAGAAAATGTTTGTTACTGATCAATTTCTCTGAAGGAAATCTGTCTCATCTGTCAGACAACTGGGTGGCATTAAAAACTCAAAGTGGTTGGGCATGCTGTGGTAAGGGGTGGCCTACCAAATATGGCATGAAAAGTTTAGGCCAAAACCAGCAGTCATCTTGAGTATGGCCTGACCTTAAACCTAAAGAGAGGCTGTAAAGTTTTCTGCGACTGTTCTGCAGTTAAAAAGATTGTCCAACCTAGCATGAGAGAAACTGTCAAGCTGTGTACCTCTTCAAGAGATTGTAACCATTATGCTTGAAGTGACAGTAACCACAAAGTGTGTTATGCATTTACGTGAGAAATAAACCACTCTTGTTTGCACAAACAAGGGCCTATGACACTACAGCGGGGCCTAGCATACCATCCCTTAGTTGGTTAGTTAAGTGAAGGACTTATGTCCTCTATAGCAGTGCTTCTCAATCTGTGAGATTGGCATCACTAATGAGGTGCCCCTAGTTGATTGGGGTGCACCTAAGCAAGCAGTTATGACAAAAGTAAGTTGCAAAGGCCTTTCTTAAGTAATTTGCAAAAGGTTGAGAAGCTGTGCTCTGTCCTAAAGCAGGTAATACTTGAGAGGTGCAATAAATTACTGCTGTGTTTGAACTAGCCAGCCAAATGTCACTAAATTTATGATCATCTTAAATGGTTCCCAGATGACTAACGATGAGGGAGGCACAGTATTTTTTAAATGAGGCACTGTGACTTCTGCCTCTAATATGCATTGTAAAGGAAATACTTTATATAAACTCTCCAAGCAAAAGTTCAAAAATTAAATTGTGTGCTGTTATAATGTGTGCTTTAAAAAATAAAATGTGATGTGGTGCAATCTACTATAATGGACAAGTGGAAAAGGGAAACATTTAATATCAATATGCAGGAAGGAAGGGCCATCTGTGCACTTAAGAGCAACAAGGAGATTACCATTAAACCTGCAAAAAAAGGTGGTGCTATAGTCCTCATGAACACTGCAGACTACAAGAAAAAAGCAGACAGACAGCTAACGGACACCGGATACTACACCAAAATGGATCAAGACCTGACTCAAAAGTATATGAGGGAAATGAGAAGGGTCGTCAGAAGGCTATCTGTGAGCTCCACAAAACTTTTGGACTTGATACCAGAGAACCCCTGGGTTGGAACTTTCTACATCCTTCCAAAACTACACAAAGCTGGGAACCCAGGGAACCCTCATTGAAGGAATCTCAGGATGGGTAGAGGGGGTCCTCAAACCACTGGTGAGAAACACAACCAGCTACTTGCAAGACACCACGGACCTACTGAACAAACTATCAACCATAAGACCCCTCCCCAATGGCACCATCCTGGCAACCATAGATGTGGAATTCTTATATTCAAACATCCAACACGAAGATAGACTGATCGCCTGCCAGGCACACCTTGAGGCTAATGGGGTTGTCTCTGAATTCGTGTTAAAACTCACAAGATTCCTCTTCACACATAATTATTTCTCCTTTGGCAAAGAGATATTCCTACAACTCACTGGAACCGCCATAGGCAGTAAAATGGCAACGCAATATGCCAATCTTTTCATGGTAGAACTGGAGAGTGACTTTCTGACGTCCTGCTCCAGGAAACCAGTAGGAGGCCTACTTCTACTACATTGATGACATCATAATCATCTGGACCAACACCGAACAAGAACTAGAGATGAGCGAACGTACTCGTCCGAGCTTGATACTCGTTCGAGTATTAGCGTGTTCGAGATGCTCGTTACTCGAGACGAGTACCACGCGATGTTCGAGTTACTTTCACTTTCATCTCTGAGACGTTAGCGCGCTTTTCTGGCCAATAGAAAGACAGGGAAGGCATTACAACTTCCCCCTGCGACGTTCAAGCCCTATACCACCCCCCTGCAGTGAGTGGCTGGCGAGATCAGGTGTCACCCGAGTATATAAATCGGCTCCTCCCGCGGCTCGCCACAGATGCATTCTGACATAGCTCAGGGAAAGTGCTGCTGCTGGTGCTGTTGCTATAGGGAGAGCGTTAGGAGTTATTTTAGGCTTCAAGAACCCCAACGGTCCTTCTTAGGGCCACATCTAACCGTGTGCAGTACTGTTGAGGCTGCTTTTAGCAGTGTTGCACAATTTTTTTTTTTGTATATCGGCCGTGCAGAGCATTGCGTCCGCAGTCTGCAGTCATTGTACAGAGTATAGGGGCAATACTGGTGAGGCAGGGAAAGAGATATTCAGGCTATATAGGCAGTGGGCTTTTTCCAAAAAATTGATCGCCGTCATCCCACCAGAGGGCAACAGTATACATAATATTATACGCTGCCTACAGTATCTATCTGCTGGGGGTTGTAGTCCTAATTAATACGCAGCTAAGCGTTACAGCAGGCTTGCGCAAAATTGTTCCCTGGATCTGCTGTCTCTGTTACATGATCGCCGTCATCCCGCCAGAGGGAAACAGTATACATAATATTATACGCTGCCTACAGTATCTATCTGCTGGGGGTTGTAGTCCTAATTAATACGCAGCTAAGCGTTACAGCAGGCTTGCGCAAAATTGTTTCCTGGATCTGCTGTCTCTGTTACATGATCGCCGTCATCCCGCCAGAGGGAAACAGTATACATAATATTATACGCTGCCTACAGTATCTATCTGCTGGGGGTTGTAGTCCTAATTCATACGCAGCTAAGCGTTAAGCAGGCTTGCGCAAAATTGTTTCCTGGATCTGCTGTCTCTGTTACATGATCGCCGTCATCCCGCCAGAGGGAAACAGTATACATAATATTATACGCTGCCTACAGTATCTATCTGCTGGGGGTTGTAGTCCTAATTAATAGCAGCTAAGCGTTACAGCAGGCTTGCGCAAAATTGTTTCCTGGATCTGCTGTCTCTGTTACATCAGCGCTGTCATCCCGCCAGAGGGAAACAGTATACATAATATTATACGCTGCCTACAGTATCTATCTGCTGGGGGTTGTAGTCCTACTTAATACGCAGCTAAGCGTTACAGCAGGCTTGCGAAAAATTGTTTCCTGGATCTGCTGTCTCTTTTACATGATCGCCGTCATCCCGCCAGAGGGAAACAGTATACATAATATTATACGCTGCCTACAGTATCTATCTGCTGGGGGTTGTAGTCCTAATTCATACGCAGCTAAGCGTTACAGCAGGCTTGCGCAAAATTGTTTCCTGGATCTGCTGTCTCTGTTACATCAGCGCTGTCATCCCGCCAGAGGGAAACAGTATACATAATATTATACGCTGCCTACAGTATCTATCTGCTGGGGGTTGTAGTCCTAATTAATACGCAGCTAAGCGTTACAGCAGTCTTCCGCAAAATTGCTTCCTGGATCTGCTGTCCCTGTTACATGATCGCCGTCATCCCGCCAGAGGGAAACAGTATACATAATATTATACGCTGCCTACAGTATCTGTCTGCTGTATCAGCTCAGCATTTAAAAAAAATAGAAGCAAAATACTTAAGGCCTACTACTGGTCTTTGGCCACTTGACTGCTTCTGCGCTGTGAATTCCACTAGCTCAGTCATACGCACCTACGTCTCACTACAGGCGTGTGCAAAATTGTTTCCTGGCTTTGCTGTGCGTTCCGTAAGGGAAGTCAGCCTCCAACCACAGGCCAATAAGCGGCACATTTAATTACAGCGTTCTGTTTCTGCACTACTGGTAATATAGCATGCTGAGGGGTAGGGGTAGGCCTAGAGG
Source organism: Eleutherodactylus coqui (assembly GCF_035609145.1). Taxonomy (NCBI): domain Eukaryota; kingdom Metazoa; phylum Chordata; class Amphibia; order Anura; family Eleutherodactylidae; genus Eleutherodactylus; species Eleutherodactylus coqui. The sequence goes on along the minus strand of NC_089843.1, from coordinate 106,610,338 downwards.
ACGTGGACGCGGCCGAGGACGCGAAGGCCCAAGTCAGGGTGTGGGCACAGGCCGAGCTCCTGATCCAGGTGTATCGCAGCCGACTGCTGCGGGATTAGGAGAGAGGCACGTTTCTGGCGTCCCCACATTCATCTCACAATTAATGGGTCCACGCGGTAGACCTTTATTAGAAAATAAGCAGTGTGAGCAGGTCCTGTCGTGGATGGCAGAAAGTGCATCCAGCAATCTATCGACCACCCAGAGTTCTGCGCCGTCCACTGCTGCAACTCTGAATCCTCTGGCTGCTGCTCCTCCTTCCTCCCAGCCTCCTCACTCCATTACAATGACACATTCTGAGGAGTAGGCAGACTCCCAGGAACTGTTCCCGGGCCCCTGCCCAGAATGGCCAGCAATGGTTCCTCTCCCACCGGAGGAGTTTGTCGTGACCAATGCCCAACCTTTGGAAAGTTCCCGGGGTCCGGGGGATAAGGCTGGGGACTTCCGGCAACTGTCTCAAGAGCTTTCAGTGGGTGAGGAGGATGATGACGATGAGACACAGTTGTCTATCACTCAGGTAGTAGTAATTGGAGTAAGTCCAAGGGAGGAGCGCACAGAGGATTCGGAGGAAGAGCAGCAGGACGATGAGGTGACTGACCCCACCTGGTTTGCTACGCCTACTGAGGACAGGTCTTCAGAGGGGGAGGCAAGTGCAGCAGCAGGGCAGGTTGCAAGAGGCAGTGCGGTGGCCAGGGGTAGAGGCAGGGCCAGACCGAATAATCCACCAATTGTTTCCCAATGCACCCCCTCGCGCCATGCCACCCTGCAGAGGCCGAGGTGCTCAAAGGTCTGGCAGTTTTTCACTGAGAGTGCAAACGACCGACGAACAGTGGTGTGCAACCAGCCGTCGCTAGCGAAAGTGTTGGAGCGCGAGCGCAAGTATGCCGCCACGCACCCGCACGCTCAAGCGTTAAACGTGCACATAGCCAAATTTATCAGCCTGGAGATGCTGCCGTATAGGGTTGTGGAAACGGAGGCTTTCAAAGGTATGATGGCGGCGGCGGCCCCGCGCTACTCAGTCCCCAGTCGCCACTACTTTTCCCGATGTGCCGTCCCAGCCCTGCACGACCACGTCTCCCGCAACATTGTACGCGCCCTCACCAACGCGGTTACTGGCAAGGTCCACTTAACAACGGACACGTGGACAAGCACAGGAGGGCAGGGCCACTATATCTCCCTGACGGCACATTGGGTGAATTTAGTAGAGGCTGGGACAGAGTCAGAGCCTGGGACCGCTCAGGTCCTATCCACCCCCTGAATTGCGGGCCCCAACTCGGTGGTGGTATCTGCGGCGGTGTATGCTTCCTCCACTAAACCACCCTCCTCCTCCTCCTCCTACGCAACCTCTGTCTCGCAATCAAGATGTGTCAGCAGCAGCACGTCGCCAGCAGTCGGTGTCGCGCGGCACGGCAGCACAGCGGTGGGCAAGCGTCAGCAGGCCGTGCTGAAACTACTCAGCTTAGGAGAGAAGAGGCACACAGCCCACGAACTGCTGCAGGGTCTGACAGAGCAGACCGACCGCTGGCTTGCGCCGCTGAGCCTCCAACCGGGCATGGTCGTGTGTGACAACGGCCGTAACCTGGTGGCGGCTATGCAGCTCGGCAGCCTCACGCACGTGCCATGCCTGGCCCACATCTTTAATTTGGTGGTTCAGCGCTTTCTGAAAAGCTACCCACACTTGTCAGACCTGCTCGGAAAAGTGCGCCGGCTCTGCGCACATTTCCGCAAGTCCCACACGGACGCTGCCACCCTGCGCACCCTGCAACATCGGTTTCATCTGCCAGTGCACCGACTGCTGTGCGACGTGCCCACACGGTGGAACTCTACGCTCCACATGTTGGCCAGGCTCTATGAGCAGCGTAGAGCTATAGTGGAATACCAACTCCAACATGGGTGGCGCAGTGGGAGTCAGCCTCCTAAATTCTTTACAGAAGAGTGGGCCTGGTTGGCAGACATCTGCCAGGTCCTTGGAAACTTTGAGGAGTCTACCCAGATGGTGAGCGGCGATGCTGCAATCATTAGCGTCACTATTCCTCTGCTATGCCTCTTGAGAAGTTCCCTGCAAAGCATAAAGGCAGACACTTTGCGCTCGGAAACAGAGGCGGGGGAAGACAGTATGTCGCTGGATAGTCAGAGCACCCTCCTGTCTATATCTCAGCGCGTTGAGGAGGAGGAGAAGGAGCATGAGGAGGATGAGGAGGAGGGGGAAGAGACACCTTGGCCCACTGCTGAGGGTACACATGCTGCTTGCCTGCCATCCTTTCAGCGTGTATGGCTTGAGGAGGAGGAGGAGGAGGAGGAGGATCCTGAAAGTGATCTTCCTAGTGAGGACAGCCATGTGTTGCGTACAGGTACCCTGGCACACATGGCTGACTTCATGTTAGGATGCCTTTCTCGTGACCCTCGCGTTACACGCATTCTGGCCACTATGGATTACTGGGTGTACACACTGCTCAACCCACGGTATAAGGAGAACCTTTCCACTCTCATACCCGAAGAGGAAAGGGGTTCGAGAGTGATGCTATACCACAGGACCCTGGCGGACAAACTGATGGTAAAATTCCCATCCGACAGCGTTAGTGGCCGAAGGCGCAGTTCCGAGGGCCAGGTAGCAGGGGAGGCGCAGAGATCAGGCAGCATGTACAGCACAGGCAGGGGAACACTCTCTAAGGCCTTTGACAGCTTTCTGGCTCCCCAGCAAGACTGTGTCACCGCTCCCCAGTCAAGGCTGAGTCGGCGGGAGCACTGTAAAAGGATGGTGAGGGAGTACGTAGCCGATCGCACGACCGTCGTCCGTGACGCCTCTGCCCCCTACAACTACTGGGTGTCGAAGCTGGACACTAGACCTGAACTCGCGCTGTATGCCCTGGAGGTACTTGCTTGTCTTGCGGCTAGCGTCTTGTCAGAGAGGGTGTTTAGTGCGGCTGGGGGAATCATCACGGATAAGCGTACCCGCCTGTCAACCGACAGTGCCGACAGGCTTACACTCATCAAGATGATCAAAGCCTGGATTTCCCCAGACTTCTCTTCTCCACCAGCGGACAGCAGCGATACCTAAGCAATACGTAGGCTGCACCCGCGGATGGAAGCATTGTTCTCTATCACCATCAAAAACGTGGACCTTTTAGCTTCATCGATCTGTGTATAATATTCATCCTCCTCCTCCTGCTCCTCCTCCTGAAACCTGACGTAATCACGCCGAACGGGCAATTTTTCTTAGGCCCACAAGGCTCAGTCATATAATTTTTGTAAACAATTTTTATACGTTTCAATGATCATTAAAGCGTTGAAACTTTCACCTGAACCAATTTTTATTTTAACTGGGCTGCCTCCAGGCCTAGTTACAAATTAAGCCACATTAACCAAAGCGATTAATGGGTTTCACCTGCCCTCTTGGTTGGGCATGGGCAATTTTTCTGACGTACATTAGTACTGTTGGTACACCAATTTTTTGGGGCCCTCGCCTACAGTGTAATCCAATTAATTTTTTGCCCACCTGCATTAAAGCTGACGTTACATCAGCTGTGCTGGGCACTGCAATGGGATATATTTATGTACCGCCGGTGGGTTCCAGGGAGCCACCCATGCTGTGGGTCCACAGGGAGTTGTAACTGCATGTGTCCACTTCTAAAGAACCCCAGTCTGACTGGGGCATGCAGTGTGGGCCGAAGCCCACCTGCATTAAACATGACATTACCTCAGCTGTGATGGGCAATGCAATGGGGTATATTTATGTACCGCCGGTGGCTTCCTGGCACCCACCCATGCTGTGGGTCCACAGGGAGTTGTAACTGCATCTGTCCACTTCTAAAGAACCCCAGTGTGACTGGGGCATGCAGTGTGGGCCGAAGCCCACCTGCATTTAATGGGACGTTACCTCAGCTGTGATGGGCACTGCAATGGGATACATTTATGTACAGCCGGTGGGTTCCAGGGAGCCACCCATGCTGTGGGTGCACACGGAATTCCCATTGCGGAGTTGTACCTGCCTGTGACTATTTATAAAAAACCGCGGTCTGACTAGGGCATGCAGACACCTTGACAGAATGGTGTGTGGCACATAGGTTCCCCATTGCTATGACCACGTGTGCAGCTCCTGATGGCGGTGGCACAGGATTATATTTCTCATTGCTTCTGTACAGCATTGTGGGCTATCGCCCCGCCCCTTTTAAAGAGGGTCGCTGCCTAGCCGTGCCAACCCTCTGCAGTGTGTGCCTGCGGTTCCTCCTCATGGCAGACGCACCTATAAATAGACATGAGGGTGGTGTGGCATGAGTGCAGCTGAAGGCTGCGCAGGGACACGTTGGTGTGCGCTGTGGACACTGCGTCGTGCGGGGGGCGGGGGTTTGGCAGCATGTAACCCAGGAGAAGTGGCAGCGGAGTGTCATGCAGACAGTGATTGTGCTTTGTTATAGGTAGTGTGGTGCTTAGCTAAGGTATGCATTGCTAATGAGGGCTTTTCAGAAGTAATAGTTATTGGGAGGGGGGGGGCACTCTTGCCGCTATTGTGGCTTAATAGTGGGACCTGGGAACTTGAGATGCAGCCCAACATGTAGCCCCTCGCCTGCCCTATCCGTTGCTGTGTCGTTCCCATCACTTTCTTGAATTGCCCAGATTTTCACAAATGAAAACCTTAGCGGAGCATAGGTCCCATACAAAAATGCTCGGGTCGCCCATTGACTTCAATGGGGTTCGTTACTCGAAACGAACCCTCGAGCATCGCGATAATTTCATCCCGAGTAACGAGCACCCGAGCATTTTGGTGCTCGCTCATCTCTAACAAGAACGAATAAAATTCCATGAAACATTCAATGCATTCCACCCCACCACAAACCTGACATTAAGCTAATCGTATACAGAAATCAACTTTTTGGCCCCCACCATAAACATTTCAAACAACTCAATTCAGACATCCCTATACCAGAAACCAATTGATTGGCCCACATACGTCAGATGGCACAGCTTCCACCCAAACAAATAAAAAAGTCCATTGTCTTCAGCCAGGCCATCAGATACAACCAGATCTGTTCCAACCCAACAAACAGAGAGGAACATTTATACCATCATAAACTGACATTTTTGAATCAGTGCTACCATCCCACCTCAATTGATGACCAAATCACCAGAGCCACCAGGATACCCAGAAATCAACTACTCCAATTCACAGAGAAGGAAGGAAAAAATCTTGTACCTCTAGTAGTGACCTACAATTCACAGCTGGAGGTACTAAGGAAAACAGCAAAGAAACTCCACCATACCCTACACAAGGATGACCATCTGAAAACCATATTCCCGGATCCTCTGCTTCTGTGTTACAGACAGTCCCCAAATTTGAGGAACTTTATAATCAGGAGTACATTACCCTCTGACACACAATAAGGAACTTATCCCTGCAATGTATGGAGCTGCAAGACCTGCACACATATGCTGACTGCGGACAGGATACAGATCCCCATTACACAGCAGGACTATAAGATCCCAGGGACATTCACATGTTCCACGTCCAATGTTGTATACCTGATCTGCTGCAGTAAATGTCCTGTTGGGGGCCTTTATGTTGAAGAAACAGGACAAAACCTGAAAGCGAAGATGAGGTCTCATTGCCACAAGATTAAACAGAGAAAGACAGAATTACCTGTCACCTAGCATTTCACTAGTCACGGACACTACATAGAAGACATGAAAGTTATGATACCGAAAGGCAATTTCAAGTCACAAAGCCATAGAAGAATTTGGAAATATAAATTCATAACAACTTTTGACACTTTTAATAGAGGGTTAAATTATTCACAATGATTTATGTGTGAGTGGGAAGTATGAGAAATCTATAGCACAGATAAAACTGCTGGCCTGGTGACCCCCCCTCCTCCCCCATAAAACCTTCACTCTTTTATCAGTGACTTTTGAAAGGTGTTTGTATTTCTGTGGAAGTATTCTCCAATTTAGGGACCATAAAAAAACTTCACTTCTTTATCGGTGACTATTATTCACAACCATGTCTGTGCCTTGTCATAAGTATGTGTATATAAATAATCATGCCTCTTCAGATTCATTTCATTATGCTTTGATGAAGCACTCGGAGTAAGTCTGAAAGCTTGCTATAACATCATGTATTTTTGTTAGCCATTAAAAGGTATCATATCTACGAGATTACTTGGTTTCTCTTGGTGGGAAAAATCACAATTTGCTCTACTGGCTAACACCCTACCAAACCTTTTTCATAAAAAAAACAAAATCCTGTCTTATGCACTAGGCATAACACAGTATATCAGTTTGCACCACTTCAGCAAACTGCATTTACATTGGTTGCCATTTGTGCTTATAGTTTTCCTCGCATACAAGCCAAGCCTAGATTATTTCAAAATTACAATATTGGATACCTGAATAAATATATTTATGGACTATTAGGTGCCATGTGCATTCTTTAAGTATTACTTTTACCATGTGGTGGTAGTCATAGATGATAAAGTCATCTTTCACAAAGTTCTAACTTTCAGGAGTATATACATTACTCAAAATTACCATGCAAAGGGGACTGTTATGGTTACATGTTGCTCCTGGGACATGTAGTTCATGGGTTACCAGAAGCACACTTGCACAGGTGTGGGATGATTGAGCTGGTTGGGTGTGTATTGCTCCAGCCAGCCAATCACCAGATAAGTTCCAGCCCTTTTTGCTAGTGGATGTCGGACATTTATCCATTTACATCATTCCCTCTCAGAACTTTGGTGATTTGTGTTTTCTATGCTGCTTGTTTGAGTTCTTTCCCCTATCTTCCGTGAAGATGGACACCTGATCTCCCCACCTGCATGTTCTGTGGGTCTCTTCTCCAATATCTTTTACCAGGTGCAGCCTCCAGACATCTGATGTCTTGTACATTGTCAGGTGGGTGATGTCTGACACTATGTTCCATTTACTTCAGATTGTTTTTTTTAATGCTCTTGTCCCTTTCTCAGGGTGGGACACTTGAACCAGTTCTTCTTTTATTTATGCATGCATGAAGTTTTGAGTGGGGTTTCTGTCTGTCTGTGAGGTGAGTTGTCTTTAGATGTGAACAAGGTCCTGTTCAGTGTATGTCTGTAGGAACGGACTAGACTAGGTGTGAACAATGACTTGTTCTGTGGTGTGGTCCCTTTTAGAGATGAGCGAACGTACTCGTCCGAGCTTGATGCTCGCTCGAGTATTAGGGTACTCGAGACGAGCACCACGCGGTACTCGAGTCAATTCCATTTACTTCCCTGCATGTTTTGCGCCATTTTCTGGCCAATAGACATGCAGGGAAGGCATTACAACTTCCTCCTGTGACGTGCCAGCCCTATCCCACCCCCCTGCAGTGAGTGGCTGGTGAGATCAAGTGACCGCTGAGTATATAAGGCAGAGATTAGGGATAGTGCTGCTGGTGCTATAGGGAGAGTGTTAGGCTACTGTTTGCATCTGCAAGAACCCCAACGGTCCTTCTTAGGGCCACATCTTACCATGTGCATAACTGTTGTGGCTGCTGGGAGCAGTTTTGCACCCAAATTTTTTTTTTCATCTTGGGCTCTGCAGACTATTGCGTTCTCAGTCTGCAGCCAATTATACAGAGTGCAGGGGAAGTATTGGTGAGGCAGGGACAGTGCTAGTGTAGAATCCTGTCTACAAGTACCCCAAAAAAGCTCCTGCTTAGGGCTACCTGTGCGCGTGTGCATTACTGTTGTGGCGGCTGGGAGTTGTAGTGGCTCACTATTAGCCAGCTTGGCCTTTCTGCAGGCAAGTGTAGAATTTTTTCAGCCTACAGTGTGCGTTACAGTACTGCTGTCAGCCTCCAAGTGCAGGCTAATAATCGCCTAATTTTTTGCACACCTCTGTGCGTCCCGTCAACTTCCCGCACAGCGTACGGCCACTGCCGCTGATAGAGGGAAAGACATATACATGCTCTCTAGGCTGCTGGTTTTTTCAAAAACATCAGAAAAAAAAATCCTCCATAGGGCTACCTGTGCGCGTGTGCAGTTTACTACGTGGCAGCTAGGAGTTGTAGTGGCTCACTATTAGCCAGCTTGGCCTTTCTGCAGGCAAGCGTATAATTTTTTCTGCCTACAGTGTGCGTTACAGTACCGCTGTGAGCCTCCAAGTGCAGGCCAATAATCGCCTAATTTTTTACACCGCTCTGTGTCTGCTGTATTCGAAAAACACCATGCTGAGGGGTAGGGGTAGGCCTAGAGGACGTGGCCGTGGACGCTGGCAAGGACGCGGAGGTCCAAGTGAGGGTGTGGGCACAGGCCGAGTTCCTGGTCCAGGTGAATCGCAGCCGGCTGCTGCGGGATTAGGAGAGAGGCAAGTTTCTAGGGTCCCTAGCTTCATATCACAATTTATGGGTCCACGTGGTAGACCTTTATTACAAAATGAGCAGTGTGAGCAGGTCCTGTCGTGGATGGCAGAAAATGTATCCAGCAATGTATCGACCACCCAGTCTTCTACGCCGTCCACTGCTGCAACTCTGAATCCTCTGGCTGCTGCTCCTCCTTCCTCCCAGCCTCCTCACTCCATGAAAATGACACATTCTGCTGAGCAGGCAGACTCCCAGGAACTGTTCTCAGGCCCCTGCCTTGTTTGGGAAAAATGGTTCCTCTCCCACCTGAGGAGTTTGTCGTGACTGATGCCCAACCTTTGGAAAGTTCCCGGGGTCCGGGTGATGAGGCTGGGGACTTCCGTCAACTGTCTCAAGAGCTTTCGGTGGGTGAGGAGGTCGATGATGATGAGAAACAGTTGTCTATCTGTGAGGTAGTAGTAAGGCCAGTAAGTCCGAGGGAGGAGCGCACAGAGGATTTGGAGGAAGAGCAGCTGGACGATGAGGTGACTGACCCCACCTAGTTCGCTAAGCCAACTGAGGACTGGTCTTCAGAGGGGGAGGCAAGTGCAGCAGCAGGACAGGTTGGAAGGGGCAGTGGGGTGGCTAGGGGTAGAGGCAGGGCCAGAGTGAAGACTCCCCCAACTGTTTCCCAAAGCACCCCCTCACGCCAAGCCACCCTGCAGAGGCCTAGGTCTTCAAAGGTGTGGATGTTTTTCAGTGAGAGCGCGGACGACCGACGAACAACGGTGTGCAACCTGTGTCGTGCCAAGATCAGCCGGGGAGCCACCAGTACCAGGCTCACCACCACCAGCATGCGCAGGCATATGATGGCCATTCACCGCCTCCGGGTCCAACCCCCCTCTCAGGACAAGGGCACGAGCGTCTCGCGGCCTGCACCCACACCCTCACCTCCGCTGTCCTCGGCCCCATCCAGCAATGTCTCTCAGAGCAGCGTCCAGCTGTCGCTAGTGCAAGCACAAATACGCTGCCACGCACTCGCACGCTCAAGCATTAAACGTGCACATTGCCAAATTGATCAGCCTGGAGATGCTGCCGTACAGGCATGTGGAAATGGAGGCTTTCAAAAATATGATGGCGGCGGCGGTCCCACGCTACTATTTTTCCCGGTGTGCCATCCCAGCCCTACACCAGCACGTCTCCCGCAACATCAATCGTGCCCTCACCAACGCGGTTACTGGGAAGGTCCACTTAACCACGGACACGTGGACAAGTACCGGCGGACAGGGCCACTATATCTCCCTGATGGCACATTGGGTGAATTTGGTGGAGGCTGGGACCGAGTCAGAGCCTGGGACCGAACACGACCTACCCACACCCAGAATAGCGGGTCCTTCCTCGGTTTTGGTATCTGCGGTGGTCTATGCCCCTTCCTCTAAACCCTTCCCCTCCTCCTCCTCCTACACAACCTCTACCTCTCAATTAAGAAATGTGAGCAGTGCGCCACCAGCAGTCGGTGTGGCGCGGCGCGGCAGTACAGCAGTGGGCAAGCTTCAGCAGGCTGTGCTGAAACTACTCAGCCTAGGTGACAAGAGGCACACGGCCCCTGAGCTGTTGCAGGGTCTGACTGAGCAGACCGACCTCTGGCTTTCGCTGCTGAACCTGCAACCGGGCATGGTCGTGTGTAACAATGGCCGTAACCTGGTGGCGGCTCTGCAGCTCGGCAGCCTCACACACATGCCATGCCTGGCCCACGTCTTTAATCTGGTGGTTCAGCGGTTTCTGAAAAACTACCCGCACTTATCTGACCTGCTCGGCAAGGTGCGCAGCGTCTGCGCACATTTCCGCAAGTCCACCACGGACGCTGCCACCCTGAGGACCCTGCACATCGATTTAATCTGCCAGAACACCGACTGCTGTGCGACTTGCCCACACGGTGGAATTCTACGCTCCACATGTTGGCCAGGCTGTATGAGCAGCGTAGAGCAATAGTGGAATACCAACTCCAACATGGGCGGCGTAGTGGTAGTCTGCCCCCCCAATTCTTTAGAGAGGAGTGGGCCTGGATGGCAGACATCTGCCAGGTCCTCGGAAACTTTGAGGAGTCTACCCAGATGGTGAGCGGAGATGCTGCAATCGTTAGCGTCACCATTCCTCTGCTATGCCTTCTAAAAAGTTCACTGCAAAGCATAAAGGCTGAGGCTTTGCGGTCGGAACAGGAGATGGGGGAAGAGAGTATGTCGCTTGATAGTCAGAGCACCCTCATGTCTATATCTCAGCGCGTTTTGGAGGAGGAGGAGGAGGGGGAGGAGCAGGAGGAGGAGGGGGAAGAGACAGCTGGGCCCACTGCAGAGGGTACCCATGCTGCTTGCCTCCCATCTGTTCAGCGTGTATGGCCTGTGGACGAGGAGAAGGAGGAGGAGCCAGAAAGTGATCTTTTTAGTGAGGACAGCGATGTGTTGCGTACTGGTACCCTGGCACACATGGCTGGCTTCATGTTAGGCTGCCTTTCTCGTGATCCTTGCGTTAGACGCATTCTGGCCACTACGGATTACTGGGTGTAAACCCTTCTCAACCCACAGTATAAGGAGAACCTTTCCACTCTCATTCCCGAAGAGGAAAGGGGTTTGAGAGTGATGCAATACCACAGGGCCTTGGTGCACAAAGTGATGCTAAACTTCCCATCTGACAGCACTAGCGGCAGAAGGCGCAGTTCCGAGGGCCAAGTAGCAGGGGAGGCGCGGAGATCAGGCAGCATGTTCAGCGCAGGCAGGGGAACACTCTACAAGGCCTTTGCCAGCTTTATGGCTCCCCAGCAAGACTGCGCCACCACTCCCCAGTCAAGGCTGAGTCGGAGGGAGCAGTGTAAAAAGATGGTGAGGGAGTACGTAGCCGATCGTACCACCGTCCTCCGTGATGCCTTAGCTCCATACAACTATTGGGTGTCAAAGCTGGACACGTGGCATGAACTTACGCTGTATGCCCTGGAGGTGCTTGCTTGCCCTGCCGCTAGCATCTTGTCAGAGAGAGTGTTTAGTGCAGCTGGGGGAATCATCACGGACAAGTGTACCTACCTGTCAACTGCCAGTGCCGACATGCTTACACTTATAAAGATGAACAAAGCCTGGATTTCCCCAGACTTCTCTTCTCCACCGGCGGAGAGCAGCGGAACCTAAAGATTATTTTTGCTGCAACAGCAGATAAAAGCACTCTTCTCTATCACCGGGAAAATGGGGCATTTATCTTTGTCAATCTGTTTCTGACATTAGTCCTCCTCCTGCTACTCCTCCTCCGGAAACAACATGTCATCGCGCTGAACGGCCAATTTTTCTGCGGCCCAAAAGGCTCATCTACATCTACCAATTTTTTAACAATTTTTCAGTTTCAAAAGTATTGAGACTGTAACATAAACCAATTTTTTCAACAGGGCTGCCACCAGGCTCTGTTACAAATTAAGCAACAGTGAGCTGTATCTTTAAAAAAATGTTTATGGGTTTCACCTGCCCTCTCGGTTGATAAATTTTTCAGAGATACACTTGTACTCTTAGTACACTAATTTTTGGGGCCCACGCCTACACTCTTATCCAACTAATTTTTCCAGCCTACGCTCATGGTACTCCAATGTTTCAGAGGTTGGCCTATACTATTACTACAGGAGTTGTACCTGCCTGACACTTTTAAAGAAACCACGAATGTCTAGGGCATGGCGTGTGGGCCGCAGCCAACATATATTTCCTCTCACGTAACTGCAGCTATCTGGGGCACAGCAATGGGATTTCTTTCTGTACCGTCTGTGTGTTCCTGCTAGCCATGCTGCGGGTGCACACAGACTTGTCACTGAGGTGTTTTACCTGTCTGTCCCCAAAACACTGACAGACTCGGGTAGGGTGCAGAGTGCAGATGGTTTACCCTTTGTGTTGTCGATGAGGTATCCTACACCCCAACAGAATGAGTAGTGTGTGGACACATGGAGCCCCCATTTGATGCAGGGTCGTGCGGGGGGTTGGGCAGCATGTAACCCAGGAGAAGAGGCAGCGGTGTGTCCCGCAGGCAGTGATTGTGCTTGGTTGGAGGTAGTGTGGTGCTTAGCTAAGGTGTGCCTTGCTAATGAGGGTTTGTCCGACATAAAAATTGTTGGGGGGGGGGGGGGCACTCTTGCCGCTATTGTGGCTTAATAGTGAGACCTGGGAACCTGAGATGCAGCCCTGCATGTTGCCCCTCGCCTGCCCTATCCGTATCTGTGTCATTTCCATCACTTTTGTAGGTTTTGAAGATTTGCACAAATGAAAACCTTAGCGAGCAGCAGCGATATACAAAAATGCTCGAGTCGCCCATTGACTTCAATGGGGTTCATTACTCGAAACGAACCCTCGAGCATCGCGGAAAGCTTGACTCGAGTAACAAGCACCCGAGCATTTTGGTGCTCGCTCATCTCTAGTCCCTTTATGTTGCAGTCACTTGGAGTAAAGAGGGTTATGTTCTGTGTATGTCTGTAGGTGTTGACTTCACTAGGTGTGAACTGTCCTGTTTGGTTTCTTAAATGTTTGGTGAGTACTATGCTATATTTCCCTTGTCTGGTGCTCTTGCTTATTATCATGTAGGGTGAGACAGGTAGCCTGTAGGTTCCAGTGTGGGGCTGTCCCTATCGGGATGATTGCTCCTCTTGTAGACAGAGACCCGCTTTCTTGTGTTGTAGTTGTCTAATGATTCTGTACACTAACAATATGAGGACCCTTGATGTGGGCTTGAAGAAAGAAAGAAGCGGCAGCAATCGGGTTTGCAATATAGAAAAATGTCCTTTATTCTCCCATGACAAATAAAAGTGACAGCACAGCAACGTTTTGACCTGTTGGTCTTTGTCAAGCTATCACTGAATGCACCAACCCCCTCTTTAAAAAGGTACAGTAATGGGACGCCGGCAGTATGGAGCCGATTACCGGACACTGAGGGATCAGCATGGTGCTGGTAACACTACATGTTTGTATGTATTTGTATATTGTGTTAACACATGATTTTAATGTTTTAATTGGAGGTAATTGCTTGCCTTAATTAGTGGGTGGCAACTTTTCATGTGATTGGTGATGCCTATCCTGCTGTACCTTTTTGAAGAGGGGGTTGATGCGTTCAGTGATAGCTTGACAAGGACCAGCAGGTCGAAACATTGCTGTGCTGTCATTTTTATTTGTCATGGGAGAATAAAGGTAGTTTTTCCATATTGCAAACCCGGATGCTGCAGCTTCTTCCTTTCTTCTGGTTTACCTTTTGGGAATTTGTTCAGATCCCGAGCGGCTCTTGCAATCTGTAAGTCTTGCCACTGAAGTGGATATAAGTGATGCTGTTGGTAATCTATAGCCCTTGATGTGGGCTTGTCAGCTCACGTATTTTGACCTAAATATTAACCAATACCTCATATGTACTTATAGGCTGTCCAGTGTGTTGTTGGGTTTGATGTTCCTATTTTCCCTGTGGGTATTTGTATACATGTCATGTTTATGCTTATTTGATGTTGGTGTCTGATCATGTATGCACGTCCCAGCTTGGCTTTCTTTTCTTCAATCATAAAATTTGTTGCATTCGTGTTGGCTGTTGTTCCCACTGCCTGCACAGATGTAACAGTTATCCAAAATATGTAAAAAGTTGAAAGATGAAAAAGTTGATGGCTTGTTTCACGATTCCAGAGGGAAATGGGAAAGGGAATTTGAAGCATTGGAAGATGAAGAATTCATAGGGATTAATAGGACTAATAAATTACTTTCTTATAGAGTGCATAAAGTTACTGAATATTCTGTAGTCAACAGGTTTGATTTTACTCTGAAAAAGCTCAAAAGAATTGTGTGACTCCGGGGCTTCCATGACCGCTGCTGAAAATAATGTTGTGACGAAATCCCCGAACGGAAACAAAAGGAACCATTAACCTATATTTTGAAACGGAGACCTCCTTGGTGTCTGTTTTACGAGGTTTCCATTTGTTTCTGCTTTATTTGGAGTATAGAATAACGTAGCTAGTTATGCTGTTTTACTTGTGTGAATGCACAAAGGTGAATGTGTGAGCAAGTAGACATGGGCTTTTTATAGATATGCATTCGATATGCTTGATTTTGGGAACATGTACTCCGAATTAAAAAAGGGACTTGAAAATAAAACTTCTTGATACTCCTTCCATCTTGTTGTTAGGAAATTATGACTGCTTTCTGGCATCCTTTCCGTTAACATTTAAATGGGTTGTCCAGGTGACAGGGTTTTTTTTATAAATTGGATCCAAATCTGTTAAAACAATAAAACCAATGGTACTTACCTGTCCTCTCCCTGCTGATCCAGCGCTACAGCCCAGCAGTCCTTCCAGTCTTCGTTCAGGAATGGCTACAACCTGCAGAGGCTGCAGCAATCATGTGCCATTATGACTCATGACTTCATGGCTCCCAGCATCTGAGCGGTAATGTTGAGAGAATAGCATGTGACTACTGGGGCCTCTGTTTAGCTGCAGCAGTCAGCTGGTAGCCATCAAAGTGCTAATGTCCACTTGTTTCTAAAAAAAAGACTAGGAAGCCTATGGGGCTGCCCCACTGGATTGTGGTGGAGAAGATGGGTAAGTACTAGAGATGAGTGAGTATACTCGCTAAAGGCAATTGCTCGAGCAAGCATTGCCTTTAGCGAGTATCTCCCCCGCTCGAGACAGAAGGTTCGGGTGCCGGCGCGGGGGAGCGATGAGTAGCGGCAGTCAGCAGGAGGGAGCGGGGGGGAGAGAGGGAGGGAGAGATCTCCCCTCCGTTCCACCCCGCTCTCCCCCGCAGCTCCGTGCCCGCTGCCGGCACCCGAACCTTCCGTCTCGAGCGGGGAGATATTCGTTAAAGGCAATGCTCGCTCGAGCAATTGCCTTTAGTGAGTATACTCGGTCATCTATAGTAAGTACTGTTACTTTTATTGTTTCAACAGATTTGGATCCATTAATTTTTTATTGTCTTGCACCTGGACAATCCCTTTAACACTTAAAAAAAATGGCAATTGACAGAAAATGTCTGAGTTCAGTAGGCATCTAAATGTTTGACTGTAAAATGTGGGAAATTAAAAATATTAATATTGAGTACAGGTTTAAAAATAGTAAAACATACATGTTTTGACAGCCATGCCATCAGAAGACAGGAGTTTAGTGAATATAAAAATGCGATTTTGAGACAGAGACAGTTCTTCCCTCTTTTTTATTCTCTCCATATGATGCCCTGTGTACAAAACACTGATTTAGAAATACTATGATCACTTGACGTTATAGGTCAAAGAAGTTCGGGTTTGGATGGCTTAGGCGTACTCCTCTCTAGACTTGTCCTTTTCAAAGCAGAAAATAACACCTGAGTCACTAAAATTGAATTTGCCCAAAGCAATGTATCCATGAATGTAGATAAATGTATTAAATGTCAAGTTGATCTTTTTCTTCCTTTAAAACAGATCTAATATTTTTTCTTGTGTCATCCACATTTCACTGAACTTCCAGGCAATAACTCAAAGTTTCCCCTCATTCTTCCCTCAGGTGATCTTGAAGGTTCTTCCCGCTTGCTTTCTCATGACCCAAAGAGATTATACTGTATGTGGAGACGTGTGGGTTAAGGTATGATTAACCCCATCTGTTCTGACAAAAGAAGCGCCTAAACTCACTGGTCAAATGGTCGCACACCCTCAAATATTCTGCAGCCGAACTGAAAATATGGAGTTTCACGTCGCTTTCAGATAAGTATTTTTTATCAGGTTTGTGCTGAAGGGACTTTAATGTGGAGCTAATAAACTAATATAAATCTATAGTTCTAATCACATGGTGGTATTTTTTACAGCCATTTTTCAAAAATACTTTTTGCGTATTTGCCCCCTTATTTGTATTCTTTTCTATTGGGCAAATACAAACCTGTTATTGCCCAATAGAAAATGATAAGGATAGGGAGGCCAATACAGATTAAAAATTGATGACATATGGATGTAATGTCTTTTGAAACATGTCCTTAATACGCTCGTCTGAAACTAGCCTCAAGCTCCCTGCTTCACCACCACATTTGGCATATTTAATATCATTGCTTGCATGTTTCTATAGCAGTAAGGCAAACATGAGTGATCTGATCATGCTACAATGTCCTGCTTTGCCAAAATGAGGCCACGTCCACACTACGATTGAGCACAACGTTTGGTTTATGGACTTTCATTAGTCAAATATATGCCAAAAGATTGTCATCTTAGCCTACTCTTGGATGTTATATGTCAGCATGCCTTGGCCTCAACTATACTGAATAACATAGTCAATGAAAATGTTCAATACAACTGTATGCAAAAGAACAATTTATACTATGTATTAATGCAGTAAGGCTTGTTTTCCTTCATAGTTTCATATAACCATATATCCTCATTTACCAAACATTCTTCATCACTTTTCTACAGAAAAATGGTGAAGTACAACTCCGGGTATGATCTGGGATTTATCGGTACTCTGTACTTTCCTGGGTGGGCATGTACTGTGGGTGGTATGCAGTGAAAAGGAGATGTTCCAGTCTTGATAAATGTCCCTAGTAGTATCAGTCATTCTCCCTAATGGAAAAGCCCTTCACAGTATAGACATATAAATTACATTTTATTGTGCCCTGTTTTTAAACATTCTCAATAAAATGTAATTCTTTTATTATATGTCTATACTGTGAAGGGCTTACCACTATTAGATAGACTCCTCTGCCCCAGTGAAAAAATCCCTAATAGAGAAGCCAGCAATCATGTGGTCAGCCACTACAGAGTAAGAATGGGTTTACACACCACAACTATCGTTCGAATAGTTGCGGGAAATAGTTGTTACAGACAGTTGTCAGCGTACGAATGACTGTTATTTGTGTGGTTGACTGTTAATGGTTGCTCATGTTTGCAGCGCCTGAAACGGCCACCTCCCTGCCAAGTTTATTGGCTGGTCGGTGAAAGATCTGGAAATGTTTATCTTGCAAAAAGAAGGCTGAGAGGAGACTTAATAGCTGTCTACAAATATCTGAGGGGCTGTCACTGTGCAGAGCGATCAGCCCTATTATCATTTGTACAAGGAAAGACTAGAAGCAATGGGATGAAACTGAAAGGGAGGAGACAGATTAGATATTAGTAAAAACTTTCTGATAGTGAGGGTGATCAATGAGTGGAACAGGTTACCACGGGAGGTGGCGAATTCTCCTTCAAACAGAGGCTGGACAAATATCTGTCTGGGATGATTTAGTGACTCCTGCACTGAGCAGGGGGTTGGACCCGATGACCCTGGAGGTCCCTTCCAACTCTACCATTATGTGTCTGCCTGTTTACACCAGATGATAAATTAATCAACCAGCAACTATTTTTAGGTGAGCTGAAATAAAATGACTGGCCACTAGTGAACAAATTATCACTTGTCACCCTTGCCGTGTTTACCTGGAACATTGACCACATTTGCTAGATTGAGTAATTATTCGGACACTAATTATTCCATGTAAAGCCACTCAACGGATTAGTCTACAAGACCATTAAAAAAGAGATGAGATAGCTGAGCTAAGGCTCTCCTTACACAGGCCGTATTCTTGGGTAATGTAACATGCGTCAATTGATGCACATGCCAATCCGCGCTTATTCATCTTTTGACATGCTAATGCAACTATTCATCCCCATAGGCCAGTTGTACATCTCCCTGTTCACAAGGGGAGATGTACCGCCAACCAACAAGCATTTTTATGCTTGCATAAGTGAGCAGATCAGCCAAAGAATTAGCGTTTGCTTATTCGTCAGCAGATCATTTATTCCTTTACATAGCCCAATTGCCAGGTGAACAAGAGTTCCAAGGAATACTCAAGCCCAATAATCAGTCCATGTTAAAGGGTCCGTAACTTTTAGCTGATACAATGTAACTTAGCAATCTATGATCATTCCTGCACTTTCAAAAAGAGAACTAAGCAGTCAGCGGCACTCTAACTTATACCACACACTGGGGAAGCAATATAGATGTGGTGCCTGCTCAAAAGCTACCAGTGACCCCTGGTCATGAGTAGAAGATCCAACAAATACTACTGGTGCGGCACTCAGAAACTCACTGTGCATCCAAGTTATTAGAAAAAAGGCCTAAAAGATTTATTTCACTCCATGGTATACAAGAACATGCGACGTTTCGCCCATGTAGCAATCGTTTGCTTGACAAAGACCGTTACATTCCTGCACATTCATCCAGCTATACAATTGCAAAAGAAAGCAACTAAGTAACTGATCTGTAATAGAGATGAGCGAGCACCAAAATGCTCGGGTGCTCGTTACTCGGGACGAAATTATCGCGATGCTCGAGGGTTCGTTTCGAGTAACGAACCCCATTGAAGTCAATGGGCGACCCGAGCATTTTTGTATTTCGCCGATGCTCGCTAAGGTTTTCATGTGTGAAAATCTGGGCAATTCAAGAAAGTGATGGGAACGACACAGCAACGGATAGGGCAGGCGAGGGGCTACATGTTGGGCTGCATCTCAAGTTCACAGGTCCCACTATTAAGCCACAATACCGGCAAGAGTGCCCCCCCCCCTCCCAACAACTTTTACTTCTGAAAAGCCCTCATTAGCAATGCATACCTTAGCTAAGCACCACACTACCTCCAACAAAGCACAATCACTGTCTGCATGACACTCCGCTGCCACTTCTCCTGGGTTACATGCTGCCCAACCCCCCCGCACGACCCAGTGTCCACAGCGCACACAAAAGTGTCCCTGCGCAGCCTTCAGCTGCCCTCATGCCACACCACCCTCATGTCTATTTATAAGTGCGTCTGCCATGATGAGGAACCGCAGGCACACACTGCAGAGGGTTGGCACGGCTAGGCAGCGACCCTCTTTAAAAGGGGCGGGGCGATAGCCCACAATGCTGTACAGAAGCAATGAGAAATAGAATCCTGTGCCACCGCCATCAGGAGCTGCACACGTGGGCATAGCAATGGGGAACCTATGTGCTACACACTATTCATTCTGTCAAGGTGTCTGCATGCCCCAGTCAGACCGCGGTTTTTTATATATAGTCACAGGCAGGTACAACTCCGCAATGGGAATTCCGTGTGCACCCACAGCATGGGTGGCTCCCTGGAACCCACCGGCGGTACATAAAAATATCCCATTGCATTGCCCAACACAGCTGAGGTAGTAATGTTGTGCTTAATGCAGGTGGGCTTCGGCCCACACTGCATGCCCCAGTCTGACTGGGGTTCTTTAGAAGTGAAAACAGATGCATTTATAATTCTCTGTGGACCCACAGCATGGGTGGGTGCCAGGAAGCCACCGGCGGTACATAAAAATATCCCATTGCATTGCCCAACACAGCTGAGGTAGTAATGTTGTGCTTAATGCAGGTGGGCTTCGGCCCACACTGCATGCCCCAGTCAGACTGGGGTTCTTTAGAAGTGGAAACAGATGCATTTATAATTCTCTGTGGACCCACAGCATGGGTGGGTGCCAGGAAGCCACCGGCGGTACATAAAAATATCCCATTGCATTGCCCAACACAGCGGATGTAACGTCAGCTGTAATGCAGGTGGGCTAAAAATTCATTTGATTACACTGTAGGCGAGGGCCCACAAAAATTGCTGTATCAACAGTACTAATGTACATCAGAAAAATTGGCCATGGCCAACCAAGAGGGCAGGTGAAACCCATTAATCGCTTTGGTTAATGTGGCTTAAGTGGTAACTAGGCCTGGAGGCAGCCCAGTTTAACGAAAAATTGGTTCAAGTTAAAGTTTCAACGCTTTTAAGAGCATTGAAACGTCTAAAAAATTTTAAGAAAAATTATATGAGTGAGACTTGTGGCCCTAAGAAAAATTGCCCGTTCGGCATGATTACGTGAGGTTTCAGGAGGAGGAGCAGGAGGAGGAGGAATATTATACACAGATTGATGAAGCAGAAATGTCCCCGTTTTGGATGGTGAGAGAGAACGATGCTTCCATCCGCGGGTGCAGCCTACGTATTGCTTAGGTATCGCTGCTGTCCGCTGGTGGAGAAGAGAAGTCTGGGGAAATCCAGGCTTTGTTCATCTTGATGAGTGTAAGCCTGTCGGCACTGTCGGTTGACAGGCGGGTACGCTTATCTGTGATGATTCCCCCAGCCGCACTAAACACCCTCTCTGACAGGACGCTAGCCGCAGGACAAGCAAGCACCTCCAGGGCATACAGCGCGAGTTCAGGCCACGTGTCCAGCTTTGACACCCAGTAGTTGTAGGTGGCAGAGGCGTCAGGGAGCACGGTCGTGCGATCGGCTACGTACTCCCTCACCATCCTTTTACAGTGCTCCCGCCGACTCAGCCTTGACTGGGGAGCGGTGACACAGTCTTGCTGGGGAGCCATAAAGCTGTCCAGGGCCTTAAAGACTGTTGTATTGCCTGTGCTGTACATGCTGCTCGATCTCCGCACCTCCCCTGCTACCTGGCCCTCGGAAGTGCGCCTTCTGCCACTAGCGCTGTCGGATGGGAATTTTACCATCAGCTTGTCCGCCAGGGTCCTGTGGTATAGCAACACTCTCGAACCCCTTTCCTCTTCGGGAATGAGAGTGGAAAGGTTCTCCTTATACCGTGGGTCGAGCAGTGTGTACACCCAGTAATCCGTAGTGGCCAGAATGCGTGCAACGCGAGGGTCACGAGAAAGGCATCCTAACATGAAGTCAGCCATGTGTGCCAGGGTACCTGTACGCAACACATGGCTGTCTTCAATAGAAAGATCACTTTCAGGATCCTCCTCCTCCTCCTCCTCAGGCCATACACGCTGAAAGGATGACAGGCAAGCAGCATGGGTACCGTCAGCAGTGGGCCAAGCTGTCTCTTCCCCCTCCTCCTCATGCTCCTCCTCCTCCTCCTGAACGCGCTGAGATATAGACAGGAGGGTGCTCTGACTATCCAGCGACATACTGTCTTCCCCCGGCTCTGTTTCCGAGCGCAAAGCGTCTGCCTTTATGCTTTGCAGGGAACTTCTCAAGATGCATAGCAGAGGAATGGTGACGCTAATGATTGCAGCATCGCCGCTCACCACCTGGGTAGACTGCTCAAAGTTTCGAAGGACCTGGCAGATGTCTGCCAACCAGGCCCACTCTTCTGAAAATAATTGAGGAGGCTGACTCCCACTGCGCCGCCCATGTTGGAGCTGGTATTCCACTATAACTCTACGCTGCTCATAGAGCCTGGCCAACATGTGGAGCGTAGAGTTCCACCGTGTGGGCACGTCGCACAGCAGTCGGTGCACTGGCAGATTAAACCGATGTTGCAGGGTCCGCAGGGTGGCAGCGTCCGTGTGGGACTTGCGGAAATGTGCGCAGAGCCGGCGCACCTTTCCGAGCAGGTCTGACAAGCGTGGGTAGCTTTTCAGAAAGCGCTGAACCACCAAATTAAAGACGTGGGCCAGGCATGGCACGTGCGTGAGGCTGTCGAGCTGCAGAGCCGCCACCAGGTTACGGCCGTTGTTACACACGACCATGCCCGGTTGGAGGCTCAGCGGCGCAAGCCAGCGGTCGGTCTGCTCTGTCAGACCCTGCAGCAGTTCATGGGCCGTGTGCCTCTTATCTCCTAAGCTAAGTAGTTTCAGCACGGCCTGCTGACGCTTGCCCACCGCTGTGCTGCCACGACGCGCGACACCGACTGCTGGCGACGTGCTGCTGCTGACACATCTTGATTGCGAGACAGAGGTTGCGTTGGAGGAGGAGGAGGAGGAGGGTGGTTTAGTGGAGGAAGCATACACCACCGCAGATACCACCACCGAGCTGGGGCCCGCAATTCTGGGAGTGGGTAGGACGTGAGCGGTCCCAGGCTCTGACTCTGTCCCAGCCTCCACTAAATTCACCCAATGTGCCGTCAGGGAGATGTAGTGGCCCTGCCCGCCTGTGCTTGTCCATGTGTCCGTTGTTAAGTGGACCTTGGCAGTAACCGCGTTGGTGAGGGCGCGTACAATGTTGCGGGAGACGTGGTCGTGCAGGGCTGGGACGGCACATCGGGAAAAGTAGTGGCGACTGGGAACTGAGTAGCGCGGGGCCGCCGCCGCCATCATACTTTTGAAGGACTCCGTTTCCACAACCCTATACGGCAGCATCTCAAGGCTGATAAATTTGGCTATGTGGACGGTTAACGCTTGAGCGTGCGGGTGCGTGGCGGCGTACTTGCGCTTGCGCTCCAACACTTGCGCTAGCGACGGCTGGACGGTGCGGTGCGAGACATTGCTGGATTGGGCCGAGGACAGCGGAGGTGAGGGTGTGGGTGCAGGCCAGGAGACGGTAGTGCCTGTGTCCTCAGAGCGGGGTTGGATCTCAGTGGCAGGTTGGGGCACAGGGGGAGAGGCAGCGGTGCAAACCGGAGGTGGTGAACGGCCTTCGTCCCACCTTGTGGGGTGCTTGGCCATCATATGTCTGCGCATGCTGGTGGTGGTGAGGCTGTTGGTGGTGGCTCCCCGGCTGATCTTGGCGCGACAAAGGTTGCACACCACTGTTCGTCGGTCGTCAGGCGTCTCTGTGAAAAACTGCCAGACCTTAGAGCACCTTGGCCTCTGCAGGGTGGCATGGCGCGAGGGGGCGCTTTGGGAAACAGTTGGTGGATTATTCGGTCTGGCCCTGCCTCTACCCCTGGCCACCGCACTGCCTCTTGCAACCTGCCCTGCTGCTGCCCTTGCCTCCCCCTCTGAAGACCTGTCCTGAGTAGGCGTTGCAAACCAGGTGGGGTCAGTCACCTCATCGTCCTGCTGCTCTTCCTCCGAATCCTCTGTGCGCTCCTCCCTCGGACTTACTGCCCTTACTACTACCTCACCGATAGACAACTGTGTCTCATCGTCATCGTCCTCCTCACCCACTGAAAGGTCTTGAGACAGTTGCCGGAAGGCCCCAGCCTCATCCCCCGGACCCCTGGAACTTTCCAGTGGTTGGGCATCAGTGACGATAAACTCCTCTGGTGGGAGAGGAACCACTGCTGCCCAATCTGAGCAGGGGCCCGAGAACAGTTCCTGGGAGTGTTCCCGCTCCTGAGCATGTGTCATTGTAGTGGAGTGAGGAGGCTGGGAGGAAGGAGGAGCAGCAGACAGAGGATTCGGATTTGCAGCAGTGGACGGCACAGAACTGTGGGTGGACGATAGGTTGCTCGAAGCACTTTCTGCCATCCACGACAGGACCTGCTCACACTGCTCATTTTCTAATAAAGGTCTCCCGCGTGGACCCATTAATTGTGCGATGAATGTGGGGACGCCAGAAACGTGCCTCTCTCGTAATCGCGCAGCAGTCGGCTGCGATACACCTGGATCAGGAGTTCGGCCTGTGCCCACACCCTTACTTGGCCCTCCGCGTCCTCGGCCGCGTCCACGTCCTCTAGGCCTACCCCTACCCCTCAGCATGCTGTATTACCAGTGATTTGATTTCCCAGGCAGGAAATAAATTGGCGCAAGCCTGCTGTTAAACGTAGCTGGCTGCGTATGATTTCTTTACGTTCTCCACCCACCACACACGTACCCAGAATGCTGAGGACTGTCAGAGGCAGGCCAAATAGAATGTTTCCCTTTTTTTTTTAAAGAAAAGTCCCACTGACAATATTCAATCAATAATAAATATGTCTTCTGGCCCTGCAAATGTGTCACAGAACTGCAGGGTTGCAGAGTTATTAACTACAGCAGAGCGGTGATTTTTCCCAGGCAGGAAAGAAATTGGCGCAAGCCAGCTGTTAAACGTAGCTGGCTGCGTATGATTTCTTTACGTTCTGCACCCACCACACACGTACCCAGAACGCTGAGGACTGTCAGAGGCAGGCCAAATAGAATGTTTCCCACTGACTATATTCAATCAATAATATATGTCTTCTGGCCCTGCAAATGTGTCACAGAACTGCAGGGTTGCAGAGTTATTAACTACAGCAGAGCGGTGATTTTTCCCAGGCAGGAAAGAAATTGGCGCAAGCCTGCTGTTAAACGTAGCTGGCTGCGTATGATTTCTTTACGTTCTGCACCCACCACGCACGTACCCAGAACGCTGAGGACTGTCAGAGGCAGGCCAAATAGAATGTTTCCCTTTTTTTTTTTTTAAAGAAAAGGCCCACTGACTATATTCAATCAATAATAAATATGTCTTCTGGCCCTGCAAATGTGTCACAGAACTGCAGGGTTGCAGAGTTATTAACTACAGCAGAGTGGTGATTTTTCCCAGGCAGGAAAGAAATTGGCGCAAGCCTGCTGTTAAACGTAGCTGGCTGCGTATGATTTCTTTACGTTCTGCACCCACCACACACGTACCCAGAACGCTGAGGACTGTCAGAGGCAGGCCAAATAGAATGTTTCCCTTTTTTTTTTAAAGAAAAGGCCCACTGACTATATTCAATCAATAATAAATATGTCTTCTGGCCCTGCAAATGTGTCACAGAACTGCAGGGTTGCAGAGTTATTAACTACAGCAGAGCGGTGATTTTTCCCAGGCAGGAAAGAAATTGGCGCAAGCCTGCTGTTAAATGTAGCTGGCTGCGTATGATTTCTTTACGTTCTGCACCCACCACACACGTACACAGAACGCTGAGGACTGTCAGAGGCAGGCCAAATAGAATGTTTCCCACTGACTATATTCAATCAATAATATATGTCTTCTGGCCCTGCCTACACAATTCTGTCCCTGTAGTATTACTGCAGGGCGCAATGCTCTGCACAGCCGATTAAAAAAAAAAAAAAAAAATGCAACACTGCTAACAGCAGCCTGCACAGTTCTGCACACGGTTAAATGTGGCCCTAAGAAGGACCGTTGGGGTTCTTGAAGCCTACACTCACTCCTAACACTCTCCCTGCCTAACCACCACTTCTGTCCCTGTAGTATTACTGCAGGGCGCAATGCTCTGCACAGCCGATTTTGAAAACAAAAAAAAAGGGCAACACTGCTAACAGCAGCCTCCACACGGATAGATGTGGCCCTAAGAAGGACCGTTGGGATTCTTGAAGCCTACACTCACTACTAACACTCTCCCTACAGCAGCTCCGGCACCAGCAGCACTGTCCCTCAGCTAACTCACAAAGCATCTGAGGCGAGCCGCGGGAGGGGCCGACTTTTATACTCGGGTGACATCTGATCTCCCCAGCCACTCACAGCAGGGGGGTGGTATAGGGCTTGAACGTCACAGGGGGAAGTTGTAATGCCTTCCCTGTCTTTCAATTGGCCAGGAAAGCGCGCTAACGTCTCAGAGATGAAAGTGAAAGTAACCCGAACACCGCGTGGTACTCGTTACGAGTAACGAGCATCCCGAACACGCTAATATTCGCCCGAGCATCAAGCTTGGACGAGTACGTTCGCTCATCTCTAATCTGTAATAGCTATCATGCTAATAAACATTCAGTAATTTGTACAATTTGCTGCCAAATCCTAAGAGAGATCCACAAAATCAATTACTGAGCATTATACAAAACGTATACTAGGTACAATAATCCACAGGGATAATGCAGGTCTTGCTTTAAAAAATCCAATGCCTTTTTTTCAAAATGCCATATAACAGATAAAAGTGTAAGATGGACGCGTTTCTACTCCCACATGGAGTCTTTCTCTGTGCATACAAGGCTGCTGGGACGGAGCAGTGAAGTGGTCTTTCAAAGAAACCATGTCGGACGTAATCTGAGCACCATAAGGAAAGGAATAGGTGAGCAAACCTAATCTCTACTTTAGGTACAATAATGCATAGCTTATTAGATGCGGTTACCCCGCAGACTATAACTATATGTACACTGTAAATCTTTCCAAAACAATAAGTGTACACCTTAATAGAGATGAGCGAGCATACTCACTAAGGCAAACTACTCGAGCGAGTAGTGCCTTATTCAGGTACCTGCCCGCTCGTCTCTAAAGATTCGGCTGCCGGCGGGGAGCGGGAAGCGGCTGGGGAGATCTCTCTCTCACTCCCCCCCCCCCCCCCCTCCGCTTTCCCCTGCTCACTCCTGCAACTCACCGCTCCCCAGCGGCAGCTGAATCTTTAGAGACGAGCGGGCAGGTACTTGAATAAGACACTACTCGCTCAAGTAGTTTGCCTTAGCGAGTATGCTCGCTCATCTCTACACCTTAAAATGCTACTTAATAGACATTTACAGTTTGATGTAGGATCTAAGTTGTCACCTAACAGCATTACAGTAATGTACTGTATATACAATGTATCATGTATAAATTATCCCATGTTTCCATATTTCAAACTCCAGGAAGCTAATAAGCTGATAAGTGTGTGTGATGTCCCATAGTGGAAAGCAGGCAAAACCAAAAAACCAACAATGGTGAGTCATTAGATAGAACAGCTTTTTGCAGACAGTCTGTTACACTACAAACATGACTGAACTAACTGGGACGACAATATTGTTCTGTAAGAACCTCGGACATCTCCTAATCATGCTGTAAACTCCACTTTTATTGTTGGACACATATCAATTATATAATCAGTAGGGATTAATAGTTTTTTTGTGAAAGAAACCAAGAGTCGTGTTTTGGTCCCACTACCATGTCCGAACTGTGACCCATAAGAGGGTTCTCTGGTGCATCAATAAATCAATACAACTCTGGAAAAGAGGTGCTTTTGAAACGGGTTGAAGGTGTGGAATATGATGCCGGTGATGGAGAGGCTTTACACCAGTTCAGATAAACAAACAATGCTCTACTGAATGTACCATAAACAATAATATGGCCGTAACGTACAATAGTATTATTGGACACAATACAGTTTACTAACATTCCATTAATGCTATAACTTGGTCCGTACCCTACAAATGGGGTGTCCTTAATCTCCTAACACCACAGGACATACAGTTACGTCCTGGGTGTGCGGAGTTTACATAGGGCAAGATCGCAAGGCAATCCCGTTCCAGAGAAGGTGGATGCCGGCTGCCTGTGATAGCAAACTCCCACTCGCAACAGCCATGATCAGCGCTGATGCTGATTGCAGCTGTTAACCCTCTAAATCCCCCAATAATCTTTAGAGGGTCCCGATTGGCTCCCCGCAGAGCGATCATGAATAAATGCCTATCAAGGCCTTCATAGACTGCCTGTCAAAATGTTGTATAAGGTAATAGTGTGGTATTACATTATACTGTATGAACGATCAAATGATTGTAAGTTAAAAGTTTTTCAGTACATTAACATCAGCTGCATCAATAGATAAATAAGAGTTATCATTTTTTGAAAATGAGGGGGAAAAAACAAAAATGAAATAAAGGGACGTTTCATTGAGAAGCTAATATTGAGGGTGCAATATGGAATTATCACAGTCAATAAATGGTTTACCCTGCCCAAAGATGCTGCTTGAAAATAGAAGTCTCCTCTGAAGTAATAGCTGTAACTTTGGTTAACCAAATGACTAAATCCACTAAGTGAAATATGCAGTCACTGTACCCTGAGCAAATTATTGGCACAGTATTTTGGGGGAGGCTATACAGTGATGAAGTCAAGACAATCCGTTCTACCGGTGAAGAGACTAGGTGCTAGTAGTCATGATTACACATCACTGAATCTGAGTCACACTCAGGACTTGCCTTTTATACCTATCCCATCAGCCAATCAGCGAGCAGCTCACTTCCTGTTAGTCCACAGTAGCAAAGTTAGAGTACAAAAATAATCATGTGACCTCTCTGAAGATCCTTAAACTCACATACCAGTTCAATCATATAAAGACAGGTACATAGTCAACTATTTGCTAAAAGCTAAATAAGGGCCATTACAGTTTCACCAGACCTGAAGGTAAGAAAGGCAAGGATGCAGTTAGGGAAGCAGGAGGGGCAATGAGGAAGAAAGACGGAGGGGCCTGCTTAGCTAACATTTAAAGGAGGCAATCAGCTGATTGCAGAAGGAAAGACCAGAAGAAGATCTTATCTTTAAGCAGCCTTCACATAAATTTTGCTGCAACATTTAGGGCTCCTGCACACGGGCAGATCTAATTTGCGGAATCCGGGGGCAGCAAATACTGCCCATAGCCTCCTATGGAAAACTGATACTTCCTGCACAAGAGCTGAAATTTCCACTCGCGGCAGGTAAATTGTAGCATGCTCCATTCTGTGCAGATTTCTGCCTGAATAGCTTCTATTAAAGTCAATAGAAGTTGTCCATCCCGCGGCTTTTCCACAGTGAGCACTGCAGAAGGGTCACGGGATCCGCGTCATTGCCTAGCGATGGCGGGGCATAATCTGTACTGCACATGTGCAACGGCCTGGCGCTTCCGCAGTACAGTTAAAGAAGAATCCGAACAGGTAAGCAAGGGTCACCGGCTGGGCACAGGATTGGATCCCACATACCAGATCTGACCCTGTCGCGTGCAGAAGGCCTTACAGTACAAACCATGTTGAGGGGATTTAAAAAATCTCCTTCACAGTGAAACATTTCCTACCGATTCCGTAGCGTTTTTACATTACAGATTTATGCTGTGGATTTCAACCTTTGAAATACAAGGGTTAAAACCTATAGAAGAACTGCAAGAAAATCCACCTCAAAATCTGTATAATTTAGGTGCAAATATGGCCACTGCAGATTTGGTACACATTTGTTTTGGGTTTTCAACTGTGGAAAGTCCACAGCGAATACGCACTGTGTGAAGGTACCCTTAGGACAGAAGGGGCTTCGATGTGGTGATCATGTGAACAGTCAGGAGGGCTGCTGGAGGAGCTGAAGTACCTTTGACGATATCATAGGCATGTGTGGGAGGAGTACTAGATTACATAATGGAGCACCAAGATGGCTGCTCCGAACTAAGCTGAGCATACGCCCAGGGAACATTCTAGTGAGATGATATCAGTACTATATAAGGACAACTTCCTATTGCACCTCAGAAGAAGTTACAGGGAGTAGTAAGTACTGTGGGTTCACCATTAGCTAAAGGGGCAACAATCTGCAGAGGAGCTTCTGCTGCCATAGAGGAAAAGGCAGTGAAAGTTGGAACTACTGATTGAGAGAGAGAGAAAGGTGCTGAGCTGAGGACCTGAAACCTGTCTGCTAAAGGGAGAGATTGGGATTGCACTGCCAAGCCACAGATCCAGGCCAAGTAGGACATTAAGGAGTTTGACAGCAATAAGCCATAAGTGAGTCTAGCCTCAGTAAAACTGCTAGGTGTGAACACCACTAGGGACGATACATTAGCAGGCCGGCTATAGGAAGGACTGTGATATTTAAAGAGACACTGTACTTGTACACAGGAACCAACTTTTCTAAAGGACTGCGCTGGGGTGGGTTGCACTGCAGTGATGTTATGCATTGTATTCAGCCATATAGTGTCAATAACTGTTTAGCATACTTGACATTTTCCATGTGCTGCTATTACGTATTGTGCATAAAGTATTTTTGTTACTTATTGTGAATAGAGTATTAATAATCCTAGGATTTAGTTAGCCATAGCTAGCAATATGTGATTCTATAACAGTTTTATTGCTTATTTGATTTTATAATAAACATTGTAATTTTTTGTTCACAAAATAAATCATAGACTGGTAGATCTGGAAGGGACCTCCAGGGTCATTGGGTCCAACCCCCTGCTCAGTGCAGGATCACTAAACAATCCCACACAAATATTTGTCCAGCCTTAGTTTGAACACTCCCATTGAAGAAGAACTCACCACCTCCCATGCCAACCTGTTCTACTCATTGATCACCCTCACTGTCTAATATCTAATCTGTGTCTCCTCCCTTTCAGTTTCATTCCATTGCTTCTAGTCTTTCCTTGTGCAGATGAGAATAGGGCTGATTCCTCTGAACTGTGACAGCCCTTCAGATATTTGTAGACAGCTATTAAGTCTCCTCTCAGCCTTCTTTTTTGCAAGCTAAACATTTCCAGATCCTTAAACTGTTCCTCATAGGACATGATTTGCAGACCGCTCACCATCTTGGTAACTCTTCTCTGAACTTGCTCCAGTCTGTCGATGTCTTTTTTAAAGTGGAGTGCCCAGAACTGTTGTGCATTTGTCTACTGCATAATATCCTATATCTGCATTGTGATACCAACACCCATGACAACTACATTACTTTCTTGAATGCTCTGGGTAGGGGGTCACCAAACTGAATCTTTGCCCCGTGTGCAGGAAATTCTAGCTACACCTTAGAAGAAAGGGATGCCTAAACTTGACAATTCTTCTAACAATTTATTTGTTGGTCTTCATCGTGGCCATAACAGTAGGGAGTGCAGAGGTACCACCTCGAGCCAAAGGCCTCTTTCACATATAAGAAAATTCCAGTATTTTAAAGAACATATGGTACATGGGCATCCCTATTACAGATTTTGCACATGGGCCCAAGAACTTCATTTTATTTCCTGTGGCTTTTATACTTATGTAAACTACTGACCAACTTAGTGATTTAGTTTCGATAGCTGCAACATTGCTAATATACAGAGATGTATGAAGAGAACTAAACTTTCCTCTGATGTCCAACTCTTTAGTGCGAAGGAGCAACACGTAAGAAGCCTATTATAAGTCTAAGCCAGGCTTCCCACATGCAGTGTGCATTTTAGCCACAGACTCACTGCTGAGAAAGGTCCAGCGGGATTAAAACATCCGAATCTAATTGAGTGGTTGTACTATGGTACTACTACTGCTAATTGATTGGTCTACTTTGTGATTATCATTAAGAAACCATACTTATGATTGCAAAAACTCCTTTTGAGTGCCAGAGAATTCTCTCCTGGAGTTCTGTGACGAGTCTTTCATTCGGACCTCATAATCTCAATAGTGTGCAAGAGTCATCGGCAACTATATAAGGGCAGACACCCACTGGCGATTTTTTTTTTATCCATTGCGCTGCGAGAGCAAGTGAAAACTCTCGCCTCGCAGTGCGAGAAAAAAAACGTGATGACGCTGGGATATCGCCAGTCTTTTCAATGGGGCCAGCAGCAGCAGCGCTAGCCCCATTGAAAAGATAAGGAGAATACCGCAGACTTCTGCCACAGCTGTCACAGCTGTGACAGCTCTGGCAGGAGTTTCCTTCATCCCCACGGCAGCTGTGGCAGAAGTGCAGCATGCTATTCCATTGCTTTTAATAGCTAAGATAGTGCTATTCATTCATTAATAGCTAAGCACTATCTGTAATTGGCTGAGCGCTCAGCCAATAGCTAAGCACTAGCTGTTATTGGCTGAGCGTTCAGCCAATCAGCACAGCCCTTTCAGGAGGCGGGGATTTTGAAAGTGCTGGATAGCAGTGTCAGGGAACCAGCCGGAGGACGCGTATGAGCATCAGAGAGGTGAATACTTTTTTTTTAACTTTTTTAACCACTTATTGATGATTTTCAGGGAAGGGCTTATATTTCAAGCTCTTCCCCGAAAAATCATACTGCAAGGTTTGCCAAAAACCACTTCTTTCAATGGGACTGGCAGCAGCAATGGGATAGCATGCTGTACTTCTGCCACAGCTGTCACAGCTGTGACAGCTGTAGCAGAAGTCCACTGTATTCTCCATATCTTTTCAATGGGGCTAGCGCTGCTGCCGCTGACCCTATTGAAAAGACTGGCTATATCCCGGTCTCATTCCACCGTCTTTCTTGCGCTCTGAGGCAAGTGTTTTCAGTTGCTCTTGCAGCACAAGATAGAAAATATCGCCAGTGGGTGTCCGCCCTAAGGGTTACGCTGAATGATGCAAGTAACGGTTATGCTACAGTCAAACTATACCGATAGTCATGTGAAAAGACATGTGCCTTGCTGCTGCCAAGGAGATGAGAAGGAGATGCATATGTCAATGAGAGATGCCAGTTGCAGAAAAGTATATGTAGTGTCGCAGTAGAGATGTATAGTACTGTTGCTTTAAGAGAGTTACATGTTCCAAATTATTACGCAACAGGTTTATTGGTTCATGATCCGTAAAGATTATTTTTGGTAAAAATGTGCCGCCTCTGTCTGTCATCACTGTGCTATATTATAACCTGCACCATGGGCACATGCTATCCGCCCATTACAATAATACAGTACAATCACCAACAGGCCTTAATATCAGCTCCCAAGCTGCCAAAATCAGTACATTTGGAGCAAATGTAATCTTCAAAATTTGTTCTAAAATAAAGCACAAGAATAAAATAGTGTACAAATTAGGAAATGTATCACTGTACGTATCATTGTAAATAAGAGATAGACAGGCAGTTTAGCAAAACTTGCAGATGAAAAGAAGGAATGCAAGCTGTCATGCCAGCAAAGAAACAGACCTTGAAGTTGCAGTTATATAACAGTTCTTTCTAATTAGGAAAAACTTCTAACAAGCCAATATAGAAATGAGGGCAGTCGGTTCTGATAATCGGAGTTACACTGCTGCATCAGGTGACTAAATACCTTAATGTGTAGTCAGACCTTCAGAGCCTTATATCCCAAACTGAAAGGTAGAAGCAGACCCCATAGTGGGAAAACAACCAAAAGAGATGACATCTGACATTTCCAATAATCCAGCATGCATGATCTTATATTGCCTTATTTTCCAGACTATTGAGGGTCTAAAAATGTAAATAAAACAATTTTACCTTTTGAAGATCAGAAACCGTTAGTAAAATTTAAGGCAGGTACAAACCTATACTACTGCTCAGCTTTGTTCAGTTATTTACACTGAGGCCGGCTTCACACTGACGATAGGTTATTTTTAGAGATGAGCGAGCACCAAAATGCTCGGGTGCTCGTTACTCGAGACGAACTTTTCGCGATGCTCGAGGGTTCGTTTCGAGTAACGAACCCCATTGAAGTCAATGGGCGACACAAGCATTTTTGTATATCGCCGATGCTCGCTAAGGTTTTCATTTGTGAAAATCTGGGCAATTCAAGAAAGTGATGGGAACGACACAGCAACGGATAGGGCAGGCGAGGGGCTACATGTTGGGCTGCATCTCAAGTTCCTAGGTCCCACTATTAAGCCACAATAGCGGCAAGAGTGCCCCCCCCCCCCAACAATTTTTACTTCTGAAAAGCCCTCATTAGCAATGCATACCTTAGCTAAGCACCACACTACCTCCAACAAAGCACAATCACTGCCTGCATGACACTCCGCTGCCACTTCTCCTGGGTTACATGCTTATAGCCGGTTCCACTGAAAGCAATGGGCTGCCGGCGTGCGCGGGATGAATTGTCGGGAAGGGCTTAAATATAGAAGCCCTTCCCTGCAATTCATCCAGAAATGTGTAAAAATAAAAAAAATAAATATACTTACCTTGTCCCGGCAGACGGAGTTCAGCGCGGCCGGCCTACAGTGGGTGTGAAGGGGGTGTAACTCAGACCTGCCCCCTGATTGGCTCAGCGCTGAGCCAATCAGAGGCAGGTCTGACTCACACCCCCTTCTCACCCACTGCCGGCCGCCGCGGCTGAACTCCGTCTGCCGGGACAAGGTAAGTATATATATTTTTTTTATTTTAACACATTTCTGGATGAATTGCAGGGAAGGGTTTCTATATTTAAGCCCTTCTCGACAATTCATCCTGGGCACGCCGGCAGCCCATTGCTTTCAGTGGAACCTGCTGTATTGCCGGCTCCATTGAATTCAATGGGCAAACATCGTTCTTCTCTGCCACAGCTGTTACAGCTGTGGCAGAGAAGAATGATTTGTCTTCTATATGTTCTCAATGGGGTCGGCGCTGCTGCCGCCGGCCCCATTGAGCGCATATAGAGAAGAGAACAGGAATCGCAGATAGGTGCAATCTGCGATTTCTGACTATGGCCTAAGAAGGACCGTTGGGGTTCTTGAAGCCTAAAATAACTCCTAACGCTCTCCCTATAGCAGCTCCGGCATCAGCAGCACTGTCCCTGATCTCTGTCAGAATGCATCTGTCGCGAGCCGCGGGCGGGCAGATTTTAATACTCGGGTGACACCTGATCTCGCCAGCCACTCACTGCAGGGGGGTGGTATAGGGCTGGAACATCACAGCAGGAAGTTGTAATGCCTTCCCTGTCTTTCTATTGGCCAGAAAAGCGCGCTAATGTCTCAGAGATGAAAGTGAAAGTAACTCGAACATCGCGTGGTACTCATCTCGAGTAATGAGCATCTCGAACACCCTAATATTCGAACGAGTATCAAGCTCGGACGAGTACGCTCGCTCATCTCTAGTTATTTTACGTTGCGAGAGTGAGTGAAAACGCATGAAAATGAAACCAATGATTTTCAATGGTTTCATTCTCATTTGCGATGCTTTCACTTCACACTCGCAGAGCTATGAAAAAGCAGCGCTATCGCCCATTGTTTTCAATGTGCCCGGCACTGGCCCTATCAACAACATAGGCAGTACATTGGTAGTGTGGAGAATTCACTGTCATTTTCCTCCAACCACTCCCTAGTGATCCGAGCGACATGGAGTGTTGGCTTGTTATAAGATAGCACTGTGGTCAGGGAAGACTTCTTGAAGATATGGGTGCAGATCATGAGCTAACAGATCTCTGTAGTGTTCACCATTTAAAAATAGTGGTATGATGACAGATAGTCGAAGCTCATGCAAGGAAAATGCTCCCTAGACCATGACAACACCACCACAGGCCTATTGAACCTCAACGGTGCACCCTTAGAATATGGCCTAATTTTTTTTATGCTGGATGCAACCCAGCCATACATATAGTTTAGCAGAAAATTTGACTCATCACCTCTGTCAATGTGTCCAAGATCCCCTGATGTCTTCCATGGGTCCATACAATACATTTCTGGTCATGACGTAGGTCATTATGGGCAACTTTGTTGGTCTTCAGCTACTGAACCCCAGTTGATATATGCCGCATGGTCATTGTGAAAACTTGTTTAACTTTCCCCCTATTGTACTGCTGGGTCATTTGGTCCAATGTGACACATCATTGCAGAGATACATGACATGTCTATGGGATCAACCACATGTGATCTTCTATTGGATATCTATCCATGGTATACTCTTGACGCTGTGATTTGGAAACAGTTAACAAGTGTGACTGTTTCAGAAATACTGGTTCCACACTTCTGAGCACCAACAATCTACCCATGGTCAAAGTCACTCAAGTCACCACCTTTATCCATCACTGCCAAATGTTGACTTCTGCTGCACAGAGGAGAGATAAGCACCTTTATGGGAGCAAATTGCGATCATGTTGTACTGCGTTACTGATCAAAAGATGCCAACTGTTCCTGATGTAGTGATTGTCCAGTGTATATTTTACAGTAATTTATAAGGGACTGCCATATTCCACAGCCTTGTATACTGACATCCACATTCACTCACATCTGTCCTCTATCACCTATTCTTGCCTCATACAAAGTGTTCTTAAAACTTCTATCACATATCCAAGGAAGTTAATCCTCATTTTAGGTTAGTAAGAAGTAATTATTATGCACCCTGTACCCAACTAAACATTCAAAACTGCTGGTGTATAGCACAGATACAGCATCTATATACTGAGCCATTTATTCCAACCTGCATACCACTGATTTGTTAGGCTTAATTCACACTGTATTTGGGAATTTACATTTGGTGAGGCTATTTGAGCGGGTCGGATCCGACAGCGAGAATTCTCGCCGCAGGACCCGACCCGAGAGCCTGCAGGGACGAGCGCGTACTCACCCGCACCTGGCGGCCCCGGCTCTTTCATGTGCCGGCTGCCGCGCAGCCGGCGCATGCGCAGACCGGAGCCGGTGGCCGGGTGAGTGCGTGCCCCGCACAAAAATAGGACATGCCGCGGCTTGTTTGCCGCGCGAGATTTCGCGCGGCCAAACCGCGGCCGTCTGCATAGGAGTGCGTATTGTAATGCACTCCTATGCAAACTTTCAGTGGCGGAAATCCCGCGGCGGGATTTCCGCCCGTGTGCAGGCGGCCTAAGACAGTTAAACAAATAGCGAGTTCAGTATGTGTCTCTCACCAAGTTCCTTTTAGAAAAGCTTTCTCTTCCAAGGTTATCCATATAACACAGTGGGCTAGGGACAAAGTGCAAACAGGCGATGGCCATTTAGCATAGCAACCAAGCTTCTTCAGGCCTCCTAATGGCTCATCATCGAAGACTAATTATACAGGCCTAAGCATTTATGTCACAGCAACCGTGCAAACAACCAGATGTGAAAGAGAGAAAACATGTAAAAAGGCAACCTACATACATCTTCCCACAAAGTATTACAGAAACACACAAAGAATTATTAAGTCTAAGAGCTTGTAATGTGTAACTCCAAATTATAGGAAAGATATATCTAGCAAACATCACAACAAATCAGGCAGCTGTGTTATGAGCAGGCCATTAGGGATGCTTAGGTTCTGACTAGAGATGAGCGAACGTACTCGGTAAGGCCGATTTCCTAATCGAGCACCGCGATTTTCGAGTACTTCACTACTCGGGTGAAAAGTACTCGGGGGCGCTGTGGGTGAGTGGGGGGGGGGGAGAGGGAGAGAGAGTGGGCTCCCCCCTGTTCCCCGCTGCTACCCCCCGCTCCACCACGCCACGCCACGCCCCCCCCCCCCCCCCCGGCGCCTCCGAGTCCTTTTCACCTGAGTAGTGAAGTACTCGAAAATCGCGGTGCTCGATTGCGAAATAGGCCTTACCGAGTACGTTCGCTCATCTCTAGTTCTGACGTTAGAATGCAGGCATACATCATGAAAAAGTTTCCACAAATAAATCTGCATCAAAATCCACAATGAAATCCACATATGACTTTGTTGCAAATTCTGGTACAGGTTGAGCCATGGATTTCACTCCGCTGCATTTGTGATGGCCAGGAGTTGGGTTCACTACGTGAGCGAAGCTAGGCCTAAAGACTTGCACGGTGTTTCACTCCCTATTCCAGTGAGCCACAGAATGTTAAAATATATGGGTTGATGGTGAAATGCACTGAGGCTGTTCTCTGCTCCCTGGTGAAATAGGGTGTTGGTGCAGTGCATTACCGCATATAAAGTCCGGAGAGTCAAGCGGGGAAGGTTGAACTTACTTTTACTTGAAATTGAAGAACAACAATACAACATCTAAGCATGAAGCCATATTTCTGTTGGACAACAACTTCAGTTTAAATACTGATGGTCACTTTATACCCTCCTTGTATCTGTCCTTAACTTAAATACTGCACTTCTGTGAGCTTTTCATCACAGCTTTGAAGTCCCTCCAGCCTCTCTGAGAGCCTTTCGATCAGTGTAGCCAATCCTGTATCCTAAGCCCCCTGTCCACAGGCGTTGCGGTAGGCCCCGGCGGAGCTCCGCCACCGGAGCCACCGCTCAGGAGCAGGAGCCGCTGCCGAATCTCCACTGGTCAGCCCTATCTGATAGATAGGCTGACCGCGGAGAATCGGGGCAATTTGCAGCATGCTGCGAATTGCCCGTCGCGAGCGGAGAATCACAATGATTCTCCTCTCGTGGACAGGGGGACGGCGCTTTCCATAGCAGTGCTATGGAAAGCTTCAGAGGGCATGATTCGGCGGCGGTTTGCGCCCGGCGAAATCACGCCCATGGACAGGCACCCTAAGTGTAGTGATGTCAGGTGGCAGGACATAAGATAGCAGGCTTGTTGTCTACTCAACAGTAGGCCTCCATGTCTAGTTCTCCTATGCTGGGAGCAGAGCAGGTAGTTTTCTCCTGTGAGCTAACTCAATCTCTCATGAGCTGAATTCTGACTAAGCTAGGTACGTGCCTGGCTGATATAAACATACAGTAGTTCCACCCACAAACCTATCTCTGATATGCTTTGTGGACTTTAAACTGGGCTGATTAACCCTATCTGTGCCATATTAACCTAAATGACCACCTGTAGAATATAATACATTGGGTAAAATACTACAGAAATGCTTCAATGACATAAATATGTAATAGTGTAAAGATAAAAACACAGGTGCACATTATAAAACATCAGAATGTACAAATACGTTTTTTGTGGTACTGGAGTCACGCTGCGGGATACTTCACCTTTTCCTGATAGATACAGCATGTTAAAGATTTGAACACACACAGCATGACTATAATCATTGTGGATTACTTGCACTGGGAGGGAATAAGGTTTGTTAAGACCCTATTCACTTCGGCCGCGGTCAGACGAGTGATTTTGTTTTTTGCGTGCCTATTAGAACCATTGGTTTCCTATGCAGTGTTCACATGTCCATTTTTTAGAGGTGCAAACTACTTGCACCTGCAAAAGATAGGAGATGTGTGTCTTTAATGCGCGCCGGTAAGGTCCATGCTGCGCGCAAAGACATGTGATGTCTGTTAATCACTTAGGGAAGTTCCCTCATCACTGAACACTATGACAGCACTGACACAGTGTTCAGTGATGAGGAGACTCCCCGTGAGAATAAAAGAATCCCCCGCCACAGCTGTCACAGCTGTGGCAAAGGACAACAATGCTATCCCATTGATTTCAATGGGACGGCGCTGCTGCCGCCCCATTGAAGGCAATGGAACGAAGCTGATTTTGACAGCTGTGGTAGGGGAGTGCTGTCACAGTGTTCAGTGAAGAGGGGACCTTTGTGAAGCAGCTGCGGTTCTACAAGCACAGCTGCTCCAGTAGAATGGAGCTTCGGTCATGCACATTTTGCACATCAGTGGAGCGCATTTTTTTTCTGCACATAGGTGCGCAAAATAAAACGCTCGTCTGACTGAGGCCTTACATTATACTGTAGTTTTGTTACAGAATTTCGGTGTGAATTCCACAGCTGTAATTCTGCAACAAATCCACAATGTTTGAACACAGCATGAAATGTTCCATAAACTAAAAGGCCCCACTCTCAACTTTCCAAAAAAATGAGATTTTGAGTGTTTTGTTTGTTACAAGGTTCATCACTGAATGTATGTTTTCACACACAGATTTTGAAAAAAAAAGTTTTTTTGTCCTGTTTTGCGGATCAGTAAAATTTTTTCTTTGAAAACCACATGTACAAAAGACAGGATTATAGGGCACAGACATGTTCTGGTATTTATCTAAGTGCTATTAATCACATTATGCCTATGCCCTCTTATCCTGTTCTGGAATTCGTTTCAAGTGCAAATTAAGCACACCATGTCTGTGCCCTCCCATGTGATTATGTGAACATGTTTTTATATAAATACATCTTTAGATCTGTTCCATTTTGCCTGAGGAAGGACCCTGAGAGGTTCAAAAGCTTGCTATAACATCATGTATTTTTGTTAGTCATTAAAATATATCATAGCTATAAGATTACTTAGTTTCTCTTACTGAGAACAATCACACAAGCGAATCTGTAATTCTACTAAACTGTTGCCACCACACTTTCTGCTTTAAAAATACCTTCCCAAGTTTATATCTGTAAAGGCCCATTTCCACTAGACAAATGTCGGGCAAATGATGCCCGACACTCGTCCCCACACATATTTGCTCCCGTGCTGCTGCACAGAAGTGAGTATCGCTAGCTCACAGTGGGGAGACTGCAGTAGATTTCTCTTCTTGTTCTTCCCCACCCCTCTTTATTCACTTAACATAGCGGGCGTTCAGTACTGAAC
Organism: Eleutherodactylus coqui; assembly: GCF_035609145.1. Taxonomy (NCBI): domain Eukaryota; kingdom Metazoa; phylum Chordata; class Amphibia; order Anura; family Eleutherodactylidae; genus Eleutherodactylus; species Eleutherodactylus coqui. The sequence goes on along the minus strand of NC_089843.1, from coordinate 106,570,686 downwards.
AGCTGCTATTTACACTGAGTGATCGTTCAGTTTAAATAGCAGCTGTTCAGTACTGACTGGCCGCTATGTTAAGTGAATGGAGAGAGGTGGAGGACAGTGAGAAGAGAAATTTTCTCCTGCCATCCCAGCCACCTGTTGGCCGCTCTGTCAGGGAGCCAGCTATAGTCGCTCCTGTGCAGCAGCAAGGGAGTGAGTATGCACAGGGACGAGGGTCGGGCATTGTTTGCCCGACATTCGTCCCATGTAAATGGGCCTATAGTGTTCAGTACTCCTATACTGTAGTGGTTGCAAAATTGCTGCTTTGTATGCTAACTGGCTCTCAACAATAAGCTGGGCATTTCAGTACTATGTAAGCCACCTGTTCATTTCACCGTACGGTAGCCCTTATTCTTTTGATTGACGTCCATAACAAGTTGGTTGAAATCGCACACTTGCACTGCACTGCTTAGTGTGTGTCTAGTTTGCTTCGTTGTAGACAGAAACGGCAGGTCTCATCTACGCAGGCGTCAGTTCTGATGTCCCAAATTTCAACTGTATTGTGTGATTTAGGGAAAGTTAATGTTAGTGCACTCACATATCCATACATATGGTGGTGTAGCTGGTGTGGAAACTTGGGGGTTATTTGCACAATAGGATCGCCATCTTCTTCCTTAAGATAGTTCGCACCAGTCTCATATAGACACTGGACCACTGGATTACTCGAAAACTCTGGCTTTCACCAGCTTTATTGCACATAGAAAAAGGTTTGCATCATCCCAAACTGTATGTATCCCGGAACATAACACAAATTCTGGATTTCCAACCCGCGATGTCTTTGTCAAGGGGGTGTCCTTCCCTGTCAGACTCATGGCGGGCACCATCTGGTCCACATCGGACCTCATGCTGGCAGCTCCTGTAGCTGCTTGAGCTGCCTCCTCCTCTGGCTTTCAGCAAGGAACCCAATGTGTTTTAACTCCACCAGACACACCCACACAGCTGTCCCTGCTGATTAACACGCATTCCAGTACACAGAAGGCCTGCTTACAACTCCCTGTAGGCTATTCTGTGCACGGCCTTGCCACAATGGTTACAATAAATACATAATATGCATTCCTACTTTCCTGCACCAATCCAGCAGTGGATATCATGTGTTCAGTACATGAATAAACCTACGCTCAACTCCTACAGCCTGCACAGTCTTTGTCATGTCAAAATAACGTAATCCACCTGTATGCAGTGCTTATACGCCTTCCTTCAGAATACACGTTGTGTGGGTCACAGCTATGGATCCCTCAAATGTAATTTTTTGACATGAGTCATTTGCATTGAAAGAAAATCAGAGAAAAAGTTTAATTAGGGTCAATGAACTCTAATGGACTAGACCCTTTAGCATGCAGCAGCTTCCAGGATACCATTAGTTTTTGTACCATTATCTATAAAGAAGTTATTAAAGCATAGAAATGAAGACATACAGAAAGCCATTTAGTAATCAGTGTGCAAATTAACTTTATAAACCTTGTGTCAAACAGCAGTTTTGTTCTGTTCTCTTCCCTGTCTGTCTTTTGTTCTGTTTTGATGGTGTATTGTTCCTGTCTCTTAACTAAATGGTCATATAATAATGTAAAATAAAGCTTACAGTTTCATTAACTTTCTCATAATTGTTTTTCAATACTGCTTTCAAGTCAGGCAAGTGTGTTTCCTTGGCAAATTGATGCTTGGAAGCATAACCCGTTCCTTGCCTGTATGTAACAGTCTTCTTTATTCCTATTATCACATAACGCAATTTCTATAACCCGAATAACAAGACATTTATCATTCTTTATTTTATTAACATGGTTTTCCAAATATTTAGGACATGTCAATTGGACTCTTCCAGGACATCAGACTATTTAGGATCTGACAGGTCCCTGTAATGGCATAGTCACTATTCTCATTCAGTTCAGTGGGTATACGCAATGCACATAAGGCCAGCTCTCCCATTGCTCACATGTATACAACTACCCTATTCCTTAGACTGGTGGGTCCTAGATCATAAATCATTGTGTAAGTGTTACTAATTTTGTCTATAATTCTGGGAAGATACGGTCCATAAAAATGCTTTTTTTAATTACTAGTCACTTTAACTACCTGTGGACAGGTAGACCATATAGGTGATTACACTAGAAAACAGTAAAGCAACCCAGCTATGACTAAGGTTTTAATGTCCACGGGCGGGTCGGATTCCGCATGCGGGAGTCTGCAGCTAAATCCAACCCTGCCCGCTGCCGAGGAGTGTGCGTACCTATCCGGGTCTTCTTTTTTTCTTTACTGCGGACGTGTGTGGAAGCGTTGGCCAGCGCACAAGTTATTTTTGTATTTCAAACTCCTGCTTTCCTGCGGAATCTGTGGCCCGTCAGCAATGTCAATTGCAGATGGGCCGCGGATTGCACGGCTTCTATTGACTTCAATGGAAGCCAACCATGCGGGAACCACACTGAAATGGAGTAAGCTGCGATTTAATCTTCACATCCAAAGATCCGTAAATCAAATCTGCATGGTTTAATTCAGCTGTGGATGCCCATGTTTCCCTTTGGGCGGCTTGAACTGCGGATCGTCCACGCGAGTGCCTTGCTCAGATTCCGCAATTCAAATCCGCCCGTGGACATTGGGGGGGCTTCTTGTTAGAGGTTGCGCTCTGTGTTTTTTTTCTACTTGGGATAATAAGCAAAACTCGTAATGAAGCCATGGATTTAAATCGATGCTGGACTTTGCTGTTCTCTTCATGATACAAGTTATTATTGTACTGTTAGGATTTAAAGGGGTTGTCCCGCGCCGAAACGGGTTTTTTTTTTTTTCAACAGCCCCCCCGTTCGGCGCGAGACAACCCCGATGCAGGAGTTAAACAAGAACACCGGACAGCGCTTACCTGAATCCCCGCGCTCCGGTGACTTCTTACTTACCTGCTGAAGATGGCCGCCGGGATCTTCTCCCTCGGTGGACCGCAGGGCTTCTGTGCGGTCCATTGCCGATTCCAGCCTCCTGATTGGCTGGAATCGGCACGTGACGGGGCGGAGCTACACGGAGCCCCATTGAGAAAAGAAGAAGACCGGACTGCGCAAGCGCGTCTAATCTGGCGATTAGACGCTGAAAATTAGACGGCTCCATGGAAACGAGGACGCTAGCAACGGAACAGGTAAGTGAAAAATTTCTGATAACTTCTGTATGGCTCATAATTAATGCACAATGTACATTACAAAGTGCATTAATATGGCCATACAGAAGTGTATAGACCCACTTTGTTTCGCGGGACAACCCCTTTAATTATTCAATTGCAGCAGTGGATTCAAGAATAAGGCAGGGAAGCAAGGAGCCACAGATGCCTGTGTGTTAAATTCCACAGTTGTGGTCTGGGTCGGATGCAGAAGAAAAGGGAAACTCAACAACTCCCGTCAGAGAGGACGTCACCTGTAAGAAACTGATATAACGGTACTGTAATCACTCATATGGTCTGTAAAGCACCTGTGTAGAGCTGGTATCTACCGCTATATGCTCACTGTATGCTCTGCTGAAGATTTACTGCTGCATGCACGTTAAACACTGCAAAGGGGCTGCTGAGACTCTGTTGTCCAAGGACCTGCATAAACCTGGAACCAGCCCTATTTACCAGAATCACATATCTAATATCCATAAAGGGAATCTTCGATTGTGAGTCTCTAATAAAGTGACCATTCAATATCTATAAGTGCAGAACTCTATATACATATGCATAGCACCTCTGCAGATACTAGGGAGCAAGGGGCTTACATACTATTCATGTTCAGAGGCCCCCTACTGTATGCGTCCACCGCTGATCTGCTTGTCTACTCCACATTTACGGATTTCTTCCTTCACATATCAGATTGCCTCTGCTATTCTAATTCCACAATTCTCATTCAAGACTAATAATTATCTTGTGTCTGAAAAAATTACGTACGATTAATTAGAATGTATGAAATGGCAAGGTGAATTTATTTTAAGCATTTCAATATTTCTTTCATTTTGTCCTTTACACTTCTGATTTACCCGAAGCCTTAGGCAAAATCTCACATCACAGACAACTTCTCCTGCCCATGCAAAAAATCTGCATGCTCCTACTTACTGTAAGTTAATATCAAATCCTTGTGGGCATAGTCTCAGATTTCTTTCGCCTTAGGCAATGACTGACATAACAAAAATAAGGGGAAAAGAAAGCTCTGCCCATATAAAACACCTTTGCTCTCTCCGCTTTCATGTTATTAGGAAATCCTTTTGGGCATAGCAGGAGAACAAAAGGCTTTGAAAGAAAGGATTGATGGTGTTAAAACAGAAGGATGACTGTTCAAATCTAGCTTAAAAGATACAGAACCTATAAAAAGCCAAGGAAACGCAGCAAATCTGCATTACCATGACAACAGATGCTAAAAGTAATGCCAGCCAGTGGATCTCAATAGTGTTTGCTTACAATGCTGCTCATGGAGACTGGAACACAACAACCACACGTACATACATAAGAGGAGCTCAACGCCGAAGAGGGACGTTACCTTCAGGTGGCGCTCTACCGAGGTGCACGATGGCCATTGCAGGTGAAAAATGGAATTAAAACATTTCGAGCGCGCAATACGGAGAGTAAAACTTAGTGATTTCAATGGTTTGTTCTCATCTCCTTTTTTCGTGTGCGCAGAAAAAAACGCAGCATGCTCTACTTTTGTGCGCACCTAAGGTTCTCATAGAAGTTTATGGGAGGTGTGCAAATGTGCTCTCAATGCGCAATATGATGCACAATTCTGTTAAAAAAACGGACTTCAATAGCCCTTTAACCCCTTCATGACATGGCCTATTTTGGGCTTAAGGACGCAACGATTTTTGGCGGATTTTCTTCTCCATTTATCAAAAGTCATAATTTTTTTATTTTTCCGTCGACGCGGTCAAAAAAGGGCTTGTTTTTTGCGCGGCGAACTGTAGTTTTTATCGGCATCATTTTTGGGTACATTGACTATATTGTAAAACTTCTATTTATTTTTAATGATAGCAGGGAGAGAAAACGCATCAATTCTGCCATAGATTTTTTTTTCTACAGCGTTAATCATGCAGCATAAATGACACAATCCATTTTTTTCTGCGGGTCGGTACGGTTACAACGATACCAAAATTCTTACATTTTTTTTTAGGTTTTTCCACTTTTTTGCAATAATAACCCTTTTTTTGGAAATCATTTTTTTTCTAAATCGCTGCATTCAAAGTCCTGTAACTTGTTTATTTTTTTGATGTACGGAGCTCTATGAGGGCTTATTTTTTGCGAGACGAGCTGTAGTTTTTATTGGTACCATATTGGGGTACATATGGCTTTTTTGATCACTTTTATTGCGTTTTTAGCGGTTTTTGTTTACGCTTTTTTCCGTGCACAGTCAAAAGCATGTGCAGCTTATTTTACGCATCGTTAAGGACGCGACAATACCAAATATGTGGGGGTTTAATTTTTTTTTACCTTTTTTAATGCTAATCTGAGAAAAAGCATAAAAAGGGGGGTTTTTTTGTTTTTTTTTACTGTTTTTAAATTCATTTTTTAATCTTTTTTTTTTTACAACATTTGTGTCCCTCTGGGGGACTTTGACCACAGTACTGCCCATCGCTGTGATAAGGCATGCCCTGCCATGCCTTATCGCTTATACAGCGATAATAGGCATTGGCAATACAAGACGCCAGTGTCTGGTGTCTTGTTGCTATGGCGACAGGCCGGGCTCTCGCGATAACATCTTATACGATAATAGGCATTGGCCCTCTGTGAACTCTTTCCCTGCTGCGATTAGAGATGAGCGAACGTACTCGTTACGAGTACTTACGCACCAGAGTACCGCCATTTTCGAGTACTGCAGTACTCGCGCGTAAAGATTCGGGGGGCGCCGTGGCGGCACGGGGGGTAGCAGTGGGGAGTGGGGGGGAGAGGGAGAGAGAGAGGGCTCCCCCCTGTTCTCCGCTGCTACCCCCCGCACCGCCGCGCCTCTCCCCGCCCCCCGGCGGCCCCCGAATCTTTTCACCCGAGTACTGAAGTACTCGAAAATGGCGGTACTCGGGTGTGTAAGTACTCATTAGGAGTACGTTCGCTCATCTCTAGCTGCGATCTAAGTACATTGCGGCAGGGAAGGGGTTAACAGCGGGGGGCACATCTCCGATGCCCCCCCCCCCCTGCAGTTGCAGCGGGACGCCGGCTGTGACTGACAGCCGGCTCCCGCTGCGGGATAGCGCGGGATCATATGTGATCTCGCGCTATCCCCAGTACGTACGTTTACACCCTGTTGCGGGAAGGGGTTAAATGGGGATGTGTAACACAATAGAGAATCTGACAAATTTTGGTCGCTGTGGCAACTGTGGATCGACTTTGAATCTTCTTCAGAGTTCCGACCGCGTTTTTCCTAGTTTCTCACTTGCAAGGGGTGGCCTTGGTCTTCCCCCTCCCCCTCAACAAACTATCTACCCCTTCCTTTACCCATCCTTTTATTTATTTAGAAATATATATATTTTTTTTTCTACCTTCTTTGTCTTCCCCTTCCCATAACTCATCTCCTCTCTCTCTGTCTTTCTTCTCTCTCTTCTTAGCCATTGTTGCTAGAGTACAAGGCCTCGGGCTTCTACCCAAATATCAAGGACCGCAAACATTTTGTTTTCTCATTGCATGTCTGGGTATTATTGGCGTCACCCACTAGGCTCCTTCAAGATTTTTTTTGAGCTGGATATTTTCAGGAAGGGAGGCTGATTTATATATGTTGGTTCGAAGAGTTATATTAAAGGGGTTGTCTCGCGCCAAAAGGTTTTTTGTTTTTTTTTCCATAGGCCCCCCGTTCGGCGCAGGACAACCCCAAGGGATGTGTTAAAAAAAAAATATATACATATTACTTACCCGAATACCCGCTCTGCGACGTCTTCCTTCTTCTTCCTTCACCAAGATGGCCGCTGGGATCTTCACCCACGATGCACCGCGGGTCCTTTCCCATGGTGCACCATGGGCTCTGTGCGGTCCATTGCCAATTCCAGCCTCCTGATTGGCTGGAATCGGCACACGTGACGGAGCGGAGCTACGCGATGACGCGTAGAAGTGGGCGGAGCCATAACGCCGCTCGTGCCTGGACCTAGGAGAAGGGGAGAAGACCGCACAGTGCAAGCGCGTCTAAAAAAGCAAGAAGACATCAGAATTAGACGGATCCATGGAGACGGGGACGCCAGCAACGGAGCAGGTAAGTGAATAACTTCTGTATGGCTCATATTTAATGCACGATGTACATTACAAAGTGCATTAATATGGCCATACAGAAGTGTATAACCCCACTTGCTGCCGCGAGACAACCCCTTTAAGTTCTGTCTTTTATTATAAATGTTTTATAGGTCCTGCGAGACCTTTTTGAAATTTGTATGTTTTGTAACTTATCCCATTGAAAATTTCAGTAAAAACGGATTGAACATAAATGAGGATGTTTTTTGTCTGCTCTGCGCAAATGAATATGCCCTGCATGTGCAAAAAGTACTTTGAAATGCACCGCTACACTCGCAATCCACCTTGTTCATAGTGCAATATGTTGCTTGGAAGCGTGCACAATTGCGCATAGACTCATATGTAGCCGCTCTTACGGATATTGTACACGTCATTACTTTAGGGAGCAGAGCACCTACAACTCACATGTCCGTACCGAATCTAATATTCTAATAATACATGTAAGCCTGATGTGGTGCGGTTTGTTATCAGAACAACTCTGCCCTCATGTGTATGCATTATGTAACTACATGCCATGCCTCACACTCACTCATGATCACCATAGCATCTACAGGCTGAGCCACAGAAACTAGGCCGGTACCCCACTCTTATGAAAGCGGTCTAGAAGAAAATCTGCCATAGCAACCAATAATAACACAGCTTTCTTATACTGCTGAGGAAAAATGAAAGCTGCGCTGTGATTGGTTCTTATAGGCCACAAAGATTCCATTGAATAATTTTCCTGGGCCAGAATATATATATTTATACATTGAAGTTGCCGTCCTGGAAAGGGGCTTTCTACTAATATACAGTATACACATTTTAGCCTGATGTGGTGCAGTTTATCAAAACAACCCTGTCCCCGTGTGTATGTATTATGAAAGCTCATGCTATGCCTCACATTCTAATGAAAATTGTCTAAAACGAAATCTGTCTCTGTTGCCCATAGCAGCCAATCACAGTGCAGCTTTAATTTCATATACTGCTGAAATAACATGAAAGCTGCGCTGTGATTGGTTGTTATGGGAAACAAAGATTTTCTTTTAGACAGCCTTCATAACAGTGTGGTGCCGGCCTACTTTCCGTGGTCCACCCTGTATAACAAACTACAACCCTCACATCATCTACATCCACACAAGCAGCATAAAGCCACCTCACTCACACACACAAGCCTACATCATAAAATCTGCTGAGGTTCCATGATGACGGTTTCAATAAGTGTCAAAGTCTTGATTTATCAAATTCCAATCAAGTCCTATGAAATCATGGTGCGTCCTCATATATGCCAGCGAAGAGGAGCGCCAAGCTGTGCAAGCGAATAGCTGACGCCTTTGCATTCTAATTATTATTGCTAATCCCACTGAATGTTTCCCTGCCCATGAAGATGTGTGTGTATGTATATATATATATATATATATATATATATATACATATATATGTATTGCAGTCACCATCCTGGGACCGGCTTTTTACCAGTTGGCTATAAACTCTGATAGATTGTATGTGACCACTTAGTTTGCAGCCATGATCGGAGAACAGTGATTCCCTGCCTATATGTAACCGCACACAGATATTTTAATCAACAGTAACTGGAGGGGACGTTTAGGCCTCATGTCCACGGGACAATTGTGATTTTAAATTCGCAGCTTTTTTCCCGCACGCGGATCCACGCCCCATAGGGATGCATTTGACACCCGCAGGTAGTTAAATACCTGTGGATGTCATTTTCCCCCTTCAGGCGCGGATTGCATGTGCGGGGGGAAAAAAAAGCGACATGCTCCATTTTAGTGCGGGTGTCCCACAGGGACGGCTCCCGCAGGCTTCTATTGAAGCCTATGGAAGCCGTCCAGATGCACAGTACACCCGCGCCTGAATTTCTGATCTCTGCGTGCGGGGACACGCGAGAGCAGGAGTTCAAAGAAAAATGGAGTGCCTGGCGCATGAGCGCGGCACGCTGCCGGCATGCCGAGCACATCCGCTGGGCCGAAGAAAGAAGATCCGGACGCGATGGAGGGCAGGTCCGCAGCGTCCAGACAGGTAAGGAAATTATTATTTTTTAGCATCATGTCCACGGGAAAGGAGGGACCTGCTGCGAGATTCTCCATGAAGAATCTGTGGGGGGCCTGATTTTCCCCGTGGACATGAGGCCTCACAGGGAGAGGAAATTCTGCAGATTTCCCAAAGCAGAAAATTCTGGGGCAAAATCCACAGCATTTCTGCAAAAAATAAAGCCAAAATATGCACCATCAGCGGCCCCAGTGCTCCCCATCACCTCCAAACTCTTCACGCTGTCAGCGCTTCCTTCACCCAGCATCACCTGACCAGCGGCACACTGCAGGCCACCGATTATCGGGGTAAAGGGATGCATTGACAGCAGAAAGACTTTGGGGATGAGGAGAGCGCTGTTCTTTGTGAAATCAGCTGCGAATACGCCGCCAATTGTAAGTCTAAATCCACACCAATGCAGATTTGGACTCTTCTTTGGATGCAGAAATGCAGAATTTGCTACAGGATTTTCTGCAGCATTTCTGCTACCTGTAACCATATCATTAAAGAACACAGCACCGAAGCGTGGTTACAGCACATAATGGCAAGTAGCGCAGAACATAACATGACATATACATGTAACGGCGTGCGCTTCATGGTGGCAGGCGGTTCATCTCAAGCACCTACAACTCATCCACACACTATTGTAGCCTGTTATGTGGAAATAGATGGTAGTTCAGCAAATGAGAACAGTCCTTGGGGCTTGAGGTTTGACATCAGTATCAAATTTAAAATACATTTAACCCTTTGCAATCCAATTTTGGATGCAGGGTTTCCTTGGGGGCTTACTCTTTCTGTCATTATACAATGGCGCCACCTGCTGGCTAGAGCCAGTACTGCTGTATGGGACATGCTGGAGAGGCCCCTGACAACGGAACGGCCAGTAATATACAGTAAGAATACCCTGCCGGACGTCTTCCGACATCGGAGCTGTAGAGCCTTCAATCAGAATGTCTTCAGAAATCAGACAGTGGATTGGAAAGGGTTAAATACATTTAGTGCTCATTTAAATAAAGTGTATCAATATTGAAGTTTAGAAACCTTTGAAGGAGTTTCTCCAAGACTAAAATAACCAAGGTAGGCCATCAGTATCCAATTGACAAGTAACCTGAGTGGCAGACCCAAGGCTGGTTGGTAGAGGTCCTGATCGGTGGAGGTCCTGAGCAACAGACACTCACTGATCTGACATTGATGATCTATCCTAGGGAAAACCAATTAAAAAACAACGTCAAGTTTATATAACCACTAGCTGATATACCCGGCTTCGCCCGAGTTAATTTGGTACTGGTGTTTATCTGGTGTTCACACGGAAAAGCTTATGAAGTCGTGGTTACTTTAGAGATACTGAGGAAAAACATATGTTCACTATTTTGCATAGTTCTCTGCGTTACCCAGGAAACACCACGTGGAGGTAACCATGCGACGTTTCCTTCATATAAAATGACATCAGGAAGTGAGAGAATTAGATTACGTACATAAAATTTAGACACTAATTCTTTTGCGCTTAGAATTGAATAATCAAGTTGGGACCCATTAACTTTTCATATTTATGACACAATCAATGCTTGTGCCAAATTTCATGTTTCTATGACATTGGGAAGTGAGAGATTTAGATTATGTATGTAAAATTTGGACGCTAATTCTTTTGCGCATAGAATTGAATAATGGAGTTGGGACCCATTAGCTTTCCCTATTTATGACATAATCAATGCTCGTGCCAAATTTCCCGTTTCTATGACACCGGAAAGTGTGAAAATTACATTCCGCACGTAAAATTTTGACGCTAATTCTTTTGCGCATAGAATTGAATAATCGAGTTGGGACCCATTAGCTTTTCCTATTTATGACATAATCAATGCTCGTGCCAAATTTCCCGTTTCTATGACACCGGAAAGTGAGAAAATTACATTCCGCACGTAAAATTTGGACGCTAATTCTTTTGTGTATAGAATTAAATAATGGAGTTGGGACCCATTAAATTTTCCTATTTATGACATAATCAATGCTCGTGCCAAATTTCCTGTTTCTATGACACCGGAAAGTGAGAAAATTAGATTCCGTACGTAAAATTTGGACGCTAATTTTTTGCGCATAGAATTGAATAATGGAGTTGGGACCCATTAGCTTTTACTATTTATGACATAATCAATGCTCGTGCCAAATTTCCTGTTTCTATGACACCGGAAAGTGAAAAAATTACATTCCGCACGTAAAATTTTGACGCCAATTCTTTTGCGCTAGAATTGAATAATGGAGTTGGGACCTATTAACTTTTCCTATTTATGACATAATCAATGCTCGTGCCAAATTTCCCGTTTCTATGACACCGGAAAGTGAGAAAATTACATTCCGCACGTAAAATTTGGACGCTAATTCTTTTGCGCATAGAATTGAATAATCGAGTTGGGACCCATTAGCTTTTCCTACTTATGACATAATCAATGCTCGTGCCAAATTTCCTGTTTCTATGACACCGGAAAGTGAGAAAATTACATTCCGCACGTAAAATTTCGACGCCAATTCTTTTGCGCTAGAATTGATTAATCGAGTTGGGACCCATTCGCTTTTCCTATTTATGACATAATCAATGCTCGTGCCAAATTTCCCGTTTCTATAACACCGGAAAGTGGGAAAATTACATTCCGCACGTAAAATTTGGACGCTAATTCTTTTGCGCATAGAATTGAATAATGGAGTTGGGACCCATTAGCTTTTACTATTTATGACATAATCAATGCTCGTGCCAAATTTCCTGTTTCTATGACACTGGAAAGTGAAGAAATTACATTCCGCACGTAAAATTTTGACGCCAATTCTTTTGCGCTAGAATTGAATAATCGAGTTGAGACCCAATTTCTTTTCCTATTTTGGAGATAATCTATGCTTGCGCCAAATTTCATGTTTCTACGACATCGGGAAGTTGGAGAACGTTTGGCGAGTGAGTCAGTCAGTGAGTCAGTCAGTGAGTCAGTGAGTCAGTGAGGGCTTTCAGCTTTATATATATAGATTTATCACTGTGGTTAGCACTGCTGCCTTGCAGCACTGGGGTCCTGGATTCCGATCTGAAGGATAACATCTGCAGTTTGCATGTTCTCCGTTTATGGGTTTCCTCACACATTCCAAAAAAACATACTTTTAGGCTCAACATAAATTGGCTCAATGCAAAATTAGCCCATGTGTTTGAGAGTGTTCAGAGTCAGCTGTCATCACAGGTTGAATGCAATACAGTCTGCACTAACTTCTTCTGGCAAGATCCAAAGTTGGGGAATCCTTTCTATACTATCTATATGCCTTTAACCCCTTAAGGGCGAGGCTGTTTTGTACCTTAAGGACTAGACACTTTTTAGGGATTTTACCCATGTGGTGGTTTAACTGCCCTATTTTTTTCCTTCAGCTACCAAAATTATTTTTGCTGTGTTTTCTTTTTCCATGACATACAGGGCTATTTTTTAAATAACATTTTTTCACTGACTTTTTTTCAGGTTTTTTTTTAGCTTTATTGGGGGTAAAAAGCCTAAAAAAAAAAAGATCTTTAAAAAGATAGTTATTTTAAATTACTTTTGTTTTAGCGTAAATATACTATGGGAATGGGTTCCTCCTTATGTTTCAGACTTTCTGATATATAATATGTATGGTTTTAGTTTACAGGGCGCATACAGCGACGGTTTTGGTCGGTGTCAACTTTGGGTTATTTTCTTTTTTATGTACATATTTTTATTTTATTCTATAATTTTGTTTTACTTATTTATGTAATTATTTTTTTTTACTATCTATGTTTCCCTTGACATTGTATAAGACCTCTGTGGGTCATTCACACTGTTTTGTTTTTTTATTTGACACTTTTCCACTGTAGCTGAAGCATCCATAGGAGCCCCAGTTACAGAGAAAAAACATCCCCTGTAGTGACAATAGTCTCTGACAGAGCTAATCAGGGTCTACTGGGACCCTGCAGCTCTGCTGTGCCAGGGGATCCCGGTGGTCACGTGACCACCGGCTCGCGTAGTGGAAGAAACACTTCTACTTTCACTATTTAGTACATAGCGCTCATTGAGTGCTGTGTACTCAGGAAAGGACAAGGCAGAAGAGGTTAAAAAGCCAAACTGCCTTCTCTTTTGGGTTCTCAGCTGCGACTAACAGGTGACAACCAGACCTGATTTTGATTGATTGCAGAAGCAGAGGCTTTACTCCCCTGCCATATTTTTACAATCAGCTGGAATTAAATCCCAGGAGCAAGCAGTGTAAATTTACAGTGTTTGGTCCGTAATGGGTTAAAGAATCTAAAGTAGACAACCCCTTTAAATTGTCATTGCCCCTAGACTGCCAATAATACCATTTGCTTTTGGTCTATGCAGTTTTTTTTGTGACATCTTTAACTTTGATCTGTATATTACTTGGCATTACACTTCCAGCTGCATGTTACCCTGTTAGTAACCATAACTACATTTTCTCATAGTTGCTGAGATTTACTATCTACTGTATGACTATTATTGTAGTGATTGAAAGCTCCAATTTCTAGTGTGACCAGCAGAAAGCCTCTGGAAACACCATTCGAAGTCCTGGAGTCAGTAAAAGAAACACATTTAATATCAGGTAAAATAGGATACATGGATACTTTCATTAAGACTTAATATTTTGGGTGCAGGAGAGCGTCTGCCTCTGCTTTTATCTTGCACTCCAGTCATCCATCTGTCCCAGGTGTCTTAATGAGAGTATATAGCCAAGTATTCAACTCACCCTGAGTCCATTTGGAGGCCTTTGGCCCAAAGAGAGGTGTAATTTAGAGTTAGGAACCCATCCAAAAAGGTTAGCCTGGATGTGGCGGATGGGCCCGCATGTTTTGATCAAAGTTTGATCATTTTTATAGGGATAGTATAAACAACAGTTGTGCAATTTTATTAAGATACTAAATGTGTAGGAGTGCCGAGGCATGTGTTTCTGTTACTGTATTTGTTGCAGCCATGGCTTATGTGCACCTTCACATTTAATTTACTTGAAGGAACTGCTGACTGTTTTGTATACAAGGTCCTGGAGTAAGAAAGTTACCTAAATATAGTCGGACGCTTGCTTTGGTATCTAGAAAATTATTACTTCAAGTTAGATTTGTTTCCTGCTAATTTAGGAGTTCACAAGAGATTTAATGACCTCAGCCTCAGTACAATCTCAAACACAACTAAACAGAGGAGTGACCACAAGAACAAACAACTGGCAAACCAGACTCTTCAAGAGCAATGGTGACTATTCTTCTGCCAAATGACAACTCACCCTGCTACTACCTACATCTACCTGCAAATCCCTTTAAAGTATGTAATGTGACAAGGGATTACAACGCTTCCTTAATCCTCTGTCATAAAGTCCCCGCTTTTCAGAATTACAAGGTTATTCTCATCTTCTGCAGTCATACATATGGCGTTATTTAAGCAGATTTCCTTTTTCACTAGTTATCTGTGATATAATGTATAGTTTTGAGTCATCATGGAGGGGCTAGCTCTATGATTTGTGCTCAAAGTGTTGCCTTAGTTTTCTTTCATCATATTTTTTTTCCAGTTTTTTGCTTTTTATATTTTTGTCTCATCAGTTTTTACCCAATTTGTCTGTTTTCTCCTGTAATTTACATAAGGAATATATAGCCTCTCTATTCATATTATAGGTAGTGAATCAGTACCATGTATCGAATGATCAGGAAGGCACCACAAAAAAATGGCCCTGTTCTCTATGCGCATTTGTGGACCAGCAATAATAAAGCATTCTTTCACATCGAAAAGATTGTCCATTTTCTACAAATGTACTGAAAGTTTCATATATTAATGTCATACATATGAGAGTCCCTGATTACATATAATGAGCAGATATTTCCCTTTTACTAGTGAAACAGATTAATGTATCTGTAGCGAATATATAATAAAGTCAAATGCACTAGAGACACATCAAGGAGCATTACAATTAAGGTTAGATTTCCTCATATGGTAATTTTGAAAATTGCATTTCACATTATAAAAGACTGTTATACAGTATATGCTGAGAAGAGACGAGCAGCAGTGACCATAAAATAATGCGAAAAAAAAAGTTTGGACACTCGATCGTACTTTTTCCTAAAAAAATGTATAATTGCTTGTTAAGCAATAACACCAGTTCTGACTTTTAGACACTTCCTCCGATATATGAAGGGAAGAAACAATAATGGAACTTAATGTATAAACTTACTGATGAGTATTTTACTCTCATGGTAGGATTCCATCACTGGTGTAACTATAGGGGATGCATTCGCACCCAGGCCCAGGAGCCTTGGGGGGCCCATATAGGGAGCCCAGTACTATGAATAAAGCATTATAGTTGGGCGCCCTGTTACAGGTTTTGCATTGGGGCCCAGGAGCTTCAGGTTACACCTCTGTGTTAAGAGGTTAGGTGAAGTTGAGGGGCCCCAAGATAAACTTTTGCCCTTGGGCCCATGAGTCTTTAGCTACGCCCCTGGATTAAATATATTATGAGGTTTAGATTGTACAGTAATGTGGGAGATATACCACATTATAGGGTGTTTTTGTAATTATTGCTGTTGTAACTAGTCATCATGGTGGTTGGATGGACTTGAAAACACATTTTCAAATACCCTATTACGGAAATCAGTTAGGCTACATTCACATGGGTGAGTGTAATATTGGGCCAATATTGTGCTTTCCAATGTGTGTTTTTCATGCTAAGTCGAGGCGTTATTCATTCAAAAATGCCTTGCATCGCTTTTGTGAAATTGCGATCCCCTGGCACATGTTTCCCATTGATTTCAATGGGAAACATCACATCACATGCACATCCCACAGCATGCGAGTGCCATGAGATGGCCAAGGTGGCCAAGGTGTTCCAAGGGAACACCAAAAGATACAACACTGCAATTTTTAGCTGCCATGGAAGAAAAAAAAAACAATAGTAAGTGCATTCAAAAGATGGAGTTCATATTCGTGCAGGTTTTAAAAAAGATTTTTGCCTGTGTGAATAAGCCGTTAATAAAAGTTTCCCCTTCAGGACTCGGCTACCTAAATAAGAGAGGATAACCATAGAAATTCCTTAAGGTGCTTTTACACGGAATGATTATCATTCAAAAATAAATAAATAAATCGCTTGATCGTTCGAATTTGAAGATAAACATTCAGTGTAAACAAGCCCAATAATTAAAGGGGTTGTCTCGCAAAATCAAGTGGGGTTATACACTTCTGTATGGCCATATTAATGCACTTTGTAATATACATCGTGCATTAAATATGAGCCATACAGAAGTTATTCACTTACCTGCTCCGTTGCTAGCATCCCCGTCGCCATGGTTCCGTCTAATTTCGGTGTCTTCTTGCTTTTTTAGACGCGCTTGCGCAGTCCGGTCTTCTCCCTTCGGCTCCGCTCGGCAGCATTGGCGTTTTTGCTCCGCCCCCTTGTACGCGTCATCGCGTAGCTCCGCCCCGTCACATGCCGATTCCAGCCAATCAGGAGGCTGGAACCGGCACACGTCATGGGCGGAGCTACGTGATGACGCGTACAAGGGGGTGGAGCCAAAACGCCGATGCTGCCGAGCGGAGCCGAAGGGAGAAGACCGGACTGCGCAAGCGCGTCTAAAAAAGCAAGAAGACACCGAAATTAGACGGAACCATGGCGACGGGGACGCTAGCAACGGAGCAGGTAAGTGAATAACTTCTGTATGGCTCATATTTATTGCACGATGTACATTACAAAGTGCATTAATATGGCCATACAGAAGTGTATAACCCCACTTGATTTCGCGAGACAACCCCTTTAAACAATGAACAATAATTCACTCACTTATTGTTCATTTCATGCATGTATGAAAATCATTATTGGCTCGTTCGCTAATCGTTTGGTTTAAACAATGATCGTTCAGTCGTTCTCATTCACTGGTACAGTGAACTGAACGATCCCGTAAAAGGAAAGGGGATTTATTATTTGTAGAGCGCCAACTTATACCGCAGTGCTTTCAGGTAATTTATTTATTACCCCCAAGCTAGCTGGGTACTCATTTTACCTTGGAAGGATGGAAGGCTGAGTCAGGCCTTGAGCCAGCTAGCTGAACTACTGAACCCGCAACCTTCAGGTCGTGAGCGAGAGCTTGGACTGCATACTGCTGCCTTAACACACTGCACCACACGAGGTAAAAGAAAAAAACTTATCTTTTTTTTAAGCACAACGAATTATCTTAAACTGACCGCTTAAGAGAACGAGCAAACTGTGACATTGTTTGCTCTGGCATACAATTATTGCTATGTGTAAAAGTACCCTTTCTCTGGAGCACCTGGTGTATCCCTGCTTTACAAAGACCGTCCTTTGAACACTGCAGTGTTTCACTTCTCCTGTAGTGGCACTGCAGGAGAATTTAAGACTTTCTGGCAGGTTTTCCTACAGATTACAGTTGATAGCGGAGGCTTTCAGCAATGGGACACCTTGTAATCAGTTTTTAGTCACTTAGTGTGAGAGGGTGAGGTGAGCACTCCCTCCACACAAAGTTGCCGAGTCGCTCTGATGGCCACCGTTGTAAGCCTTGCTCCCTGGCAGTGATGCGGCTGGTGTAGAGAGGAGACTAGTGCGGAAGAAAGGAGGCCCAACCCCATTAATGTTGCGAAGGTATCACGGCTAGTCTACCTCCCCACCATTAACTGAAGTTAGAGACAATGTGGGTGTTGTAAAGGTCTGCACAGCAAACAGTTAGCAGGCAAAGATAGACAAATATTGCAAGCCAAAAGTACCCCTGAGGGCTGTCATGAGTGTGTACTTTTTCTTGCGTTCTGTTATGTACAAAATCTCTGGTCAAAGGGGAGGTCTTGGACCTTATATGGCTACCCTAAAGGATTAATGCTAACAAAGGGTATTAGTTTTGGCACCATAGTTAGTGTAGAGCCTTGTATAGGTATTTCATAGAATGATGTAGTATTTACATGTTTGTTACGAATTGGTGCAGCAAGGTACCCAGTGTATAGTTAAGAACTAGAGATGAGCGAGCGTACTCGGAAAAGCACTACTCGTTCGAGTAATTTGCTTTATCCGAGTATCGCTGTGCTCGTCCCTGAAGATTCGGGTGCCGGCACGGAGCGGGGAGCTGCAGGGGAGAGCGGGGAGGAATGGAGGGGAGATCTTTCTCTCCCTCTCTCCCGCCCGCTCTCCCCTGCTCCCCGCTGCGACTCACCTGTCAGCCGCAGCGGCACCCGAATCTTCAGAGATGAGCACAGCGATACTCGGATAAAGCACATTACTCGAGCGAGTAGTGCTTTTCCGAGTACGCTCGCTCATCTCTATTAAGAACCAATAGGGAGTGGCATTTTTTATCTTTAGTGAAATATGACTAGTGATGAAGTTGCAGAAAGCAATAGACCCAACAAGGCTTTTAAGCACTATCAAGGGTGTTTTGACGGCTGGTTCTATAAGTGTGGGCTGAATGGTTAAAGAGACATAAGTCGCGAAAAGTCTTTAGTTTAGCAATATGTCGAAACATTTTCAGGGATGTGTAAAGCCCCTGAATTTTATACGCAAGGTGTGCTAAGTGTGCGTAGCTAAGACGTTTCCACACTACATGGCAGAAGGAAGCTTGACGTGGAATCCTAGCAGTTTCCAATATATAAGAAAGTACTGGCAAGAGTGTCGAGAACCCTGCATATATTTGGATCAAAGCCATTTAGTAGAAAATTGCCAAATTCTGGCCAGATGTGGCATATTTGGACAGGCCCGAGTGTACATATTATTTGTTATTGCTACTGATGCGTTCTGCTATATAAAGTTAACAATATCCAGGACTTCAGTGAATGTTCTAACTTTTAGATTAGAGTTGAGCGAACATATTCTTCCAAGCTTGATGCTCGCTCGAGTATTAGCATACTCGATGGTGATCGCTACTCGAACGAGCATCACGCTGTGTTCGACCCCGCCCCAGTTTTTTGCCCCTCCTCGCTGTGACGTGCCAGTTTTGGCCCCTCCCCGCCGCAACGCAGCACGTGCGTCTATGACAAATTTTTGGGCTGGCAGGCAGGGGGGGAGAGAGATAGAGAGAAACACACGAACCAACAAAAAAAAACGACACCCGGCGGCCCACATACAAAAATACTCGAGTCTCCCATTGTAGTCAATGGGGTTCGTTGCTCAAGTAGAGCTCTCGAATATTACGAAAAGCTCGACTCTAAGGGCGCCCACCCACTGGCGATTTTTTTTCCCTGCGAAATTCGCAGCATTTTTTTCTCTGCAGGGGTCTATGGGACTTGTAATGTTAAAATCGCGATCGCGCAAAATCGCGATTTCGCGGTAAATTGCGATTTTGCGCGATCGCGATTTTAACATTACAAGTCCCATAGACCCCTGCAGAGAAAGAAATGCTGCGAATTTCGCAGGGAAAAAAATCGCCAGTGGGTGGGCGCCCTAAGGGTGCCCACCCACTAGCGTTTTTTTACTGCGAAATTCGCAGCGTTTTTTTTTTCTGCAGGGGTCTTTGGGCTATGGGACATGCAAAGCTAAAATCGCGATCGCGCAAAATCGCGATATCGCGGTAAATCGCGATTTTGCGCGATCGCGATTTTTACATTACAAGTCCCATAGACCCCCTGCAGAAAAAAAAAACCTGCGAATTTCGCAGTGAAAAAAAACGCCAGTGGGTGGGCGCCCTAATAACGAGGACCCGAGCATTTGGGTGCTCGCTCATCTCTATTTTAGATGTTTTTGATGTAGCATTAAAGTATACCGAACTTTTCTATGTGGTGAAATAATTCTTCTGTTCAATAAAGTTTACTTTTTATAGAAGTTTACTTTTTATAGAAGTTTACTTTTTATCTGTCTGCGCCTGTCACCATCGAGCCATCATATCATCAACCTGTTGTGTTAGAGGAAAAGGTATCCTATTCCTGCACTATTATGCCATAAGAGCGATACAATATTATATGATATAATCATTAGTAACTTCAGAAGGGTCAGTGATCTGGGGATTATTCTGATTGCCAGATTGGAGTCAGGATTTTTTTCCCTTAAATGGGAAAAATTGGCTTCTACCTCATTGGGTATTTTTGCCTTCCTCTCAATTAACATTGATGGGTAATAGGCTTATTATGGTGTTGCCTGCTGTTTCTATACAGTACCCCCCACTGTTGCAGTGCAGACGTTCATGATTCCAAATAGTTGAATTAAAAGACAGAAATTAAGAATCCTCAGCTGTTGACACCTTTTGATTACTAACATAGTACAGAATTTTTTTTCCTTTTCAACTCTTGGGATTATTACATTTATATTAATAGGAGTTATGTCTTGTATAACGCTCAATCACTACTCATGTTTCAGGACTTCTCGGTCATAGCAGTGTGACAATACAGTACCTTTTTGCCTCAGTGGCAGTTTCCTCATCATTATAATATATATATTATTACTAGAGATGAGCGAGCATACTCGTCCGAGCTTGATACTCGTTCGAGTATTAGGGTGTTCGAGATGCTCGTTACTCAAGACGAGTACCACGCGGTATTCGGGTTACTTTCATTTTCTTCCCTGAGAAATTTGCGCGCTTTTCTGGCCAATAGAAAGACAGGGAAGGCATTACAACTTCCCCCTGCGACGTTCAAGCCCTATACCACCCCCCTGCAGTGAGTGGCTGGCGAGATTAGGTGTCACCTGAGTATTAGAATCTGCCCCTCCCGCGGCTCGCCACAGATGCATTCTGACATAGTTCAGGGAAAGTGTTGTTGATGCCGGAGCTGCTATAGGGAGAGTGTTAGGAGTGATTTTAGGCTTCAAGAACTCCAACGGTCCTTCTTAGGCCATAGAAATCGCAGATCGCACCTATGTGCGATCTGCAATTCCTGTTCTCTTCTCTATGTGCGCTCAATGGGGCCGGCGGCAGCAGCACCGACCCAATTGAGAACATATAGAAGACAAATCATTCTTCCCTGCCACAGCTGTAACAACTGTGGCAGAGAAGAACGATATTTGCACATTGAATTCAATGGAGCCGGCAATACAGCAGGTTCCACTGAAAGCAATAGGCTGCCGGCGATCGCGGGATGAATTGTCGGGAAGGGGTTAAATATATAAGCCCTTCCCTGCAATTCATCCAGAAATGTGTTACAATAAAAATATATACCGTATATACCGGCGTATAAGGCGACAGGGCGTATAAGACGACCCCCCAACTGTCACCTTATACGCCGGGAATACAGCGGAGCAAAGAATAAAATTCATTACTCACATCCCCCGGCGGTCTGCGGCGCTGCTGCAGGATGTCGCTCCCTCCTGGTCCCTGGCAGAGCATTGCTTTCTGGACGCAGGGCTTGAAATCCCCGCCTCCAGAAAGCTACTGTGAGTAGCTAACACACGCCGTCAGCCAATCACAGCCAATGACAATGACATCATTGTCATTGGCTGTGATTGGCTGAAGGCACGTGTTTTCTGGAGGCGGGGATTTCAAGCCCTGCGTCCAGAAAGCAATGCTCTGCCGGGGACCAGGAGGGAGCGACAGCCTGCAGCAGCGCCGCAGAACGCCGGGGGAAGTGAGTAATGATTTTTATTCTTTGCTCCGCTGTATTGCCGGCGTATAAGGTGACAGTTGGGGGGTCGTCTTATACGCCCCGTCGCCTTATACGCCGGTATATACGGTATATATTTTTATTTTTACACATTTCTGGATGAATTGCAGGGAAGGGCTTCTATATTTAAGCCCTTCCCAACAATTCATCCCGCACACGCCGGCAGCCCATTGCTTTCAGTGGAACCTGCTGTATTGCCGGCTCCATTGAATTCAATGGGCTACTTCTCTGCCACAGCTGTTACAGCTGTGGCAGAGGAGAACAATCTTTATGCTGACAGTGCGGGGGGGGGGCACTCTTGCGGCTATTGTGGCTTAATACTGGGACCTGTGAACTTGAGATGCAGCCCAACATGTAGCCCCTCGCCTGCCCTATCCGTTGCTCTGTCGTTCCCATCACTTTCTTGAATTGCCCCGATTTTCACAAATGAAAACCTTAGCGAGCATCGGCGATATACAAAAATGCTCGGGTCGCCCATTGACTTCAATGGGGTTCGTTACTCGAAACGAACCCTCGAGCATCGCGAAAATTTCGTCCCGAGTAACGAGCACCCGAGCATTTTGGTGCTCGCTCATCTCTAATTATTACCCATTGATTACTGGGGTCATCAGTTCATTTTTTGTTTGTGTCCAGTTTATAGTCAGGAAAACTTCAAGATGGAATTGTCAAAAAATCCCTTAACTTTAAAGGGGAGATGATCAAGAGAAAGAAACAAAAACAGAGAGAGGAATAGTTTACATACTAACGTTCTTTGCATACAAAAAACAGTCAGTACTTCCTACAAATACATTGAATGTGAAGGTGCACATGAGCCATGGTTATGACAAATACTGTAACACTCAGCACTCATACACATTTAATATCTGAATAAAATTGTACAATTGTTGTTTTTACTAAGCAAATAAAAATGCAAGATTCTTACTATATATTTTGATTAAAACATGGGGGCCCATCCGCCACATCCAGATGTACCTTATTGGATGGGTTCCTAACTTTAAAAGACACATGTCTTTGTGCCAAATATGATTGGAAAATCAGGCTCTCGGCTATGTACTATTACTGGACATAAGCGGTTTTAATTAGATATTAAATGTGCATAAGGGACTGGGGGGCAAGTATCTGTTACTGCATTCTCCGCATCTATGGCTTAAGTACATCTTCACATTTAATTTATTTGTTGGAAGTGCATTAGTGTGGGGCTGGCTGCTTACACTTTTGTTGTGCATTTCACTCACTTTTCAGTCCCAGGTGCTTCTACGAGAGTATGTAGCCAGGTATCTAGCTTTCCCTGATTCATTTGGAGGCTTTTTGGCCCAAAGAGAGGTGCCTTTTAAAGTTAGGAACCCATCCAATAAGTTTCGCCTGTACATAGCAGATGGACTACATATTAAAAAAAAAAAAGAGCTAAGAACCTTGGATTTTTATGTGGTTAAACAAACAGTCATGCAATTTTTTTCAGATATTAAATGTGCTGAGGCATGCGTTTCTGTTCCATACTAAATTGCACAATATGTTCTTGAAAGCATATAAACATCTCTAGAACTGGGTCCCAACACTGTTTTCACACCTGCATTAGGGATAAGTTCATGGTTTCTGTTCCTCTCCTCTATTTTTCGAAAAAAAAACTAAATAAAACTGAAAAAAAACTGTTACGTTTTTGCCTGATTAATTTCCATTGGGCTTACTGTATTGGTGCAGCCATTGTATATTGGGTATTCTCTACTGCTAGTTAGGAGGTGTGTGCTAAAACGTCACTTGTAAAATTGAAGTGCATAATCATCATCCACTGTGGATTACAGTAATAGGTTAGATAAAAAAGGTGTCAGTCAAACCCACCATAGTTGGTATATATTGTTACTAGAGATGAGCGAGCACCAAAATGCTCGGGTGCTCGTTACTCGGAACGAACTTTTCGCGATGCTCGAGGGTTCGTTTCGAATAACGAACCCCATTCAAGTCAATGGGCGACCCGAGCAATTTTGTATTTCGCCGATGCTCGCTAAGGTTTCCTTGTGTGAAAATCTGGGCAATTCAAGAAAGTGATGGGAACGACACAGCAACGGATAGGGCAGGCGAGGGGCTACGTGTTGGGCTGCATCTCAAGTTCACAGGTCCCACTATTAAGCCACAATAGCGGCAAGAGTGGGCCCCCCCCCTCCCAAAAACTTTTACTTCTGAAAAGCCCTCATTAGCATGGCATACCTTTGCTAAGCACCACACTAGCTACAACAAAGCACAATCACTGCCTGGATGACACTCCGCTGCCACTTCTCCTGGGTTACATGCTGACCAACCGCCCCCCCTCCCCCCCACAGCACACACCAAAGTGTCCCTGCGCAGCCTTCAGCTGCCCTCATGCCACACCGCCCTCATGTCTATTTAGAAGTGCGTCTGCCATGAGGAGGAACCGCAGGCACACACTGCAGAGGGGTTGGCACGGCTAGGCAGCGACCCTCTTTAAAAGGGGCGGGGCGATAGCCCACAATGCTGTACAGAAGCAATGAGAAATAGAATCCTGTGCCACCGCCATCAGGAGCTGCACACGTGGGCATAGCAATGGGGAACCTATGTGCCACACACTATTCATTCTGTCAAGGTGTCTGCATGCCCCAGTCAGACTGGTAATATGTACCTTAACAGTAACCGCGTTGGTGGTAATGTGGTGGTGACTGCGGACCTAGTAGCACGGTTGTATTTTGTTGGTTTTCGGAATGCGGCCAGGATTAAGTGGGCCGTGGCGGGGGGATGGTGTGGGGGCTCTCGTTGTGTCGGTAAAGGTGCAATTCTTGGACTGGCACCAGACGAACCAATGCAAAGGCATTTGCCAAGAATGTTTTCCCTGTTGGAGGAGGAGGGGGATGTTTTTGAGGCACTACGTGTCCTCTCCATGTGTCCGTGGTTATATGCACCTTAACAGTAACCGCGTTGGTGGTAATGTGGTGGTGACTGCGGACCTAGTAGCGCGGTTGTATTTTGTTGGTTTTCGGAATGCGGCCAGGATTAAGTGGGCCGTGGCGGGGGGATGGTGGGGGGGCTCTCTTGTAGTGTCGGTATAGGTGAAATTCTTGGACTGCCACTAGACGAACCAATGCAAAGGCATTTGCCAAGAATGTTTTCCCTGTTGGAGGAGGAGGGGGATGTTTTTGAGGCACTACGTGTCCTCTCCACGTGTCCGTGGTTATAAGCACCTTAACAGTAACCGCGTTGGTGGGAAATGGCCTCGCCGCCATCATGTCTTTGGGAAGCCTCTGTTTCCACACCCCAGAGACATACCATTAGCAGCGGTATAGGCAGAGCCCAGAATTCGTAACATTTCAGCCGTAGCATTAGGACAGGCCCCACTAACATATCACTAGCAGCATTATAGGAGGAGCGCAGTCTTCATTCCATGTCAGCAATAGTAGCACTCAAGACAGGCCCCAGTAACAATTCCGAAGCAGCAGTATAGCGGGAGCGCAGTCTTCGTTCCATGTCAGTAATAGTAGCACTCAAGACAGGCCCCAGTAAGAATTCCGAAGCAGCAGTATAGCGGGAGCGCAGTGTTCGTTCCACGTCAGCAATAGTAGCACTCAAGACAGGCCCCAGTAACAATTCCGAAACAGCAGTATAGCGGGAGCGCAGTGTTCGTTCCATGTCAGCAATAGTAGCACTCAAGACAGGCCCCAGTAACAATTCCGAAGTAGCAGTATAGTGGGAGCGCAGTCTTAGTTCCATTTCAGTAGCAGCAGTATAGCCAAGGCCCAAGTTACATTTATGTAGCTAAAGTGTAGGCCAACCCCACACACACTTCTGTACCATGAGTGCAGGCGAAGAACATACAAATTGCTATGATTACACTGTAGGTGAGGGCCCCAAAAAATTGGTGTACCAACAGTACTAATGTACCTCAGTAAAAATTGGCCATGCCCAACCAAGATGGCAGGTGAAACCCATTAATCGCTTTGGTTAATGTGGCTTAAGTGGTAACTAGGCCTGGAGGCAGCCCAGTTTAACGAAAAATTGGTTCAAGTTAAAGTTTCAACGCTTTTAAGAGCATTGAAACATATAAAAATTGTTTAGAAAAATTAGATGAGTGAGCCTTGTGGCCCTAAGAAAAATTGCCCGTTCAGCGTGATTACGTGAGGTTTCAGGAGGAGGAGCAGGAGGAGGAGGAGGAATATTAGACACAGATTGATGAAGCAGAAATGTCCCCGTTTTGGATGGTGAGAGAGAACGTAGCTTCCATCCGCGGGTGCAGCCTACGTATTGCTTACGTATCGCTGCTGTCCGCTGGTGGAGAAGAGAAGTCTGGGGAAATCCAGGCTTTGTTCATCTTGATGAGTGTTAGCCTGTCGGCACTGTCGGTTGACAGGCGGGTACGCTTATCTGTGATGATTCCCCCAGCCGCACTAAACACCCTCTCCGACAAGACGCTAGCCGCAGGACAAGCAAGCACCTCCAGGGCATACAGCGCTAGTTCAGGCCACGTGTCCAGCTTCGACACCCAGTTGTTGTAGGGGGCAGAGGCGTCACCGAGGATGGTCGTGCGATCGGCTACGTACTCCCTCACCATCCTTTTACAGTGCTCCCGCCGACTCAGCCTTGACTGGGGAGCGGTGACACAGTCTTGCTGGGGAGCCATAAAGCTGGCAAAGGCCCTTAAAGACTGTTGCACTGCCTGGGCTGTACATGCTGCTCGATCTACGCACCTCCCCTGCTACCTGGCCCTCGGAACTGCGCCTTCTGCCACTACCGCTGTCGGATGGGAATTTTACCATCAGCTTGTCCGCCAGGGTCCTGTGGTATAGCAACACTCTCGAACCCCTTTCCTCTTCGGGAATGAGAGTGGGAAGGTTCTCCTTATAGCGTGGGTCGAGCAGTGTGTACACCCAGTAATCCGTAGTGGCCAGAATGCGTTGAATGCGAGGGTCACGAGAAAGGCATCCTAACATGAAGTCAGCCATGTGTGCCAGGGTACCTGTACGCAACACATGGCTGTCCGCACTAGGAAGATCACTTTCAGGATCCTCCTCCTCCTCCTCCTCAGGCCATACACGCTGAAATGATGACATGCAAGCAGCATGGGTACGGTCAGCAGTGGGCCAAGCTGTCTCTTCCCCCTCCTCCTCATCCTCCTCATGCTCCTCCTCCTCCTCCTGAACGCGCTGAGATATAGACAGGAGGGTGCTCTGACTATCCAGCGACATACTGTCTTCCCCCGGCTCGGTTTCCGAGCGCAAAGCCTCAGCCTTTATGGTTTGCAGGGAAGTTCTCAAGATGCATAGCAGAGGAATGGTGACGCTAATGATTGCAGCATCGCCGCTCACCACCTGGGTAGACTGCTCAAAGTTTCGAAGGACCTGGCAGATGTCTGCCAACCAGGCCCACTCTTCTGAAAAGAATTGAGGAGGCTGACTCCCACTGCGCCGCCCATGTTGGAGTTGGTATTCCACTATAGCTCTACGCTGCTCATAGAGCCTAGCCAACATGTGGAGCGTAGAGTTCCACCGTGTGGGCACGTCGCACAGCAGTCGGTGCACTGGCAGATTAAAGCGATGTTGCAGGGTGCGCAGGGTGGCAGCGTCCGTGTGGGACTTGCGGAAATGTGCGCAGAAACGGCGCACCTTTACGAGCAGGTCTGACAAGCGTGGGTAGCTTTTCAGAAAGCGCTGAACCACCAAATTAAAGACGTGGGCCAGGCATGGCACGTGCGTGAGGCTGCCGAGCTGCAGAGCCGCCACCAGGTTACGGCCGTTGTCACACACGACCATGCCCGGTTGGAGGCTCAGCGGCGCAAGCCAACGGTCGGTCTGCTCTGTCAGACCCTGCAGCAGTTCGTGGGCCGTGTGCCTCCTATCTCCTAAGCTGAGTAGTTTCAGCACGGCCTGCTGACGCTTGCCCACCGCTGTGCTGCCACGCCGCGCGACACCGACTGCTGGCGACGTCCTGCTGCTGCTGGCACATCTAGATTGCGAGACAGAGGTTGAGGAGGAGGAGGAGGAGGGTGCTTTAGTGGAAGAAGCATACACCGCCGAACATACCACCACCGAGCTGGGGCCCGCAATTCTGGGGGTGGGTAGGACGTGAGCGGTCCCAGGCTCTGACTCTGTCCCAGCCTCCACTAAATTCACCCAATGTGCCGTCAGGGAGATGTAGTGGCCCTGCCCGCCTGTGCTTGTCCACGTGTCCGTTGTTAAGTGGACCTTGCCACTAACCGCATTGGTGAGGGCGCGTACAATGTTGCGGGAGACGTGGTCGTGCAGGGCTGGGACGGCACATCGGGAAAAGTAGTGGCGACTGGGAACTGAGTAGCGCGGGGCCGCCGCCGCCATCATAGCTTTGAAGGACTCCGTTTCCACAACCCTATACGGCAGCATCTCAAGGCTGATAAATTTGGCTATGTGGACGGTTAACGCTTGAGCGTGCGGGTGCGTGGCGGCGTACTTGCGCTTGCGCTCCAACACTTGCGCTAGCGACGGCTGGACGGTGCGGTGCGAGACATTGCTGGATTGGGCCGAGGACAGCGGAGGTGAGGGTGTGGGTGCAGGCCATGAGACGGTCGTGCCTGTGTCCTGAGAGGGGGGTTGTATCTCAGTGGCAGGTTGGGGCACAGGGGGAGAGGCAGCGGTGCAAACCGGAGGCGGTGAACGGCCTTCGTCCCACCTTGTGGGGTGCTTGGCCATCATATGTCTGCACATGCTGGTGGTGGTCAGGCTGTTGGTGGTGGCTCCCCGGCTGATCTTGGCGCGACAAAGGTTGCACACCACTGTTCATCGGTCGTCAGGCGTCTCTGTGAAAAACTGCCAGACCTTAGAGCACCTCGGCCTCTGCAGGGTGGCATGGCGCGAGGGGGCGCTTTGGGAAACAGTTGGTGGATTCTTCGGTCTGGCCCTGCCTCTACCCCTGGCCACCGCACTGCCTCTTGCAACCTGCCCTGCTGCTGCCCATGCCTCCCCCTCTGAAGACCTGTCCTGTGTAGGCGTTGCACACCAGGTGGGGTCAGTCACCTCATCGTCCTGCTGCTCTTCCTCCGAATCCTCTGTGCGCTGCTCCCTCGGACTTACTGCCCTTACTACTACCTCACTGCCAGACAACTGTGTCTGATCGTCATCGTCCTCCTCACCCACTGAAAGGTCTTGAGACAGTTGCCGGAAGTCCCCAGCCTCATCCCCCGCACCCCGGGAACTTTCCAATGGTTGGGCATCAGTGACGATAAACTCCTCTGGTGGTAGAGGAACCACTGCTGCCCAATCTGAGCAGGGGCCCGAGAAAAGTTCCTGGGAGTGTTCCCGCTCCTGAGCATGTGTCATTGTAGTGGAGTGAGGAGGCTGGGAGGAAGGAGGAGCAGCAGACAGAGGATTCGGATTTGCAGCACTGGACGGCGCAGAACTCTGGGTGGATGATAGCTTGCTCGAAGCACTTTCTGCCATCCAGGACAGGACCTGCTCACACTGCTCATTTTCTAATAAAGGTCTCCCGCGTGGACCCATTAATTGGGCGATGAATGTGGGGACGCCAGAAACGTGCCTCTCTCCTAATCGCGCAGCAGTCGGCTGCGACACACCTGGATCAGGAGCTCGGCCTGTGCCCACACCCTCACTTGGCCCTCCGCGTCCTCGGCCGCGTCCACGTCCTCTAGGCCTACCCCTACCCCTCAGCATGCTGTATTACCAGTGATTTGATTTCCCAGGCAGGAAATAAATTGGCGCAAGCCTGCAGGCCAAATATAATTTTTTGCCTGCTTTTCTTGCAAAGGTAAGGCCCCACTGCGGATATTCAATGAACAATAGGTTTAATTAATAACTGTGGTGTGGCCCTGAAAAAGTGTCACACAACTTTAGTGTAGCAGAGTTATTAACTCTGGCAGAGCAGGTATTTGCCAGTCAGGAAAGACAATGGCGCAAGCATGCAGTAAACCGTAGCTGGTTGCGTCTGATTTTTGTACGTTCTCCACGCAGCACACACGTACACGGAGACCTTAGGACTGACACAGGCAGGCCAAATATAATTTTTTCCCTGCTTTTTTGCAAAGGGAGGGCCCCCTACTGCGGATATTCAATGAACAATACGTTTAATTAATAACTGTGGTGTGGCCCTGAAAAAGTGTCACACAACTTTAGTGTAGCAGAGTTATTAACTCTGGCAGAGCAGGTATTTGCCAGTCAGGAAAGACAATGGCGCAAGCCTGCAGTAAACCGTAGCTGGTTGCGTCTGATTTTTGTACGTTCTCCACGCAGCACACACGTACACGAAGACCTTAGGACTGACACAGGCAGGCCAAATATAATTTTTTCCCTGCTTTTTTGCAAAGGGAGGGCCCCACTGCGGATATTCAATGAACAATACATTTAATTAATAACTGTGGTGTGGCCCTGAAAAAGTGTCACACAACTTTAGTGTAGCAGAGTTATTAACTCTGGCAGAGCAGGTATTTGCCAGTCAGGAAAGACAATGGCGCAAGCATGCAGTAAACCGTAGCTGGTTGCGTCTGATTTTTGTACGTTCTCCACGCAGCACACACGTACACGGAGACCTTAGGACTGACACAGGCAGGCCAAATATAATTTTTTCCCTGCTTTTTTGCAAAGGGAGGGCCCCACTGCGGATATTCAATGAACAATACGTTTAATTAATAACTGTGGTGTGGCCCTGAAAAAGTGTCACACAACTTTAGTGTAGCAGAGTTATTAACTCTGGCAGAGCAGGTATTTGCCAGTCAGGAAAGACAATGGCGCAAGCCTGCAGTAAACCGTAGCTGGTTGCGTCTGATTTTTGTACGTTCTCCACGCAGCACACACGTACACGAAGACCTTAGGACTGACACAGGCAGGCCAAATATAATTTTTTCCCTGCTTTTTTGCAAAGGGAGGGCCCCACTGCGGATATTCAATGAACAATACATTTAATTAATAACTGTGGTGTGGCCCTGAAAAAGTGTCACACAACTTTAGTGTAGCAGAGTTATTAACTCTGGCAGAGCAGGTATTTGCCAGTCAGGAAAGACAATGGCGGAAGCCTGCAGTAAACCGTAGCTGGTTGCGTCTGATTTTTGTACGTTCTGCACGCAGCACACACGTACACGGAGGCCTTAGGACTGACACAGGCAGGCCAAATATAATTTTTTCACTGCTTTTTTGCAAAGGGAGGGCCCCACTGCGGATATTCAATGAACAATACGTTTAATTAATAACTGTGGTGTGGCCCTGAAAAAGTGTCACACAACTTTAGTGTAGCAGAGTTATTAACTCTGGCAGAGCAGGTATTTGCCAGTCAGGAAAGACAATGGCGCAAGCCTGCAGTAAACCGTAGCTGGTTGCGTCTGATTTTTGTACGTTCTCCACGCAGCACACACGTACACGGAGACCTTAGGACTGACACAGGCAGGCCAAATATAATTTTTTCCCTGCTTTTTTGCAAAGGGAGGGCCCCACTGCGGATATTCAATGAACAATACGTTTAATTAATAACTGTGGTGTGGCCCTGAAAAAGTGTCACACAACTTTAGTGTAGCAGAGTTATTAACTCTGGCAGAGCAGGTATTTGCCAGTCAGGAAAGACAATGGCGCAAGCCTGCAGTAAACCGTAGCTGGTTGCGTCTGATTTTTGTACGTTCTCCACGCAGCACACACGTACACGGAGACCTTAGGACTGACACAGGCAGGCCAAATATAATTTTTTCCCTGCTTTTTTGCAAAGGGAGGGCCCCACTGCGGATATTCAATGAACAATACATTTAATTAATAACTGTGGTGTGGCCCTGAAAAAGTGTCACACAACTTTAGTGTAGCAGAGTTATTAACTCTGGCAGAGCAGGTATTTGCCAGTCAGGAAAGACAATGGCGCAAGCCTGCAGTAAACCGTAGCTGGTTGCGTCTGATTTTTGTACGTTCTGCACGCAGCACACACGTACACGGAGACCTTAGGACTGACACAGGCAGGCCAAATATAATTTTTTCACTGCTTTTTTGCAAAGGGAGGGCCCACTGCGGATATTCAATGAACAATACGTTTAATTAATAACTGTGGTGTGGCCCTGAAAAAGTGTCACACAACTTTAGTGTAGCAGAGTTATTAACTCTGGCAGAGCAGGTATTTGCCAGTCAGGAAAGACAATGGCGCAAGCCTGCAGTAAAGCGTAGCTGGTTGCGTCTGATTTTTGTACGTTCTCCACGCAGCACACACGTACACGGAGACCTTAGGACTGACACAGGCAGGCCAAATATAATTTTTTCCCTGCTTTTTTGCAAAGGGAGGGCCCCACTGCGGATATTCAAAGAACAATACGTTTAATTAATAACTGTGGTGTGGCCCTGAAAAAGTGTCACACAACTTTAGTGTAGCAGAGTTATTAACTCTGGCAGAGCAGGTATTTGCCAGTCAGGAAAGACAATGGCGCAAGCCTGCAGTAAACCGTAGCTGGTTGCGTCTGATTTTTGTACGTTCTCCACGCAGCACACACGTACACGGAGACCTTAGGACTGACACAGGCAGGCCAAATATAATTTTTTCCCTGCTTTTTTGCAAAGGGAGGGCCCCACTGCGGATATTCAATGAACAATACGTTTAATTAATAACTGTGGTGTGGCCCTGAAAAAGTGTCACACAACTTT
The DNA here is from genome assembly GCF_035609145.1 of Eleutherodactylus coqui. Taxonomy (NCBI): domain Eukaryota; kingdom Metazoa; phylum Chordata; class Amphibia; order Anura; family Eleutherodactylidae; genus Eleutherodactylus; species Eleutherodactylus coqui. Next base: position 106,538,290 of record NC_089843.1, on the reverse strand, counting down.
AGTGTAGCAGAGTTATTAACTCTGGCAGAGCAGGTATTTGCCAGTCAGGAAAGACAATGGCGCAAGCCTGCAGTAAAGCGTAACTGGTTGCGTCTGATTTTTGCACGTTCTCCACGCAGCACACACGTACACGGAGACCTTAGGACTGACACAGGCAGGCCAAATATAATTTTTTCCCTGCTTTTTTGCAAAGGGAGGGCCCCACTGCGGATATTCAATGAACAATACATTTAATTAATAACTGTGGTGTGGCCCTGAAAAAGTGTCACACAACTTTAGTGTAGCAGAGTTATTAACTCTGGCAGAGCAGGTATTTGCCAGTCAGGAAAGACAATGGCGCAAGCCTGCAGTAAACCGTAGCTGGTTGCGTCTGATTTTTGTACGTTCTGCACGCAGCACACACGTACACGGAGGCCTTAGGACTGACACAGGCAGGCCAAATATAATTTTTTCACTGCTTTTTTGCAAAGGGAGGGCCCCACTGCGGATATTCAATGAACAATACGTTTAATTAATAACTGTGGTGTGGCCCTGAAAAAGTGTCACACAACTTTAGTGTAGCAGAGTTATTAACTCTGGCAGAGCAGGTATTTGCCAGTCAGGAAAGACAATGGCGCAAGCCTGCAGTAAAGCGTAGCTGGTTGCGTCTGATTTTTGTACGTTCTCCACGCAGCACACACGTACACGGAGACCTTAGGACTGACACAGGCAGGCCACATATAATTTTTTTCCCTGCTTTTTTGCAAAGGGAGGGCCCCACTGCGGATATTCAATGAACAATACGTTTAATTAATAACTGTGGTGTGGCCCTGAAAAAGTGTCACACAACTTTAGTGTAGCAGAGTTATTAACTCTGGCAGAGCAGGTATTTGCCAGTCAGGAAAGACAATGGCGCAAGCCTGCAGTAAACCGTAGCTGGTTGCGTCTGATTTTTGTACGTTCTCCACGCAGCACACACGTACACGGAGACCTTAGGACTGACACAGGCAGGCCAAATATAATTTTTTCCCTGCTTTTTTGCAAAGGGAGGGCCCCACTACGGATATTCAATGAACAATACGTTTAATTAATAACTGTGGTGTGGCCCTGAAAAAGTGTCACACAACTTTAGTGTAGCAGAGTTATTAACTCTGGCAGAGCAGGTATTTGCCAGTCAGGAAAGACAATGGCGCAAGCCTGCAGTAAACCGTAGCTGGTTGCGTCTGATTTTTGTACGTTCTCCACGCAGCACACACGTACACGGAGACCTTAGGACTGACACAGGCAGGCCAAATATAATTTTTTCCCTGCTTTTTTGCAAAGGGAGGGCCCCACTGCGGATATTCAATGAACAATACGTTTAATTAATAACTGTGGTGTGGCCCTGAAAAAGTGTCACACAACTTTAGTGTAGCAGAGTTATTAACTCTGGCAGAGCAGGTATTTGCCAGTCAGGAAAGACAATGGCGCAAGCCTGCAGTAAACCGTAGCTGGTTGCGTCTGATTTTTGTACGTTCTCCACGCAGCACACACGTACACGGAGACCTTAGGACTGACACAGGCAGGCCAAATATAATTTTTTCCCTGCTTTTTTGCAAAGGGAGGGCCCCACTGCGGATATTCAATGAACAATACATTTAATTAATAACTGTGGTGTGGCCCTGAAAAAGTGTCACACAACTTTAGTGTAGCAGAGTTATTAACTCTGGCAGAGCAGGTATTTGCCAGTCAGGAAAGACAATGGCGCAAGCCTGCAGTAAACCGTAGCTGGTTGCGTCTGATTTTTGTACGTTCTGCACGCAGCACACACGTACACGGAGACCTTAGGACTGACACAGGCAGGCCAAATATAATTTTTTCACTGCTTTTTTGCAAAGGGAGGGCCCACTGCGGATATTCAATGAACAATACGTTTAATTAATAACTGTGGTGTGGCCCTGAAAAAGTGTCACACAACTTTAGTGTAGCAGAGTTATTAACTCTGGCAGAGCAGGTATTTGCCAGTCAGGAAAGACAATGGCGCAAGCCTGCAGTAAAGCGTAGCTGGTTGCGTCTGATTTTTGTACGTTCTCCACGCAGCACACACGTACACGGAGACCTTAGGACTGACACAGGCAGGCCAAATATAATTTTTTCCCTGCTTTTTTGCAAAGGGAGGGCCCCACTGCGGATATTCAAAGAACAATACGTTTAATTAATAACTGTGGTGTGGCCCTGAAAAAGTGTCACACAACTTTAGTGTAGCAGAGTTATTAACTCTGGCAGAGCAGGTATTTGCCAGTCAGGAAAGACAATGGCGCAAGCCTGCAGTAAACCGTAGCTGGTTGCGTCTGATTTTTGTACGTTCTCCACGCAGCACACACGTACACGGAGACCTTAGGACTGACACAGGCAGGCCAAATATAATTTTTTCCCTGCTTTTTTGCAAAGGGAGGGCCCCACTGCGGATATTCAATGAACAATACGTTTAATTAATAACTGTGGTGTGGCCCTGAAAAAGTGTCACACAACTTTAGTGTAGCAGAGTTATTAACTCTGGCAGAGCAGGTATTTGCCAGTCAGGAAAGACAATGGCGCAAGCCTGCAGTAAAGCGTAACTGGTTGCGTCTGATTTTTGTACGTTCTCCACGCAGCACACACGTACACGGAGACCTTAGGACTGACACAGGCAGGCCAAATATAATTTTTTCACTGCTTTTTTGCAAAGGGAGGGCCCCACTGTGGATATTCAATGAACAATACGTTTAATTAATAACTGTGGTGTGTCCCTAAAAAAGTGTCACACAACTTTAGTGTAGCAGAGTTATTAACTCTGGCAGAGCAGGTATTTGCCAGTCAGGAAAGACAATGGCGCAAGCCTGCAGTAAACCGTAGCTGGTTGCGTCTGATTTTTGTACGTTCTCCACGCAGCACACACGTACACGGAGACCTTAGGACTGACACAGGCTGGCCAAATATAATTTTTTCCCTGCTTTTTTGCAAAGGGAGGGCCCCACTGCGGATATTCAATGAACAATAACTGTGTTGTGGCCCTGCCTATACAATTCTTTCCCTGCAGTATCAATGGAGGGTGCAATGCTCTGCACAGACGATTTTTAGAAAAAAAAAAATGGAACACTGCTAACAGCAGCCAGCACAGTACTGCAGACGGTTAAATTTGGCCCTAGAAAGGACCGTTGAGGTTCTTGAAGGCTACACTCACTCCTAACACTCTCCCTGCCTAAGCACCACTTCTGTCTCTAATGCCGGGTGCAATGCTCTGCACTGCCGATTTTGAGGAAAAAAAAAAAAAACCACTGCTAGCAGCAGCCTGCACACAGGTAGATGTGGCCCTAAGAAGGACCTTTGGGGTTCTTGAAGCCTACACTCACTACTAACACTCTCCCTACAGCAGCTCAGGCACCAGCAGCACTGTCCCTCAGCTAACTCACAAGGCATGTGTGGCGAGCCGCGGGAGGGGCCGACTTTTATACTCGGGTGACATCTGATCTTCCCAGCCACTCACAGCAGGGGGGTGGTATAGGGCTTGAACGTCACAGGGGGAAGTTGTAATGCCTTCCCTGTCTTTCAATTGGCCAGAAAAGCGCGCTAACGTCTCAGAGAGGAAACTGAAAGTAACCAGAACATCGCGTGGTACTCGTTACGAGTAACGAGCATCCCGAACACCCTAATATTCGCACGAATATCAAGCTCGGACGAGTACGTTCGCTCATCTCTAATTGTTACCCCAGCCAGGTCTGGCATGTAGTCCCATTTCTGGCATATAGTCCCGAAGACGCGTCATGCCTTGCAGGGTGTTGACAGAGTGGAGTATAAAAGGCAGAATGTGGCAAGCATGTTGGTCTTGTTGTTGTCATCATGGAGAGTGTCATCATGACTGAGATGTGCTGCAGGGCCAGTGTGGTTTTGCTGCAGAGAGAAGTACCCAGGGACGTGTGAGTGATTGGAGCAGAGCAGGAAGCCTGGGGGCAAAAAGTTAGGGAACCTGTTTGCAAGAAGTGGGTCCGGACAGTGGACCTTGGAAGAGAGTGAGTATCAGACCAAGGAGAACCGTGGAGTCATACTGCCACTGAAGAGAAACACCTGAAACAAGGACTGTGAGTTATTACAAGTACATAATGAGTGTGCACTCACTGAGTCATGAGAGTCCTGATAGTCATTGTGAGACACTTTATTTATTTCAAGACAAGGCCAGAGTACATTCAAGAAGTTGAGAGTAACTAAGCCCTAAGTGTACAAAGGGACTAAGCATATTGTATCTGCATATCGATATACACCCTAGCTGAAAGAATATCTTTTCGAAGAGTGTTATGAGAGTGAGCGTATATTTGATGATACGGTGACCAAACGCCAGTCTTACAGGGCCACTTAGATAAAAACATTGTTTTCCATGCCTGATTTCTTATCTGATGGCCTGTCACACTGAGGAAGCCTCCTTTGTATTTTGCAGCTACTTCCCTGCAGAGCAGCCTCCTGTCTGATGCTTATCAGGCACTATCTTGATGGTGAGATTTTTTTTAAACTTTCAGTTTCACATCAATCGCATGATGCATCAGTACAGCATTAGCTGAGGCTATACCATCTCTGCATACTGGGGGGAAAAGTTCAACTATCCTTACCTTTGATATTCATCTAAATAAGATACAGACCATAACTATACAATCAGGATGATGAGCTATGATGTTCTCTATTATACCTGTGTGACAGGAGCTGTGTAATCATCATCAGTAAATGTGGCAGGAGATTCTGTGTCCCCCGCTAAACAGTTTCTGTGGTAAGGTCCATGTAATAGCATTACACAAACTGAGACTCATTTCATACAACATAAACCCAAGTAGATCTGTGCTGCTCAGACTTGAGATCACATGGCCATCTGAGGAGAAGGAGGCCAGTAGTTTCAGATAGAAAGAAATAACTAATCAAGTTAACATTAGCTCATTTATATATACTGGGGGATAGCTATATTATGCATGAAAAAAAATCATCAGGTGGCCCTTTAATAATATCTCAGTTGGCACATGGTGCACCTAATTTGGACCTAGTAGAGTAAACTGGTGTATGCTGAGCCTCGTGTGGCACAGAGTGTTAAGGCAACAAAAATGCAGTCGTAAGCTTTTGCTCACGAGCTGAAGGTTGCAAGTTCAATCCCCGTGTGGTTCAGGTTACCAGCTCAAGGTTGAAGGTTGGTGAAATGATTACCCTGTTTGCTGGGGAAGTAATAAATAAATTACCTGAAAGCGCTGTGGAATAAATTGGCGCTACACAAATAACAACAATCATTTCATTTATTCAGACGTGTGTTTTTTATGCAGACTGAAGTTACGTGTAAAAAAAAATCACAGTATGTCTTAATTTGGTCTGTATTCACAAATCAAAATCACTCAAGAGAGCCTGTAAGAAAAAAATAAACGCAGCATCCAAGGATGTTACATGCGTGTGTGCTGCGATTTTTATGTATATTGTCAGCACTCAGTGAGTGAAAAAAGAATGACATCCTGACCCCTTTTTTTTGCAAGTATGAAAAACGGACGCCACCTGGACATAAAAGGAAAAAAAAAACCACAAACACAACAAAAATACATGCAACATGTACAGATGCAGTGAAATGGGTCCATCTCTAATGGACCGAAATTGCATATGCTCATGTGAATGCCCTTATATATGCATTAACTAGTTTCCTCCTTTTACATATACAGTATATGTATGTTCAAAAGAATTTTTTTTTTTTCTGAAATTATGGTTGAGTTTTAACTCATATGTGACAGAAGGGAGAACGTTGCCAGTTCTATTTATTTGAAAGCAAAACATCTTCGCCGACTTGTCTGGCTGTGCAGTACATGAAAGCCTCAGTATCTTTCCTGCATTTCCTTAGCCTAGCAATTTATTCTGTGAGTGGGCAGGCTCTGAAAAACATCACAGAGCCAAGATGATGAGAACACACAGAAAATTTCTTCTATTGTGCATGGCAGTATTCAGCAAGGGATCAGTTTATTTTTATGCCGTAACACCGTTGAAATTGCACCGGATTCAGTAAATAAAAGGCAGGTGTGGATTTGTGAATACAGACCGTATACTGAATTATCATGCAGGTAGAATTGTCTTGGGCGATTGATATAGAAACAGCATAATGTCCCTCACAATTAACTAAGACTCTCAAACCACCATGGTTAGAAGACACGCTAATCTGCCAGAGAGTAACCTTTAAATACCTCGTCTCCTTCTCACTAATAACAGTGCCCTTTACAGTAATCTGTTATTGCGCTGTACTGTCTATTGCTGTTAAGAACCTCTACATCGATATGCTGATCACCATGGGTCTGGTTTCACTATCACTACCTCTCGGCGATCAGCTGTTATTGGAAAGACTTGTCTAAACATTACAGGCCAGCCATTTAAATTAATGTCCAACATGCAAGGAAGCACTGGGTCCGCCAAAGCAGCACTGGACCCCTTTCTATGGCCTAATAAGACGAATGAACAGAGTTGCCAGATATCTGAAATTTCTTGGACAGTCTGTAAAAATAGGAGAGTGTTTATTAGTATCCATAGGACAAAGTGTGATGCTTCAATAACTTTTCTTGAAGGTAGGAGTCTGAAACTGAACTTAAAGGGGTTATCCAGCCTTGAAAAATAGATGGCCAATCTTCAAGATTATATCAATAGTTTATGATGATCAGTTGATTGAATAAGTTGCAGCGCTCATGTGAGCGCCACAGCCTATTCAATGTTCACATCTGAGTATGATGTAAGCATTTGTACCTAAAAAGCTATATTATTTATAGCAGGCATTCAAAGTACTACAGGCTTGTCTGCCACTAATAGTGCCTCTGTTTGTGCTCCACACACCAGGTAATAATGACCACTTTCTGACCCTGAAAAGCAATAACGTCCCTCTACGCTCCCAAACTGTTATAGTAGCCCTTCCATGCTCTCAAACTTTTTTAAAGTGGCCTCTATTTTCCCCCACACTAGTACAGTAGTCCCAAAGTAATTGCGCTCCCCTAGACCTAAACCAGCACAGCAGCAGATAAACAAAGTTATGACTGAAGCCCTAACGCAGATGTAAACTGAGCCTTAAAGGAGGTTTTGTCATTAGAAAAAAAATCAATACTTACCTATTCCTCCCCAGGCAGTCTTCACCTTCCTGATCTTATCCTGGCTTCTCCAGTCCCACGGGTCACCTCACCTCCAGCGGGCCAGATCCTCTTCTTCCTGTTTTGGAACGTCCATTAGTCACAGTTCACTTCCTGCAGGGCAGTGAACGTGACAAGTGACATAGCATTCACTGCCTAGCAGAGAATGTCGAATGCTCGGCAGCCTGCTTTAGCACACATGCGCGATATCTCGCCACTAGTGTTTCATATAGTATACGAAACACTAGCGGCAAGATGTTTCACTAAAGTAGGCGCCTGAGCATTCGGCATTCCCTGCTAGGCAGTGAATGCTATGTCACTTGTAGCATACATTGCCCTGCAGGAAGCAGAATACCAGCAATGTACGGTTCGCCACAGGAAGAAGAGGATCTGACCAGCTGAAGGAGCAGGAGAAGATCGGTGAAGTGAAGATCTGATAAGAAGACTACCTGGGGAGGAATAGGCAAGTATAGATTTTTTTTTTATGACAGAACCCCTTTATATATCCACAAAAATATATATGTTTTCTTTTAATCTGCTCCCAAGTAATTTGGAGCATTTCATAGCTAAAAACCATAATCCATCAAAAGATTGGAAGTGAAAAGTCAACATGTACTTCTGAATAATGTCACCTAAATTTACAGTTGAAAAATCCTATTCTCTGTCAGGTGGGAGTTTCTGGAAATTCAATTACCAACACAGAAAAACCGCCTGAACCTTCTAAAGAATGTAAAGATGTTTGTGACAAAATGAATGACATCCAGCTACCTCCTCATCGTTCTTCTGGCTGTTCTATTGAGCTTTTGCCTCGTGCAACAATTCCATTTAGGCGCATTGATCAACTTTCTGTGTTGGAATTAAAGGCTCTTGATGAATATGTTAAGGAGAATTTAGGATTCATACGCCACTCCAATTCTCCTGCAGTAGAGGCTTTGTTCCTTGTCGCGGAGAAGAATGGCATTTTATAGAGAACCTAATCAAATAATTGTCAAGAATCATTAGCCTCTCTAACTCGTTCCACAGTTACTTAAGAATACATAGTTAGCTAAGATCTTTACTAAGCGTGATCTGTGAGAGTCGTACAATCTTGTCCATATCCTACCTGGGGAAGACAAGTTTCTGAACATGACACGTGCACTTTGAATCTCTTTGAATTCCTTATTTCTTAATAATTTCCTACCATTACTACTAATAGACCATCTTGCAACAAAGTAAAGAGAAGTAGGCAAGAAAGAAAGAGTAGTACTTAAAAGCCAAATGCCATATAATAAACTAATACGCAATATATCTGACATAATAAATTACATCTTGACTATACTCATAAGGTCAGAAGAAGAGGGAAGTAGACCCTATGCTTATTGCCATTTTGATGACTTCCTCAGAGGTTGTGATTGTATGGTTAGTGTACTCTATTAATGGATATAGTCAGAGTACCCTATTAACGGATACGTCTAGTACACTACAAATGGAATGCACCTGCATATTCAATCTTATACTAAGTTTCCATCATGCTGGTAATATAGAATATGAATATACTTTGTTGTACTCTTGTCTATTGCTGTGGTGCATTGTACTATAACAAGCCAAGACTTTTCCATGCATAAAATAGGTAGAATGCAATTTTTTCCCCAGGAGGCAGAGGTGGTAGGGTCTACTATTATGTCGAATTCCCAACTTGTGCAATACATACATTTTTAATCTTTGTGTTCTGTGTACAATAAAGATGTCATTTATTTTGTGAGATATAGTGTGTATTTGCTTATCATACGCATTTGACTTTTAACCTCCCCAACAGTCACACTAAAATAGAAAAAACTTCTGAAAATGTTTTTTTTAATTGCAGCTTTTGAATTTATGCCTTATGTAATTTGATTTGACACAGAAGTCAGCCACCTTAAGTTCATTTTTAACCTCCTAGTAACAAAACTAATATTAGACTTAAGAATGGGTAACTCATTTCCCCTTTTGTGTTCAAGTCATAACTTTTTCTTTCATCAATGTAGCTGTACGAGACCTTGTATTTTGTGGTACGAGTTCTAGTTCTTCAAAGAGTAATTCTATGCACTCCTCAGGTGCCTTAAAGATGTAGTCACACAGGTGGAAGTGGCCTCTCCCAAGTTCATGGAATAAATTAACAGACCATAGAACACCATTGTTCACACTTCCCACTCAGTGCAGTTTTCTAGTATCCAAAGATAATGAAGATAATGGAACAACATAGCTCAGTTCAGCTAACACAGAGACTGGGGGCCAGAAAACTTTTCAAATGCCACAGGTGGGGTTTAATGTTTAATGTTACGTCCAATCAGGGCGCGCTGGATTCGTCACCTGCAGATCTCCAACAAATGCAAATAACAAAACAGGGATAGAACTAAATTATGGGAAATGATAACAAGTGCAATACTTAGCTTGAGATGCAGCAGGTAACTGAACAATCCAGGACCAGAGCTCTGAATGCTAGCTTAGCCGGCCCGAGACAGACAATCAACCGCAGTTCAGCTCAGTATCAGGCCAGGTTAAATAGCCCTTGAATTACCCACAGGTGACCAATTACGTTACACCTAATACCACACCCACTGAGCTAAAAGATGTAAAAAAACATCCAAAACCAGAACCAGACTATCAGCAAGGCAGCAATTCCAGAACTGCTGCAACACAATGTTTGCCAATTGAAGCTAAGAAAAATATAAATCCTTTTACTAAACATCACATGTAATAAATGCTCTGCCTTAAAAGTTGTCCAGCTTAGGACTCGGTACCGGTATAACCGAGTTAAAGGGGTTCTGTCATTAGAAGAAAAAAATTTCAATACTTACCTAGTCCTCCCCAGGCAATCTCCTTACTGCATCTTCTCCACCCCGATCTTCTCTTGGCTCCTCCAGTCCCCTGGGGTCACTTAGCGTCCAGCCAGCCGGATCCTCTTCTTCCTGTGATGTAACGTCCATGAGCAGCAGTCTCCTTCCTGCTGGTCAGTGTACGCAACGTCACTTGTGTTCACTGCCTAGCAGGGAATGCAGAATCCTATGCCGGGCTATTGCAGCAACTGCGCATGCGTAATACTTGGTACCAGTAGTAGGCCCATTGTCAACGGCCGTGTTTGCACTGCGGGATCCGGAGCGAGAGTTCGCCTCCAGATCCTGCAGCAAATACTCCCCATAGGACATGCTATGGAAAACTCTTTTCCTGGCCCACGAGCGGAAATCAACTGCGATTTTCCGCTCTCAGGGGAAAATCCAGCATGTTCTATTCTACTGCGTGCCTTGCATGGACAGCGAGTCGCAGCAGATACGCGGTTATCGCCGTCACGACTCTCTGCACTGCGCATATGCGGCAACGCGCTAGCCAGCACAACTACTGAGCAGAAAGAAGACAAGACAAGTATGCGGGGGTCAATGCCGGGGCACAGGGTCTGATTCCGCTGCGAGATTCGCAGTCAAATCCAACCTGGCCGTGGGCATTCGGCCTTTACTGAGCTAAACATTTAACACATAATAATAATAGTAATATACATACAGATACAACTTAATCAAACAAAAATAAACAAATTAAATAATAATGATGATGATGATTTAGTGAATCCTGCACTGAGCAGGGGGTTGGACCAGATGACCATGGGGGTCCCTTCCAACTCTACCAGTCTATGATTAAATGTAAAATCTTTAGATAACATGTCTTCAGAGTATCAGAGATATGGAACTCCATTCACAAAATTCCAAATCCCATAGCTATGATAGACCAATGGAATCATCACAGGGGCATGCATTCATAACAGAAGAAAGTATAAATAATAAAACATATCAGTTAAAACATCAAGAACTACAAATATATATGTATCCCCACATTAAAAAGGAAAAAAATAAAGTAAAAGAAAAAAATTAAATTGAACACCCTACATTTTGGCCTTAGTCAGGCTTGAACCGATACTACCTGGAGCATTAAGGTTCACCAAGTGGAGAATATGAGCCGCCGTGATCTATGGTCTATCAGTTTATTCTGTGGAACCTGGGAGAGGCCACTTCCCCCTATGTGACTACATATTTGAGGCAACCGAGGATCACGTACATAAGTACTCTATCACATTTCATTGTGGGAAAGTCAACATTTCCTATTATTTGCAGCATCTAGTGCCTGAATTGCCTGTGGTACCTATTTTTTATTTTGAGCTCTAGTTAGAGATGAGCAAGTATACTCGCTAAGGCACATTACTTGAGCGAGTAGTGCCTTAGCCGAGTATCTCCCCGCTCGTCTCTAAAGATTCAGGGGCTGGCGGAGGGCGGGGAGCAGCGGGGCAGAGCAGAGAGGAACGGAAGGAAGATCTCTCTCTCCCTCTCTCCCCCCGCTCCCCCCTGCTCCCCGTCGCAACTCACCTGTCACTGGCGCCAGCCCCCAAATCTTTAGAGACGAGCGGGGAGATACTCGGCCAAGGCACTACTCGCTCGAGTAATGTGCCTTAGCGAGTATACTCGTTCATCTCTAGTTCTAGTTCCTACAACAACCAATTTTGGGTACATGTAATGTATTCAATAACTTACTACTTTTTTGTTCGGGACAATGAAAAAAAAGATATTTCACCATTGTTTTTCAGATTATTTCTACAGCGTTCACCGTGTGGTATAAATATTATGTTAACTCTATTTCAGTGGTCATTACAATTCTGACATTACCAAATTTACACAATATAAAACTTTTTTTTTTTTACAAAAAGACTTTTTACATATTCCAAGACCAGAACTGTATGGAGGCTTTTATTTTGCGGATGACTTATAGTTTTTATTGGTACCATTCTGAGGTATGTATGATTTTCTAATTACTTTTTATTCCTGTTTTGGGGAAGCGAATGAACAGAAAATAACTATTTTGGAATGTTCTATTTTGCAACAGAATGTACCATGCTAGATAAACAATGTAATATTTTATAGTATGGGTTGTTATGGATGTGGTGATAGCAAATATGTGTAGTTTTTTTCAATCTTTTATTTCAATATGTAACACGTTGTGTAAGGAGGAAAAAACGTTTTTAAATTGTTTTCTATAAAAACCATTTAGATGCTGTGCTCAGCAATGACTCAAATGGCATAGCTAAAGGAATGCCAGACTCAGACAAAGCAATCTTCTTTATTCATAATCTTCAAAACATCATGTCAGCTGTAAATTGAGTATGCCCGTACTCACTTCAATTGACTGTTGCTCTGGTTCTGTTGGTGATACAAACAAGCTTTTGTCAGTTTAAAGTCAAGAATTGTGCTTGGCTTTAAAGTCTGGTGGTAGCACTGATAGAACCAGAGCTACAGCCATGTGAAGTAGGACAAGCTCTTTTCATCGAAAACTGTAATGTCCTTTTCCAATTCCTTGTAAGCTGTAGGGTGGGCAGTTAAGCACTATTCTTTTTTTGTTGGCTTTTGTTAACCAACAGTATATAGGTGTGCAGCCAATGCTGTTCACATTTTTTTCAATAGTGCCACCCAAATCAGTGTCTTTGTCCAAAATTAAGAGAAATGGACAAACACTCTGTGTGAAACCCAAGATGTCTACAAGAAAGCTGCAGCTAGACATCATAAATCTTTGCCGTCTTTTAGATCTCCACAGGAAGTTTAAAGCTTTGGACACTTTCCCCTAAACTTGGTCAGAAATTACTTGGCTAATTTGAAATTTGTGGCTCAATTTAACCCAGTAACGTTTTGTTAAAAACTACTAGACTCTGTGAGGATTTACCCCATATTTCTCTTCTGAAACCCTTTATTGTCTAGAAAAAAAGAAATTCTCGCCAACAGCCATCCTGTCATTGTGAGACAGCCTCCTTAACAAAAATTGGAAGCTAGAAGAACAAAGTCCTTACTACAAGGCACGTGCAGATGAACACATTAAGAGAGATTAATCACAACTGGGTTGTCAGTCACCTATTGTAGCCAATCCGATTCCAGTTCATTTTTTGAGGTTCTTTTGAAAATAGAGAAAGCAATCTATTATGGGCAGCTTTTTCCAGTTTTCCTTTGCGCCAGTTTTGACAAACCGTTCCCGTTGTATGTTACCAATACCAAACATTATGTATTGGTTTTGAATAATAGTGAGGTAAATCATGGCAGGCAGGATAAATTCAAAACTACTGTAGGAAATTTAAACTATCACAGCTCCACTCCAGAACATATAGCAGGTGCAGAAATGATAGTCACATTTGAACCCTGAAACCTAACGGGTCCCAAATTCTGCAATTAAACTCTGCAGAATTAGGACGCCCACCCACTGGCGTTTGCGATTTTCGTGCGTGAAAAACGCAGCGTTTTCCGCGGCGTTTTTTGCCGCGTTTTCGCGGCTTTTCCATTAATTTCCATTGACTTTCATGGGTGCATTAGGAGAAAAATAAGGACACATATGCAACTGACAGTTCCTATGTTAAAAAACACAACGCAACGCAAAACGCCAGTGGACAGGAGTACATTCAATTCTAATTGCTCTTGAGAAAAAACGCAAAACGCAAAGAAAAAAAAATCGCCAGTGGGTGGGCGCCCTTAAACGCAAGAAATTCCGCAAGATGTTCCATAGAACACATACCAGAGTTAAAAAGGCAATAAAATCTCAACTAATTGACAAGAGCTGCATCTGTGCCGTGGATAGCTTCATCCTGTGTGAAAGCTACGTAATAGAGAAGAGCGAGCATACTCGTTAAGGAACAAAAACTCAACCGAGTATCATCCATTTCGAGTATCTCACTGCTCGTCCACAAAGACTCAGGTGCCGGCAGGGGTGAGCGGTGGGTTGCGGGAGTGAGCTGGGAGGAGGGGGGGGGAGGTGAGAGAGAGATATTCTCCCCCGTTCCCCCCCCGCTGGCACCCGAATCTTTGCGGACGAGCAGGGAGATACTCGGAAAGGACGATACTCACTCGAGTATTTGTTTTTAACAAGTACGCTCGCTGATCTCTAGTCTCCAACTTTTTTTTTTACATAGCTGTATGAGGGCTTCTTGTTTGTGGGATAAGTTGTATTTTTCAATGGCACCATCTTAGGAAGGTATATCTTATTGATTAACTGTTCCTGTGAACTATTTGTTAAGAGGATTGAAAAGAACAGCAAATGTTCCATTGTTTTTGCCCTTCACCTTGTAACATAAATCCCATGTTAACTGCGGTTTAGTATAATTACTAGTACCAAATATGTATAGTTTATGTTTTGACTACTTTTATATAAAAAGAATTATAAAAAAAAAAAAAATACTCTGTTTTTGTGTCACCTTGCACACAACCGGGTCGGATTCCGCATGTGGGAGCCGGCAGTGAAATCTATCTCTGACCACAGCCGCAACCCTGCATACCTGATTTCTTTTGTATTGCGGATGACAGCGGTGGCTTGCCGTCGGTCATGCTCAATACAGTTTTTTTTTCTTTGTTTTTCCCAAGCTGTTACTAGGCAATCACGCTGGTACCCGCGACCTATCCGCAATGCCAATCGCGGATGGGCTGTGGGGCGGACGGCTTCCATTGACTTCAATGAAAGCCATCCATGCGGAGCACAAAAATAGAACATGCTGCAATTTTATTTCCGCTTGCAGAAATTGCACATGCTGTCCACTCATGTGAGCGGAGATGCAAATGTTCTAGTCTTTCAATGGATGCGGAATATGCGCAGGTGACGATCAACGGTTCCGTAATGAAAATCCGTTTGTGTGCCACCGGCCTTAATCTCAACACCATAACTTTTTAATTTCCATTAATGGAGATGTGCTTGAGTTTTGTGGGACAACCAAGTTTTCATTGGTGTTCCTTTGGATCACATAAGCTGTGTGATCACTTTTTATTCCAGACACTGAACACATCACTGTTCACAACAGGTTTTGCTGTACCTATAGACACTGAACAAGACACTGTTCACACCTAATGTCTGAACACCTGTAAACAGACACTGAACAAGTCACTGTTCAAATCAACAAACAGATGAGGGAATCCCACCAAGAACCTCATGTGGCAGCTTACACTAAAGCAGAGCATGTATGGCTCCAAGCACCAGAGTTCTAAAAGGGAAATAGATAAATGGCAAAATGACCGGCACCATCTAGTAAGACGGGCTGGTATTTATCTGCACAGACTTATGGTGATTGGCTGTCTGGAGAACTCTACCACATCATCCAGACAAATCAACCACACTTGCAGCAATTTACTCCTAGAAACCTATAGAACCAAAGGTCCCAGGAGCACAATGTAACACATGCCTTAGTCACCACGTTGGGTTTTATTTTGGGCCTTTTTTTTAAATTCTCACGCTTGACTTACTGTTTCTGTACAGTGCTAGTAACAATGCAAGATGGAAATCTCAGTTCACCATGGGAAATACACGGGAAGAATAGCATTACATCATTTACAGCCTTTAAAAAACAAAGTAAGTTGCTACCCTTTATAAGTAAAGGTTATGCTGTTCACATCACACAAGTAAGAAATGTTAAGCAGATCTTGAACTTAAGATATTGATTTCTACTATTTTTTTTTTAACTCAGTTTGGAGAGAGCTGGATAATACTCTTTAACAGCACTAAACTTTCATACAACTTTATTTGTAGACATTTAATGTTTAAATTCAATGATGTTCTAAAAGAGACGATGAAGAAAATGAAAACTACTGTATAAAGTATAAATCAATAACTATCATCATATGTGTGTTATAGCAGTATGACCTTACCTACAGTTAGCTAACCTTAAAGGGGTTATCCTACCACTAGAGATGAGCGAACGTGCTTGTTTAGGACAATTACTCAATCGAGCATCGCTTTTTTCGAGTAACTGCCTACTCGGGCGAAAAGATTCAGGGAGTACCCGGGGACGGGGAGCAGCGGGGTGGAGCGTGGGGTAGCAGGGGGGGAACAGGGGGGAGCTCTCTCTCTCTCCCCACCCCCTCACTCCCCACCCCCGGCGCCCCCCAAATCTTTTCGCCCTATTAGGCAGTTACTCGAAAAAAGTGATGCTCGATCGAGTAATTGCTCTAAACGAGCACGTTTGCTCATCTCTACCCACCACACATTATTCGTGCATCAGCAGGATAGGTGATGAAACATTAATCAGACATGGTACCACCATAAATACTCCTATGGTTTCCAAGAAAAGCCCAGTTTTAGTCTCTTTTACAATGAGTAGCCAAGTACCTTCACTCCCCGGTTTCTGTATCAGTCATTTAAATGAGTGACCAGCCTGCTCTTCCACTAAAATGGGGCTTTGACTGTTCTCAGGATTTATGGGGATCCAAGTTGCTAGACCAATCAATACCAGCTACTGTAGATACAAATACTGTGTAATGAAAAGTTATGCAACCTTTTGTGTTTTGATATACTATAAATGTATATATTGTTTCCACTTCTCAGACTTCCATGGATCAAAAAAAACAGGAGTTCCTTTTCTGCCTTGCAGACTATCAGTGACAAATACAGTAGATTCCAATTGGGACTGTCATTTAGAATGTTCCTCTTCTGCTCTTTTGTCAAAAGGATTAGAGTATTTACTGAGGACACAGTAGATACTCTACAAACTAGCATGGTGGTACAAAGATTAGTACTGCTAAATATTGCCAAATTAGTACAGCTAACACTAAAAAAAATGAAAAAAATTTATAAATCTTGGTAATTGTATAGAGCCAACTTATTCTGCAGTGCTTTCAGGTAATTACCCCCCACCAAGCTCAGTACTCATTTTACCAACCTTGGAAGGATGGAAGACTGAGTCAACCTTGATCTACCTAAACCATGCAGGGACTGAACTTACAACCTTCAGAACTGCATTTCTGCTGCTTTAACACTCTGTGCAACACAAGGCTAACAACATATATAACGCAGCATTGTGGTCCTTGCTCAGGTCATATCAAGGGCAACATTTGCATGTAGTATGTATGCTCTGCAAGTACTTGCATGGGTTTCATCTGAGTATCCCAGATTCCTCCGATATTTCCAAAACATATTAAAAGGTTAATTGGCTTCTTATGATGTTTGAGCCCAATTAAGGTCAGTTAGTGTTGGCCTCTGTTCAGTGCTGCAGAATATGTTGGTGCTACATAAGCAACAGGAAATAAATGAATAACCATATCTATAGCAGTTTGAATCTAAGTAAAAATATCAAAACACCTACAAACAAGCATAAGTAGAGAGGCCCCTGTCAGACAGTGCTGTTTTAACAAACTGGTGGACCCAGGGGCAGACAAAGATTGCCAGGAGCCCCTGTGCAAAGAATGGTTGTCACCCCCCTCCCCCCCCAACCGTCATTTTTTCCCCCTGAAATTTATTTGTGTAACTAGAATAGGTGGGCCACCAAGCAATTCTGAATGATCACCCACCCATGTGTTGAGCATGAACACTTAGCCCCATGGAGAAGTTCAGGTAAGGACACACTTTCCCGCCACGTCTTGCTTTATCAAAAAAGAAAAACTAGGCTGCTAAGTGTGCCCTTACTATTAAGACTTAGGAATAGGTAACAAACAGAATTGATATTTGTTTCTAGACTAGACCTTAAAATTATATGGCATACCGTATATACAACGTGCAAATATCACCATTCCTATTACTGCCATACTGTCACTGAACAAAATCCACTAAATCGAAACCAACATTATATATTTGGAAAACGTAATATATATATATTAGAGATAAGCACACATACTGGCTAAGGACAATTACTAGAGCAAGCATTGTCCTTAGCGAGTACCTGCCCGTTTGGAAGAAAAGATTCGGGTGCCGGTGTGGGTCGGGGAGTGGTGGGGGAGAGCAGCAGGGAACGGAGGGGAGATCTCTCTCTCCCTCTCTCCCCCCACCCCCCCGCTAACCCTTGCTCACTCCCGCAACTCACCGCTCACCTGCGCCGGCACCCGAATCTTTTCTTCCGAGTGGGCAGGTACTCGCTAAGGACAATACTTGCTCGAGTAATTGTCCTTAGTGAGTATGCTCGCTTATATATATATATATATATATATATATATATATATATATATATATAGAGAGAGAGAGAGAGAGAGAGAGAGATACTTGAGAATATATTAGGGGCTAAAAAAACGCAATACTCACCTCCCAGCCAGTGTCTGTGTCCCCGGTGATGGTCTCCCCGGCGGTGTGGCAAGCTGCTTCAGACTTCATCCCGCTCTCATTCCCCCGCTGTCAGCAGTGTGTTAGTAAGCATTGTGATTGGATCGAGTTCCAGCCAATCACAGCCAGTGCTCGATAAACCAATCACAGCCATTCAGTAATGTCATTTACTGAATGGCTGTGAATGATCGAGCGCCTGTTGTGAGTGGCTGGCCCTCAATCCATTCACAGCGCTTACCTACACAGCGCTGACGGTGGGGGAATCCAAAGCTGAGCAGGGAGATGACAGCGGGGAGAATTCTCAAGCAGCTTGCCGCACCACTGGGGAGACCATCGCACCAGGGACACAGACGCCGACTGGCAGGTGAGTATTGCAGGGTTTTTTGGTTGTTTCTTTTTTTTTACCTCACTCGAGTATAATCCGAGGGGGACTTTTTCAGCATAAAAAAATGTGCTGAAAAACTAGGCTTATACTCGAGTATATATGGTAACTTCAATAAAAATGATCTGATTTAAAAAAAAAGACCAACATTACCAATCATGACATTATATAAGGGGGAATGATATGGCACACCATAATCACATATTACCACATAATGAAGAAATACCACCATACTGTTACTACAGACCACTACATAGATTATCATCAATAATAACACTATATGAGGGCCAAATAATGCCCCCAGACGATAATAACATAATACTACCATACTGTTACTTTAAAAAAAAACACTACACAAAGACCAATATTACCTCCTAATAAACCTCCAAACTAATAGTATCCCTTTTTCTGCACAGTAAGTGCTGCTTTTAGTGCACCAGGCACAATAAAATTGCCCCCACTCTATAAGAATGCCTTCTTTAAGCTCTGACTCAGTTAGAATGCCCCTTTATGCTCCCAATTGGTTTTAATGCTCCTAATATGCCTCCACTCAGTCATAATACCCCTTATGCCTCTACTCAGTTATTAAGCCACTTTTCATGCCCCCACTTATTCATAATATCACTATTCAGTAATAATAATTCTCCTTACGCCACCAGTCAGAAATAATACAACTATGCCCATAGTGAGTAATAATGCCATTTATTTCCCCAGTCAATAATTATACCCGCTTATATGCACTAAAATAAAAAAAAAAACAGCATATGCGCACCTCTGTCACTCCCACAACTGTTACAGTTCACATTGCACTGGTCCCCTGCTGACTTCTGGGTAGCGCAATCAAGTGACAAGGGTACATGATGGTTACAGCCACAACGCGGCCAAGGTCTAACCACAGCAACCACATCTGCTTGTCATGTGATAGTGTAACCTGGAAGTCAGCAGGGGATAAGAATAGCATGGACTTGAGCAGCTGGGGTAGTGACACAGATAAGTAAAGGCAGGGTTTTATTTTCACTCAATGCTGCATAGGCAGTATGGACACCTCTAGGTGGGCTCATTGCAAAGGTCTCATGAGCCCGCCCAATCGCCACCTTCCATTCTCTACTCGCAAACATTGTTCATTATTTTTCAGTGTCTCCACAGTTGATTAAACAGAGCCTAAATGATACTCCATACAGTAACAGCACCCTTTGTTTTGCTCCACACAGTAATTTTATCCCCTTTAGGTGTTCCATGCACACATACAAAGGGTGCTCTGTTTTAGACTCCACACTGTAGTAGTGCTCTTCTTAGCAGTAATGTTGGTCCCTTTGTCCCCCACAGGCTGAACGGAGACAATGTACATCTAGTTCAGCTTGCCCCCCCCCCCTCCTTGTTGATCCAGAGGAAGTAAAAAACGCCAATAAAGCAGAAGCCAATTAGTCCATTTGGGGGGAAAAATTCCTTCCCGACTCCATAATGGCAGTCAGAATAATCCTTGAATCAACATTTGAAAGTTCCTACCTGACTCCAAGACCCAGATCAACCCGCTGATTATTTAACGTCTATATCCTGTAATATGATAGAGCTCTAGAAAGGCATCTAGTCCCCTCTATCAATTTTGCCATCACCACATCCTCAGGCAGAGAGTTCCACAGTCTAACTGCTTTTACAGTAAAGAACCCCCTCTTATGTTGGTGATGAAAGCTTTGTTCCTCTAAATGTAGAGGATGCCCTCTTGTTACCGTTGCAGTCCTGGGTATAAAGAGATCATGGGAGAGATCCTTATATTGTCCTCTAATATATTTATACATAGTTATTTGGTTGCCCCTTAACCATCTTTTTTCCAGGGTGAATAATCCCAATTTTGGTAGCCTCTCTGGGTATTCTAGTCCTCTCATTCCATTTATTAATTTTGTTGTCCTTTTTTGAACCCCCTCAAGCACTGCAACATCTTTCCTGAGTACCGGTGTCTAAAACTGTATGCAGCATTCCATGTGGGGCCTGACAAGTGCCTTTATATAGTGGAAGAATAATGTTCTCGTCCCTCGCCCCTACACCTCTTTTAATGCACCACAATACTTTATTTGCTTTTGCAGCATCTAACTGGCATTGATTGCTCCAGTTAAGTCTACGGACAACTAGTACCTTCTGGTCTTTTTCTATATCACCTTTCCCTAGCAGTACCCCATTTAGTGTGTATTGGTGTCATATGTTTCTCCTGCCCATGTGCATAACCTTACCTTTATCAATATTGAAGTTCATTTGTCATTTATCTACCCAATCCCCCAGTTTATCTAGGTCCTTTTGTAGCCATACATTGTCCTTCGTTGTGTTAATTACCTTGTATAATTTTGTATCATCTGCAAATATCGATATTTTACTGTGCAGTCCCTCTAGCAGGTCATTGATAAATTTATTGAACAGAATGGGGCCTAGCACTGAACCCTTTGGTACCCCACTAGCAACTGTGGTCCAGTCAGAGTACGTTCCATTTATTACCAACCTCTGCTTTCTATCGCCACACATTTATGCCCAGTCCGAGCTGTCTCATTTTATATAACAACCTATTATGCAGCACGGTGTCAAATTCTGTAGAAAAATCCAGATATACAAGATCAATAGACTCCCCAGATCTAGCCTAGAACTTACTTCATTATAGAAGCTGATCAAATTGGTCTGACATGATCAACCCCTCGTGAACCCATGCTATAGAGGAGTTATACCATTGTTTTCCTTGAGGTATTCCAGGATGGCATCTCTTAGTAACCCCTTGAATATTTTTCCAATTATTGAAGTGAGACTTACTGGCCTGTATTTACCAGGCTCCCTTTTTGAACCCTTTTTGTATACTGGAACCACATTGGCAATACGCCAATCCAGTGGTACAACCCCAGTCTCGATACTGTCCCTAAATATAAAAAATAGCGTCTGTCTATCATGTCACTTAGTTCCCTTAGAACCCTTGGGTGTATTCTATCTGGGCATGGTGATTTGTCGATTTTTAATCTTTTTTTAACTGGCTCAGCACTTCCTCTTGAGTTAGGCAGCTGATATTTTGTGTGTGTGTGTGTGTGTGTGTGGGGGGGGGGGGGGGGGGGGTTATCCCCCTGAATCCCATGTGATATTTCTTTTTTCTTCGTGAATACATTTGAGAAAAAAATATTAAATAGATTTGCCTTCTCCCCATCATCTTCTATGATTTCTACTGCATTATTTGTTAAAGGGCCAGTGCTCTCATTGCAAATCCTTTTACCGTTTATATAATTGAAAAATAGTATAGGGTTATTTTAGCTCTTTTTGGCAATCAGTTTTTCTGCCTCCTCCTTTGCAGTTCTTATCTTTTCCTTACATAATTAGTTTTTTTCCCTGTATGTTTCTAGCACTTCTTCACTGCCTTCTTGTTTTAATAATTTAAACGCTTTCTTTTTTTTGCTTATTGCCCCCCTTATAGTCTTGTCAAGCCAGATTGGTTTCCATCTACTTGTAGTTCTTTTATTTTTAAAGGGTATGAACTGGTCAGATGAGGTAATTAGGATGTTTTTAAATTTCTCCCATTTTTTGCCTGTACTATTATTTTTGAGGACGTTGTACCAATTACTGTTGCCGATAGTAATTCTAAGCTGATCAAATTTTGCTTTACAAAAGTTTAGTTTTTTCGTCGCTCACTGATAAGGCTTCCTATTGAATGACAGATGGAAATTAACTATATTGTGGTCACTATTTGCCAAGTGTCCCTCAACCTGCACCCCCATGATTCTGTCCAGTTTGTTTGTTAGTTTGCTTAAATGGGCTTTAATACCCAGGGCTATAAAAACATGCTTGCTCTGGGGATTAAAGCCACGTGGGCTGTGGACATGACAGCTCCATGCTGTTTGTTAACAGAAATTTAAAATCCCTCTGCTCCTGGCTACCATGTGTAGCCCAGAGCAGAGTATCACCTGGAACCGCTGTATGTGGTTTCCAGTCACATGATCACTGTTTTCCAATGGATAACAGCAATCATTTAAAGTATAATTAAAAATCTTCCTGCTCCTGCCTACTAAATGTAGCTGAGAGCCTGGAGATCTCACAGGGGGCCACGGTACATGGTTCTGGGTCACATGATCGCTTTTATCAAATAGATAATGGTGATCACGTAAAAGTAAAAATAAGCTAAAGTTTCACCTCCCGTCACGGATCCGAACCGTGAGGGGAGGGCAAATTACTTACCTAAGGCCTCCGATAGGATCCTTATCTGCGGACCTTTCCCCAGCTTCAGCGCACGTGCCTGTCGCCAAAATGGTAGACGCAAGCGCAGAAGCTGGGGAGGGCAAAGGAAATTTCAAATCTCCTTGCTCCTGGCTACTAAAGGTAGCCAAGAGCAGTGACTGAGGGACACACTTAGTGGTCCCCAATCATGTAAAACTTAAAAAAAAACAGTTGAAGTACAATACTCCTTCTCGGTTTGGGCACCGTTGTGCATACGAACATAAGATTAAGGCCACAATGGGTATGTTTCTGAACACAGGACAAACAGGGGTATCCATTTTGGGGTGTAAGTCTTCATTTCTATGTGTGCTGTACAAAAAAAAATGTTTAAATTACACAGTTGCCAAAAAAACAAAAATCATAGTTTTTTACTTGTGCTTTGCTTAGATTCATTCACAAATTGTCAAAATATGCAGTATACCCATAGATGAATTTGTTAAAGGGTCAAGTTTTAAAAATGGAGTCCTTTATAGCGATTCTCCATAGTTTTGGCCGCTCAAGGGCTCTACAAGTGTGCTATAGGGCCTAAATCACCTTTAAGCAAAATGTCTGTTCTGAAAGCCACCGGCTCCTCTTTTTGGTTTGAGCCCCGTTGTGCATACAGATATAAGATTAGGGCCACAACAGATAAGTTTATGAACACAGGAAAACAGTGGTATCCATTTTGGGGTGCAAATCCTCATTTTCATGTACACTATAGAAAAAAAATCCTGTCTTTAAAATGACATATTTGCAAAAATATTACATTTTATTTGTTCTCCTCTAAATTGCATTAATTCCTGAAAAGAAACTGTGGGGCAAAATACTCATGACACCCCTCAGTGATTACATTTTTAAAATGGGGTCATTTGTGGGGGTATCTATCATTCTGTCACCTATGAGTCTTTGCAATCTTGGCTTAGTGTAGGAAAACAAAATTCCTCAAAATGTTAATAATGTTAAATTTGTATGTCTCCTAATTGGTTAAAAAAACTAAAGTTTTTCCACTGTGCTTCCAGAATAAAGTAAACACATTATATATATATATATATATATAAATATCTATCATCAAAAATTTGTACAGTATGTTTACACATATTTGAGATATTGCAGTTGAAAATGTGAAAAAATGATAATTTTTAAAAAATGTTCCTAATTTTGGTGCTTTTAATTAATATACAAAAAATTCTATCGACCTATTTTTACCACCTAAATAAAGTACAACATGTAGAGAAAAAACAATGTCAGAATCACTTGGGCATGCAAAACCTTTACAGTGTTATTCTATGGTAAAGTGACACGTCAGATTTCCAAAATTTGGCCTGGTCATTAGGGTGCAAACAGGCTTGGTCACTAAGGGGGTATACATTAAATGGAGGCCACAGACGTAATATGAACAGAGCCTCAGAATCCAACCCATATCATCCAGATGAACACTTGAAAAACACTTTTGACATGCTGTTTCCTAAATATGTAACATAATTTATACAATGAACATGTGAAGACACGCTACAGTATGTGACAGTATTTGACTCCAAGATGTGTCACAATGCGATGACAAACACCATGCAGCAAGTTGTTTTTGAATCAAGAATTGAAGTATTAATTTTATGCCAGTATATAATTAGAAGAGGTTCGGAGCATCATGAATAAACCAGTAACTATGGAAACCAAGCATAATAGAAAGGGTGTAAAAGAAGACAGCCAGGATAAGCAAAGACGTACTTCTCTTATTAACCTGCATCGTTCTCTCACCTTTTCCTTTATTACATTTAAAGTAAACCATCAAACACACAATGGTCTGAGCAATCGCCATTCTGCATCCTTATTCACCGACTTCATCTTTAAGGTTTCTTTATCTAAATAAATAAGTAAATCTGCTTCACATACATTCTTTACCAGCAGAACAGCACAGCGTATTACACTATTCTGTGCAACAGGGCTGCTGGAAACCTGATGTTACTAAACCATACTGTAGTATGAACTAAGCCTCATGCTACTTTCATTCTAGGATGAAGTTCTCACATGCTGCGTGGATGGCGGTCATTTTTTCATGCCAGAAAAACCCCTTTAAAGGGGATGTCCTATCATGGCAGCCTTTATTGATATGCCCTAGTAGGGCATATGGATATCACAGAGGGGATTCCCCACTCAGAATCACCTATCTGAGCTAGAACAGAGAGCCTTCTGTAACATTCATATTCCGTCCACTCTATTCATTCCATAGTTGGCCAACATTTACAGCCATTGCAAAGGTAATGTGTGGCCAGACATGGCTTTCCTTGCCAATAACAGCTGATTACCAGGAATCAGAGAAACTGAACCTGCATCAATTACCAGCCAACTTCTGTTTAAAAAACAGTTAAAATGGGTTTTCTTGATGAGACAAACCCTTTACCCCTTTCCAATCCACTGTCTAACGTCTTAAGACATTATTATTTAAGGCTGTACAGCTCCGATGTTGGAAGACGTCCGTCAGGGTTCTCTTACTGTATATTGCCAGCCTCTCTGCTGTCGGAGCCTATCCAACGTGTCACCTCATGCAGTACTGGCTTTAGCCAGCAGATAGCGCCATTGTATAACGGCAGAAAAAGAGTAAGCACCCTAGGAAAACCAGGATACAAATTGGATTGGAAAGGGTTAAAGAAAAAGTCCATTTATCCAGAACTCATTGATCCTACAATGCAGTCTTAGTAGCTGATTACCAAGGAACCTAAAACATGAAAATATACAAAAACAGAATGTTGGTACAGCCGTGCTAAGTAATGGAAATATGTTCAGGAGTGGAGTTGTCATAATGATGTCCTGAGGTTTTGCTACAATGTATCAGTGTAGGGAATAGTTATCACCTTGGAATGTATGACTGAAGAAAGAGTTTGCACTAATGTACAGTATCTCTAGACAAAAATGAACATTTCTCTGTGCTCCTGTAGCCATATGTGTAGTAGGTGTGTTTTCTTTCTTATAAACTTCGCACTTTATGCACCTGTCTTCAGTATTTATCACAAGACGAAAATTCTATTGAGCTATATTATCTCTCATATGTCTATCTCCTAGTAAAATTCTGTATGTAAGGCTTGTACTCCCACTTGCCTGTTGGATTTCCCTGGAAACCAGTGACTTTCATACAATCCTCTACCTCCCTTGCAATATGTACCTGCTACTCGCTCTGGTGTTAAGGAATCTACACATTTTTGTGCACAACTGTGTATGGCAAGATATGATTAAACCAGAAATCATATTATCGGAAAGATACAGTATATATCTCATACATACTGTTTATATTGTCAAAGGTAGTACTAGTTTGTACCCAATGAATCCCCAGAAGTGAATCCCACAATCATATGAAAGCAGCAGACAGTCCTGACAGGCTGGGGCTCAAAGCAATTTGAGAGTCACAGATTCCACACAGTTACTGTATAGAATTAACTCTAAACAAATTAAAGGAAGTCTGGCAGGTCTTTTTAGTAGTATGAAACCTATAGACTTAATATGTGGCACTGCATAATGAATAAAATTGTGCCTTTAGTTCCTCCCTCAGAAGCTCGCATCTGGAGATATAGCCTTCTAAGCACTTCGCGCACTGTATGATAATTAATGGTGGAACGTCCAATGGACGGTTCACTTCGTGCTATGGTCTGGTCTCCACCTTCCTCCTAAAAACATCCCTGATTGCTGATTGATGTCTCCAGCAATGGCCGTTAGAGACGTCATGCTTTCCATCTGCGGCGCACCTGAGCGGTACTGGAGACAGCACATGCGATTGGCAAAATTCCCGATGAGCGAAGTCACAGCACATTCAACCACTCACTCAGTGCGGCTTATGTGTGCCATAGATGGAACGCATGATATCTCCAGCAGCCATTGTTGGAGACGTCAATCAGCAATTTAGGGGGTGATTTAGGAGGAAGAGGGAGGGTGAGAACCCAGACCATAGAGCGAAGTGAACTGCCTATTGGACAGTATACAATTAAGTAGGACACAACGTCAGAAGCGCAATATTTCCAGATACGAACTTCCCAGAGAGGAAATAAAATTTTATTTATTATGCAGTACCACATATTATAGTCTACAGAGTTTATGTGCTAACAAGACCCAACAGACTCCCATTAATATATAATTGATTTCTTGGTGTCATACGGATCTATGGGAAATCCATAGGTACACGTTAAACCTTGGCTGCAACATACAATAGAAGCAGAAATCAAAAAGTGGCAACAGCGCGCAAAATACATTTAAACTATCAGAGGTATACATACCTATAATAAATACTCTAACCACATTAAGTAATGCAAGGTTCTTGGTATATCATTTGATCAAATCATATTGACCCATCTACCAATGCCCAGGTGACCAAGCTTTTTAGATGGGTCCTAATGCTAAAACCAGGTGGTTTAATCTTAACCTTGGAAATATGGGTACCTACCTTTAAAAATGCTCCTCTATTGGGACTAAGCCTACAAATAAATCAAGGGAGGGTAGGATACCATTTATATGTTCCAATAGGAGGGACAGAAGGTAAATGGGCAGCGGGCATGCACGACCAGGTGTAGACAGCCACAACTTAACAATATTTGTCCCTCCTATGGGACCATATAAGTGGTATCCTACCTTCCCTGGTTTTACTTGTAGGCTTAGTCCCAAGATAGGAGCATTCTTATAGGTAGGTACCCATCTTTCCCAGGTTAAGATTAAACCACCGGGTATTAGTGTTAGGACCCATCTGAAAGCTTGGTCACCTGGACATTCGAAGATGGGCCTATATGATTTGATCGAATTATATACCAAGGACCATGCATTATGTAATGTGGTTAGAGTATTTATTATAGGTATATATACTTCTGATAGTAAATGTATTTTGCGTGCTGTTGCCACTTTTTGGTTTCTGCTTCTATGGGTCTATGGGAGTCACCTTTTTTGTAACTCCCATAGACTACTGTATAGCAGAGAGAGCCACAAGCAAGTGTGACCTTCTCTCTATTAGAGTCTATTGGGAAAGCAACTGCATAGAGTCATTGGACTTTACATTCCACCAGTAGGTGAGGATAACAGAGGTGTATTTATGGCACATCGTATGGATATATCACAAATCTGCAAGATGGAATACCTCCTTTAAAGGAATTTTTGCTGTTAGGCTTAATTAATATGACCAACTGCAGCTCTAGTTGTGAGCTGCACATTTAGTGCCAAAAATGAAATTGAACACATTTTAAACTATTTTGAGAACTAAATATAAAGCTTTCTTGCTGAAGTGTAGTATGCCAGTATGAACAGAACTTTACCCAGATAGTCTGAAGTAAAGCATTTCAATTTAACATCTAGCTCTGTGCCCCCAACCATCATATGCCACTTAAAGTATTGGTTTACTCTAATGTATTAGAGGGGACATTGGTTTCCTCTCAAACTCCAAGGTCCTGGTATAACTGCAACCTCTGCATGGCCTAAGGTCACACCCTTGCGTCTTAAAGGTGGGACTAATGTAATAGAGGTGTGATAAGCAGTACTTTACGACATTGGGCTAATGTAGAGCACAGGTAGGTTTAACAGAGAAGGTAGAGTTTTTGGGGAGCTCTGAAGATCTGAATCAAAGATCACATTTTTTAACAAAAAAGGTAAAGAGTGTAATGATGGACATAGAGCAGAGGTGCTATTACAATTACTAGATAAATAGATCAATTTGGCTATTAATGGGTTGGTTGAGTTAAAATAAAAACCAGTTAGCAATCAGTTACAGTAGTTAAAGGGCTTATCCCGCAAAAAGTAGTGTTTCTAGTTAAATCCAGTTCATAACTATAAATATTTTTTCCATTTATACTTATTAAAAAACGTTTGTATCCCAGATCTTCCAGGACTAATGTTAGAATAGTGCCACCTGTTCTTTCTATTCTGTGTTCATCTCAGTAATTGTTCTGAGGTGGTCGCAACTACTAATCAAGATTAGTGGTATAGATGTGGATGTCAGCACATAGTGCTATAGTTGCAGGTATCGGCCCTTTAAGATTCTCCAAGAAGTGTTGACATCACCTTCACTACCTATTTTCATGATTGGCAGTTGGTCACATGGTGGGATGGAATGAAGATCCTTTGTAATGCAGCTCCCATGATTCTTCTTACACTCTGGATGCCTGCACAGTCACGCCTACCTTCTTGCCCCTTTTTATATGCTTTAGGCCTCATGTCCACGGGCAAAATCTGCAGCGGATCACCCGCACGCGGATCCGCATCCCATAGGGATGCATTGACCACCCGCGGGTAGATAAATACCCGCGGATGGTCAATAAAAGTGAGGAAAAAAAAATATGAAGCATGAAAAAAAATGGACATGCTCCATTTTCGTCTCCTAAAATCAGAATATACTCACCTGCTCCGGATCTTCCCTTCTTTGCGGCTTGATCTTCTCTCCGTTGCAGCCGGATCTTTTTTCTTCTGGCCGGTGCATGCTGGAGTACTACAAAAACGCTGAGCTGGTTTGATTTGCTTTACAATACTTACAGTATGAGGTCTCCTCTTTAGGGATCATGCCTATGAGCATTGCCGGATACACCCACAGATTTATGTCGCAGGAGTACTGCGATTAATAACAAAAAGAGCCTGCTGGTGATCGCGGAGTTCTGCGGTCTCCATTATTGCTATATTAATGAAGACCTCCTGCGGCATAAATCTGCAACAAATAGAACACGCTGCGATTTATTTCCGCTGCAGAAATCCGTGGTTGAATTCCACATGTGAGCATTGGCAGGCAGAAAGCCATTTGGTTTAATAGAACCTAATAGCTGTGGAATTCATGTGTGGATTTCAACCATGGGAAACGCGGTAGAAATCCGTTCGTGGGCATTCACCCTTACTTGCCTTTAAGTGTACAAATTATTTTTCAAAACTTCTTGTATTTTTCATCTAACAATGCTAATTCAAAACCTAAAATCTTAGCAGTAGCAAGAATGTAAGAAGGTTATACAAAATGCATTTACAGTAAGTAGCAAAGAAATGTAACCAAGAGAACTAAGACTCCCGAGACCCCTAGCAAGAGATACAATCCATTTTTGCCTTGTACCTCTTAATATTTAAAGCAAGCATATCCACTCATTAGGCATGTTACATATTTAACCACTAATGGCAGCAAAATGTGCCGAAAATGTCTAATCTGGTACACAAGCAGACTTTGTGCAAATAAGTCAAAGATTTATTTGAGTAATGTCATTGTCTATCTATTTAATAAAGAGTCACGTTACAGTTTTTATGTTAAAGGGAACCTGTCAGCTCAGATATGCTGTCCAAACTGCGGGCATCATGCTATAGAGCAGGAGAAGCTGAGCAGATTAATACTGTTTTATAGAGTAAGATTCAGCAGAATTTGTATTTTAATCATTTTTAGCTCCGCTTATTCTGAGCCGAACAGTCCAATGGGCGGAGCTATCAGTGATTGGCAGCTATTTGTATGACTGTACAAACAGGCAAGGCTGCCAATCACTGATAGCTCCGCCCATTGGACTGTTCAAATCAGAATAAGCAGAGCTCAAAAATGATTAAAATACAAGTTCTATTGAATCTTTTCCCATAAAACTATATACAATTCTGCTCTAACATGCTGCAATTTTATCTCTAAAAATGTCTGCTGTCGCAAGCGGGCTGCTACTCCCAACACTGGCACTTTCTTTTTATAAAAGCATCACCCTTTTGCAAACTATGAAAAGGTTTTGGAAGGTCTTCTGTAACTGACTAGGCATCGTCTATCTTTTTGTGGTGCTACTATAGTTCCTATCTACTGCAGTATCCATAGTCTATGGTCCATTAATCACTATTAGAGCAGTTAGAACACGTAGCCAGAGTCTAGTGTACATTGGGTTCTGATATGTAGCCTCACCCTCCTCCTGACTGGCTATGAGAGTAAGAAGTTCAGTCAGTTGGAGGGACAGAGCACTGTATGGTCAATTACCTGGGAACACCAGTAGACATTATGCATCCCAGGATACCATCCCTGACTGATGACAGGTACAATTAATGCCTGCCATAGCGATATGGTAATAGCTTCAAAAGTTCAAGCTGATAATATTAGCGTGACCTATTTTACCCTCTAGAACTCTGTTAAAGATTTCTATAGAAGTGTTATCTTGACAGAAGAAACCACTGCTGCATTTTACTTAAAAACCATCCTCTGGAGGCACCATAAGAAGCACATTGATGCTGCAGTGTCAAGCAAAAAAAAAAAATGTGGCTATTACGTAAATGTATTAGTAGACCACACACTGTAGTAGTCCTATTGTGTAGCCCCATCCAGCATCACCTGATTTGTATAGGGGAATACGTAGCAGTTATTGTCTGGTAGACTGCACACTATAGTGTAATGGTAGACGCCATTCTCTAGTAGAACCTTTTCTGCCATCGTTATCACCCTGAAACTAATGCTCAGGGAAAGCCTAATTTTCATCATGTTCGTACAGTGAATCTTGAAAACTACATGCCTAAGAATGGTAGGAGTTAATTTTCAACAAAAAATAGCTGCAAAAACTACTTTAAAGGGACTGAACCAGGATCACAATTTATCCCCTATCCACAGGATTGAGGATAACTTGCTGATCAGTGGGGGTCTTACCACTGAGACTCCCACTGATCCCGAGGACAGGGTCCCATGTCCAACATCCTCCTCACTGCGAGCTTGCTGCACCCCACAGTGAGGAGGAGACTGAATGTAGCGACGGTCATACAAACACGCAGGCGTTCCATTCACTTGCAATGGGACTGCAAGCGGCAAGTGCTCTGGTATTTCCATCAACCCTGTTGAAATGAGTGCAGCACCGACCACAAATGCTCGGCCAGTACTCCATTCATTCTAATAGCACTGCAATGGGTAAGCAACCCCACAGTGACATGAGAGGGGGACTCGGGACCTTCGTTCTTGAGATTGGTGGGGGTCTCAGCGGTGACACACCCAGCGATCATCAAGCTATTCCATATCCTATGAGTAGGGAATAACGTGTGATCCTGGTACAGCCCCTTTAATTTTTCTGTTGGAGTATTAGTCTCAGAGTCATAAGCTTTTGAGAAAGATAGCTTGAGGCTTAAAATAGTGGTGTGCCTCACCTTTGGTACTGTTTATCTCCTCTTTTTGCCTTTTAGGGCAGCTATTATATTGTCTCTGGTGAGATTTAGCCTGGAGAGGGAAATAAGGCCTCCTTTTCCTTGAGAATTTTAAAGGGGTTGTCCAGGGAGTCATATTTAGCATATGCCCAGTGCCATTTTTTTAAACTAAAAAAACAGACTTCTCTCACCTGTTTTGCCTGCTCTGGCACTACGATCAGATCCCCGACACTCGGGTCTCTCCAGTCCTACTTGTCTCCACTCACTGTTGCCTGAGCCCACTGACCTCTGCATTGGTGCAACTGAGGCCAATGATTGGCTGCATCTGTCATGCATTTAGACAGCCTCATTACAAAGCTATCCAGAAGTGGGTGGAGACCAATAAGACTAGAGCAGCAGGGATTAGAGTGCCGAGATGGAAGAAACAAGTGAGTATAGCCTGGTTTATTATTTTACAAGACATTGCTGGGCAATTCTAAAAAACATTCTCCCTGAACAACCCTTTTAACAACTTAATAGACTATCCTTATAGTAGGCACGTCCTTGTCACCTTGTCTCTCTAATGGGATGTTTGTAATTTGACAAACCTTCCTCTCTGATTTTGCAATGAAATCAGCACCTCTTAATTAGTAAAAGCCCTCTCATCTACTTCTTCCATCACAATTCTTTTAGTGGCTTGTAAAGTCCAAAATTTGCTCTTAAGAGAGTTTTGTCATTACAAAAAAAATTCTATACTTACCTATTCCTCCCCAGGCACACTCCTTACCGCATCTTCTCATCGCTGATCTTCTCCATTCCACCGAGTCAGCTCACTGCAAGCTTGTTATGAAGCCAGCATTCCTTGCATTCTTCTTCCTGCAGGTCAGTGAAGGTCACGTCCCTGTGATGTAGCGTTCACTGGCTAAGAAGGAATGCTAATCTATTGCAGAGACAGCACGCATGAGTAATCTCTGCAATAGCTTGGCACTCCGTGCTTGGCTGTGAACTAAAGACGTAACGTACATTGCCGGGCAGAATGTGAATGTACGTAACGTCACAGGTAGCAGAAAAATCAACCAGCTGGAGGTGAGGTGATTCCCCCACTGGGACTGCAGGTGACAGGAGAACATCGGGAAAGAGAAGATGAGGCAAGTAGACTGACGGGAAAGGAATAGGTAAGTATAGAATTTTTTTTTGTAATGACAGAACCCCTTTAAAGATTTTTTTCCAGAAAAGAAAACATTTATCAGCTATTCACAGCATTTTGTAGGTGATAAATGTATAAAAGATGCTGAGACCCCCACAATCACTAGAATGTAATTCCCCCCTATTCCTTCTCTCTGAACAACCTTGAGGAGGAGGAATTTGAAGGAAGCAGCAGTTGAGCATGTAGGCTGCTATTCCATTCAATGGGACTAATGGAGATACGGTAGCCCCAAACCCCACCAATCATACATTTTTTTTACTTATCCTGTAGATAGATGATAGATATCGTTACAGGAAAAACTCCTGTAGAAACATCTCAGATGTCATAAAAGAATTATCTGATAGCAAAATGTCATACAACTATCAAATACTTTGTGCATGAACACTATTTGATTTTGGCAATAACCACAATACAACCTTCTGAAAAAAACATATAGACAAAGCACTTTAAGCAATACTCTGAAATACAATTTTGAAAAAAATAATTGGACTGAGTTAAATACACTCATTGTCAAAAAAAATTAGGCACCTAGAAGGAGTTGTCAGAATAGAACAAAACTTTCTATATGTGATTGTAATGTTGATATAAGTAAGTAATTACAATATCAGAGTAAAATGATAATTTATTGTGGAAAACTGACACTTTGAAGAGAAGCTCTAGTACCCTGTTGTACCACCTCTAGTTTGGATACAAGATGTGATACAGGCTGGCATGGAAGCTCTAGTACCCTGTTGTACAACCTCTAGCTTGGATATATGATGTGATACAGGCAGGCATGGAGAATCTAGTACCCCATTGTACTGCCTCTAGCTTGGATACAAGATGTGATACGGGTGGACATGGAGGCTCTAGTACCCTGTTGTACTGCCTCTAGCTTGGATAGAAGATGTGATACGGACGGGCACGAAGGCATACAGGTTCTGTATGGTATCCTGCGGCATGATGGTCCACATTTGGTGCAACTGAGCCTTTAGATTGTGCAAACGCATAGGCTATCGAAGTTGGCATCCCATATGATCCTATACATGTTCTACTGGCAATAAATCTGGCAATCAGGCAGCCACCGAAGTGTTGCAATGTTGTGGAGACATTCCTGTGACCCCCTTGTGTGTGCGGCCGAGTATTATCCTGCTGGAAAATCCCTCTTGGAAGCCGCCATGAGAGGAACATATATGGCTGCAGGATGTCCTGAACATATCGCTGAGCTGTCATTGTCCCTTGTACCACTACTAGGGGTGACCGACTGTTGTATGCAATGGCCCAGACACAAACACGGCCGTCCGCAATCCACAAAAAATAATGTAAACGGCAGCAGTAGAATCGTGGTGCATAAAAATCCAAGTTTTATTCCTCCAACCTCAGTAAAAAGTAAACATGCGATTAGGGATGAGCGAGTATACTCGCTAGAGCACTACTCACTCAAGTAATGTGCTTTAGACGAGTATCTCCCTGCTCGTCCCTGAAGATTCGGGAGCCGCCACAGCTGACAGGTGAGTTGCGGCGGGGAGCAGGGGAGAGCGGGCGGGAGAGAGGGAGAGAGAGATCTCCCCTCCGTTCCTCCCCGCTCTCCCCCGCCGCTCCCCGAATCTTCAGGGACGAGCAGGGAGATACTCGGCTAAAGCACATTACTCGAACGAGTAGTGCTTTAGCGAGTATACTCGCTTATCCCTACATGCGATGTTTCGACCATCCAACGGTCTTTATCAAGCATGGCTGTCATCAGTGCCCAAACTAAACCTGAATTAGTTGTTGAAGACAATCGGGTTCCATTCTGTAGCAGTCCAGTTTAGTCGTTCACAACACCACTGCAAATGGAGGAGACAGTGGGTGTCAAAGACAATACACATAGTAGGTGCCATGAGACCAAATGGCAACACACAAGTAGCCTCTGAGAGCCTTTTATAGGCCAAGGGTGGAACCACTTTTAGGTCCTCAGGTGACCAGACCGTTCATCTAATCACCACAACTCTAATCATCTGCATATCTGCCTGAGATGTAACTGCATGCCGAGTTTTGCAGCATAATGACAACTCCTTCTAGGTGCTGGATTTTCTTCCGAAGAATGTAATTACACAAGTGTACATAGTGCCCTTGCCAAGACGTTAAAATAAACCCTTACTACGCAGCAATATTTCTCACTAGGCAGAAATGCAATTAGAATCTGCAAGAAGTCAAGTGCTTGAATAGGAGTTAATAAACACTTCTTAGGCCATGCAAGATATACAAACATCTCCATACTACTTACATAGATCACTGTTTCAAATGATAACGACTTAGATCTACTGTGTATATTACTGCTACCAATATGCAGTAACGCATACACTTAGGCCGGTGTCACACAAGTGTAAGTGCAATTACACATGCATTTGTGCTGCGTATCTGCATAATGGGCATTGCGTATTTTACTGTACTTTTTGTATGCACAAATCATGTGCATTTGCATGAGAAAATAAAAAAACACACAGCCATGCTCCCATTCATGGAAATGGGCAATTAAGATAATTAGCTCAATATGTGCTATTTTCATGCACAAATACGCAGGAAAATAGAGCATGATGCATATGTTTTTGCGTGAGTGAAATGCATGTGAATGAACCCATTGAAATCAATGGGTTCTATTCACTGCGAATTGTGCATGCAAAACACTCCGCAAATATGTTCATGTGAATCTGACCTTAAAGTGAATAAAGGGATGCTCCAGTTTTATCACATAAGTATCTATACAGTGACCAAGAGCATCCAATGATCTATAGGAACTGCCCTACAAGATAGATTTCATAGAATCATAGAACGGTAGAGTTGGAAGGGACCTCCAGGGTCATCGGGTCCAACCCCCTGCTCAACTCGATAGTTGACATAATGACTAAAATAGGGGTCCTGACCCTCTTATTCCTCCTCCCCACATGTATATGGCTTAAAAAATAAATGACTAAAAAATTATGACTGCACGAAAGAGGAAAAAGTGAAAAATTCTTTGGCCAAAACTGCCTGTGTCTTTAGGATTAATGGGTCAAAACAATAGATTAGATGCCAAAGTTCATATCTCCACAGCATTTGTACACATTCTTTCTGTAACTTAATTCTTTCTTCATGAAATTGCTTGTTTTTTACAACCACTTAAATAGTATTAACATTCAGAAATGGAGTATTGAGTTTAGTGCCCTCACTATTTAATACCCAATTCCATGTAGACTTTGTACAATGATCCTCATGCATATATTTCAGCAGACATAGAGAAAAAGTATGATGCCATCAAAACACCACCACACCTCTGCAGCTGCAGTAACTAAGATCGTTTCTCAGAGACCAAATTATGGCAAAGTTTGTTTTACAAAGTTTTGGCTCCACATGTTCGTGCACCATTACACTTTAAGTGACTATCTGTACATAAATATTTCACTTAAAGGAAATTAGCTTATTGAAATAAGCAGAAGCTGGCCAACCACTCCATTTGCTTCTATCCTCCAATGTGGTGATATCTAATCATATTAGTGTTAGCTATGCACTTTCAAACTTGTTAGCTAGCCAATGGATTTATGTTATTTACTAATACATTCACAATTACATTAAGAAAGAATATATTCCACTCAACACATTCCTAAAAGTTTTCAAACAGTAAACTAATGAGAAAGCCTCAAACAATAGATATGCAGTAGGATCACATTTTACATGAAGTGATATATTATTATGGGACTATAGTTGTAATGATGAGAATATAGTTGCACTGATGATGTGTAGTTGCTCACCCATTATGTTTCTCAGTTCGGCAATACAGCTGGAGTGTCAGGGGATGCCGAAATATTTCCAATTCAGTTCTCCTTCACCTCAATATTCTGCACATGTCCTCTATTTATTCCAAATTACAAGTCTTCTTTGAGAAGTCTGTCTCCTATTGTAAGAAGGGATGTGTATGGCTTAGCTTAATAGAGCTTACAAGCATAGAAGAGTCAAATGCAGTTTCTTTTCCAGCAGAAGCTTCCCAGGAAGTGCTTGTCAGCGTGAAGCTTTTGGACTAGAAACATCCAGAGGGAGGAGGTCTTCATAATGTTTTTAGATCTGATCGTTTAGCTAGTTCACACTAGCTTCATATAAATGGGCTAAATGTCAAGTGTCAAAGGGGAAGAAGCTTCCAGTAGGGGAAGCCTTCAGAAATTCAGTCAATTCAAAAATTGTATCTAGCTCTTGTACAATAACTTCTAGCATTGTCCGAGATGTAGGTGTAAATAAATATTGGTATTTGTATAGCGCCAACCTATTCCGCAGTGCTTCCAGGTAATTGATTTATTTGTTAGCCCCCACCAAGCTGGGTACTCATTTTACCGACCTTGGAAAAATGGATGATTGAGTCAACCTTGAGCCGGCTACCTGAACCTTGCGGGGATTGAACTTTCAACCTTCAGGTCATGAGGGAGAGCCTAGGACTGCATTTCTGCTGCCTTAACACTCTGTAGCAAAGTGGCATGCAGTTTGTAGTTAGTATTGAAAAGAATATATAACTAATAATATCAACCAGTTATTTAATAGTAAAAGCCGAAGGTGGGATGCCAATAATTTTCTTTGTCTTGCATAAAGTATTTACATATTGCTAAGGCAATGGACTGAATATTCGCCTCATGGGAAGGAAGTCCTTGCTACTGTACAACTCTGATTTGTAGGTAACGTGCATTCTTTGAGTATGCAATTCATATACTTAAGGGTTATGCCTGTTAGGCATTTATGGCATCGACAAGACTAACTTGGGGACTCTCACCCATCGGGAGACTGTGGTCAAATGAAGATTTCCATTGGTCTCTTTTTCACAATACACTTCAATGTAGTGATGGCCACCCTATGGTTCTCTAAGCAGGGGTGGGATTTAATTTTTTTTCACAACAGGTTCCCTACCCATTCAGCAGAGCTATGTTTGCAGCACACAATAGGGTTGAGTTTCACCGCAAATTCTTCATGCTCTACATAAATACATGCATATAGATGAAGATACAGAGAGATATATACCTTATTGGAGCATATTCTAGGTGCTTACCTTGGAACCCTTGTGTTCCTTCTCTTTGAAAATGTGATAAAAGCAGAAAAATGTGTTGATGGGACTCCCTGGTCATGTATAACTGCAGGTTTCAGAGAGGAATGAGAGTGAAAGAGCACAGAAAACACTGGGAACAGAAGCTAATCCCAAAAAGTATAAGGGAGAGGGACTCAGAATCTCCATATCTAGTGTAAGCTGCAGGTAACTATGGTGCTGCCAACATGGAGCCCAGTCACTTTCATAGGTATGCAAGCATGAAGCACAAGGACCCATCGGGGAGGAAGATCAGAAAGTGCCAGGTGTTTCACAGTGGACAGGTGAGGAATGATGAACGGCATTCACTGCAAGTATGTTTAAAAGTACATAGTGCTGCAAAGGGCATTTCCTGTGGCTCAGGACACCATTTTGAAATTTTTATTTTTACCGTATTTTTACTATAAAGTATTAGAGCAGGTTATGGATAGCACAGAAATTAAATTCATGCAGCACGCAACTTTAGTGCACAATTATTTACAAATTCTCTCTCTATAGGAGGGTATGGTACACTTTAACATTACAACAAAACACAACGGCCTCAAGGGATAAAGGGCCACTTCAGCAAAGCCACATTTTTCCATCCCTGTGGCACTCATCTGATTGTCTGTGCATGTATGGAAGTGTCTATCACAGGGATTATGATGACTGTACAACTGACCAATTTGATAATACTAGAGATGAGCGAACGTACTCGTCCGAGCTTGATACTCGTTCGAGTATTAGGGTGTTCGAGATGCTCGTTACTCGAGACGAGTACCACGCGATGTTCGAGTTACTTTCACTTTCATCTCTGAGACATTAGCGCGCTTTTCTGGCCAATAGAAAGACAGGGAAGGCATTACAACTTCCTCCTGTGACATTCAAGCCCTATACCACCCCCCTGCAGTGAGTGGCTGGGGAGATCAGGTGTCACCCGAGTATTAAAATCTGCCCCTTCCGCGGCTCGCCACACATGCATTCTGAAAGAGATCAGGGAAAGTGCTGGTGATGCTGCTGCTATAGGGAGAGCGTTAGGTGTTATTTTAGGCTTTAAGAACCCCAACGGTCCTTCTTAGGGCCACATCTGACCGTGTGCAGTACTGTTGAGGCTGCTTTTAGCACTGTTGCAAAATATTTTTTTTTATATATCGGGCGTGCAGACCATTGCATCCTCAGTCTGCAGTCATTGTACAGAGTATAGGGGAAGTACTGGTGAGGCAGGGAAAGAGGGAAAGGTGAAAGAGACATGCTGTCTATATAGGTAGGGGGCTTTTAAAAAAAATTGGGGAAAAATACTATCTTTGGGCTGCCTGTGACAGTCTTCAGTGTACTGCGTGTCTGCTGGGGGTAGTAGTCCTAATTAATATGCAGCTAAGCGTTACAGCAGGCTTGCACAAAATTGTTTCCTGGCTCTGCTGTGCCCGTTACATCACCGCCGTCATAGCGCCAGAGGGAAACAGTAAACATAATATACGCTGCATACAGTATCTGTCTGCTGTTTCAGCTCACTATTTAAAAAAAAGGGAAGCCAAATACTTAAGGCGTACCACTGCCCTTTGGCGACTTGACTGCTTCTGCACTGTGAATTCCAGTAGCTCAGTCCTACGCACCTAGGTCTCACTACAGGCGTGCGCAAAATTGTTTCCTGGCTCTGCTGTGCCCATTACATCACCGCCGTCATAGCGCCAGAGGGAAACAGTAAACATAATATACGCTGCATACAGTATCTGTCTGCTATTTCAGCTCACCATTTAAAAAAAGGGAAGCCAAATACTTAAGGCCTACCACTGCCCTTTGGCGACTTGACTGCTTCTGCGCTGTGAATTCCACTAGCTCAGTCCTACGCACCTAGGTCTCACTACAGGCATGCGCAAAATTGTTTCCTGGCTCTGCTGTGCCCGTTACATCACCGCCGTCATAGCGCCAGAGGGAAACAGTAAACATAATATACGCTGCATACAGTATCTGTCTGTTGTTTCAGCTCACCATTTAAAAAAAGGGAAGCCAAATACTTAAGGCGTACCACTGCCCTTTGGCGACTTGACTGCTTCTGCGCTGTGAATTCCACTAGCTCAGTCCTACGCACCTAGATCTCACTACAAGCGTGCGCAAAATTGTTTCCTGGCTCTGCTGTGCCCGTTAAATCACCGCCGTCATAGCGCCAGAGGGAAACAGTAAACAAAATATACGCTGCATACAGTATCTGTCTGCTGTTTCAACTCACCATTTAAAAATAGGGAAGCCAAATACCTAAGGCGTACCACTGCCCTTTGGCGACTTGACTGCTTCTGCGCTGTGAATTCCACTAGCTCAGTCCTACGCACCTACGTCTCACTGCAGGCTTGCGCAAAATTGTTTCCTGGCTCTGCTGTGCGTTCCGTAAGCGAAGTCAGCCTCCAACCACAGACCAATAAGCGGCACATTTAATTACAGCATTCTGTTTCTGCACTACTGGTAATACACCATGCTGAGGGGTAGGGGTAGGCCAAGAGGACGTGGACGTGGACGCGGGCGAGGATGCGGAGGCCCAAGTCAGGGTGTGGGCACGGGCCGAGCTCCTGATCCAGCTGTATCGCAGCCGACTGCTGCGGGATTAGGAGAGAGGCAAGTTTCAGGGGTCCCCAGATTCATCTCACAATTAATGGGTCCACGCGGTAGACCTTTATTAGAAAATGAGCAGTGTGAGCAGGTCCTATCGTGGATGGCAGAAAGTGCATCCAGCAATCTATCGACCACCCAGACTTCTACGCCGTCCACTGCTGCAACTCTGAATCCTCTGGCTGCTGCTCCTCCTTCCTCCCAGCCTCCTCACTCCATTACAATGACACATTCTGAGGAGCAGGCAGACTCCCAGGAACTGTTCCCGGGCCCCTGCCCAGAATGGGCAGCAATGGTTCCTCTCCCACCGGAGGAGTTTGTCGTGACCGATGCCCAACCTTTGGAAAGTTCCCGGGGTCCGGGGGATGAGGCTGGGGACTTCCGGCAACTGTCTCAAGAGCTTTCAGGGGGTGAGGAGGACGATAACGATGAGACACAGTTGTCTATAACTCAGGTAGTAGTAACTGCAGTAAGTTCGAGGGAGGAGCGCACAGAGGATTCGGAGGAAGTGCAGCTGGACGATGAGGTGACTGACCCCACCTGGTTTGCTAAGCCTACTGAGGACAGATCTTCAGAGGGGGAGGCAAGTGCAGCAGCAGGGCAGGTTGGAAGAGGCAGTGCGGTGGCCAGGGGTATAGGCAGGGCCAGACCGAATAATCCACCAACTGTTTCCCAAAGCGCCCCCTCGCGCCATGCCACCCTGCAGAGGCTGAGGTGCTCAAAGGTGTGGCAGTTTTTCACTGAGAGTGCAGACGACCGACGAACTGTGGTGTGCAAGGTTTGTCGCGCCAAGATCAGCCGGGGAGCCACCACCACCAGCATACGCAGGCATATGATGGCCAAGCACCCCACAAGGTGGGACGAAGGCCGTTCACCGCCTCCGCTTTGCACCACTGCCTCTCCCTCTGTGCCCCAACCTGCCACTGAGATCCAACCCCCCTCTCAGGACACAGGCACTACCGTCTCCCGGCCTGCACCCACACCCTCACCTCCGCTGTCCTTGGCCCCATCCAGCAATGTCTCTCAGCGCAGCGTCCAGCCGTCGCTAGCGCAACTTTGTGAGTGCAAGTGCAAGTACGCCACCACACATCCGCACGCTCAAGCGTTAAACGTGCACATAGCCAAATTGATCAGCCTGGAGATGCTGCCGTATAGGGTTGTGGAAACGGAGGCTTTCAAAAACATGATGGCGGCGGCGGCCCCACGCTACTCGGTTCCCAATCGCCACTACTTTTCCTGATGTGCCGTCCCAGCCCTGCACGACCACGTCTCCCGCAACATTGTACGCGCCCTCACCAACGCGGTTACTGCCAAGGTCTACTTAACAACGGACACGTGGATAAGCACAGGCGGGCAGGGCCACTATATC
This sequence comes from Eleutherodactylus coqui, assembly GCF_035609145.1. Lineage (NCBI taxonomy): Eukaryota > Metazoa > Chordata > Amphibia > Anura > Eleutherodactylidae > Eleutherodactylus > Eleutherodactylus coqui. Next base: position 106,496,275 of record NC_089843.1, on the reverse strand, counting down.
TCCCTGACGGCACATTGGGTGAATTTAGTGGAGGCTGGGACCGAGTCAGAGCCTGGGACCGCTCACGTCCTACCCACCCCCAGAATTGTGGGCCCCAGCTCGGTGCTGGTATCTGCGGCGGTGTATGCTTCCTCCACTAAACCACCCTCCTCCTCCTCCTACGCAGCCTCTGTCTCGCAATCAAGATGTGTCAGCAGCAGCACGTCACCACCAGTCGGTGTCACTCGGGGAGGCAGCACAGCGGTGGGCAAGCGCCAGCAGGCCGTGCTGAAACTACTCAGCTTAGGAGAGAAGAGGCACACGGCCCACGAACTGCTGCAGGGTCTAACAGAGCAGACCGAACGCTGGCTTTCGCCGCTCAGCCCCCAACCGGGGATGGTCGTGAGTGACAACGGCCGTAACCTGGTGGCGGCTCTGCAGCTCGGCAGCCTCACGCACGTGCCATGCCTGGCCCACATCTTTAATTTGGTGGTTCAGCAGTTTCTGAAAAGCTACCAACACTTGTCAGACCTGCTCGGAAAGGTGCGCCGGCTCAGCGCACATATCCGCAAGTCCAAGACGGACACTGCCACCCTGCGCACCCTGCAACATCGGTTTAATCTGCAGTGCACCGACTGCTGTGCGACGTGCCCAGACGGTGGAACTCTACGCTCCACATGTTGGCCAGGCTCTATGAGCAGCGTAGAGCTATAGTGGAATACCAACTTCAACATGGGCGGCGTAGTGGGAGTCAGCCTCTTCAATTCTTTACAGAAGAGTGGGCCTGGTTGGCAGACATCTGCCAGGTCCTTGGAAATTTTGAGGAGTCTACCCAGATGGTGAGCGGCGATGCTGCAATCATTAGCGTCACCATTCCTCTGCTATGCCTCTTGAGAAGTTCCCTGCAAAGCATAAAGTCAGATGCTTTGCGCTCGGAAACGGAGGCGCGGGAAGACAGTATGTCGCTGGATAGTCAGAGCACCCTCATGTCTATATCTCAGTGCGTTGAGGAGGAGGAGGGGGAGGAGCATGAGGAGGAGGGGGAAGAGATAGCTTGGCCCACTGCTGAGGGTACCCATGCTGCTTGCCTGTCATCCTTTCAGCGTGTATGGCCTGAGGAGGAGGAGGAGGATCCTGAAAGTGATCTTCCTAGTGAGGACAGCCATGTGTTGCGTACAGGTACCCTGGCAAACATGGCTGACTTCATGTTAGGATGCCTTTCTCGTGACCCTCGCGTTACACGCATTCTGGCCACTACGGATTACTGGGTGTACACACTGCTCGACAGACGGTATAAGGAGAACCTTTCCACTCTGATACCCGAAGAGGAAAGGGGTTCAAAAGTGATGCTATACCACAGGACCCTGGCGGACAAACTGATGGTAAAATTCCCATCCGACAGCGCTAGTGGCCGAAGGCGCAGTTCTGAGGGCCAGGTAGCAGGGGAGGCGCGGAGATCAGGCAGCATGTACAGCACAGGCAGGGGAACACTCTCCAAGGCCTTTGCCAGCTTTATGGCTCCCCAGCAAGACTGTGTCACTGCTCCCCAGTGAAGGCTGAGTCGGCGGGAGCAATGTAAAAGGATGGTGAGGGAGTATGTAGCCGATCGCACGACCGTCCTTCGTGACGCCTCTGCCCCCTACAACTACTGGGTGTCAAAGCTGAACACGTGGCCTGAACTCGCGCTGTATGCCCTGGAGGTGCTTGCTTGTCCTGCGGCTAGCGTCTTGTCAGAGAGGGTGTTTAGTGCGGCTGGGGGAATCATCACAGATAAGCGTACCCGCCTGTCAACTGACAGTGCCGACAGGCTTACACTCATAAAGATGAACAAAGCCTGGATTTCCCCAGACTTCTCTTCTCCACCAGCGGACAGCAGCGGTACCTAAACAATACGTAGTCTGCACCCGCAGATGGAAGCATCGTTCTCTATCACCATCAAAAACGGGGACCTTTTAGCTTCATCAATCTGTGTATTATATTCATCCTCCTCCTCCTGCTCCTCCTCCTGAAACCTCACGTATTCACGCCGAACGGGCAATTTTTCTTAGGCCCACAAGGCCCAGTCATATAACTTTTGTAAACAATGTTTATACGTTTCAATTCTCAATAAAGCGTTGAAACTTGCACCTGAACCAATTTTTATTGTCACTGGGCTGCCTCCAGGCCTAGTTACAAATTAAGCCACATTAACCAAAGCGATTAATGGGTTTCACCTGCCCTCTTGGTTGGGCATGGACAATTTTTCTGAGGTACATTAGTACTGTTGGTACACCAATTTTTTGGGGCCCTCGCCTACAGTGTAATCCTAGTCATTTTTATGGGCTTCGCCTGCACTCAAGGTACAGCAATGTGTGTGGGGTTGGCCTACACTTTTGCTACATAAACATAAATGTAACTGGGGCCTTGTCTATACTGCAACTACTGAAATGTGAAAGAGACTGTTATCTCCCTAAACTGCTGCAACGGGAATGTTACTGTGGCCTGTCTTGACTGCTACTACTACTGAAATTGAACTAATACTGTGCTCCCCCTAAACTGCTGCTTCGGAATTGTTACTGGGGCCTGTCTGGACTGCTACTACTACTGAAATGGAACTAATATTGTGCTCCCCCTATAATGCTGCTAGTGATATGTTACTGGGGCCTGTCCCTAATGCTACCGCTGAAATGTTACTAATTCTGGGCTCTACCTATACCGCTGCTAATGCTATGTCACTGGGGTGTGGAAACGGAGGCTTCCCAAAGACATGATGGTGGCGAGGCCATTTCCCACCAACGCGGTTACTGTTAAGGTACATATAACCACGGACACGTGGAGAGGACACGTAGTGCCTCAAAAACATCCCCCTCCTCCTCCAACTATGAAAACATTCTTGGCAAATACCTTTGCATTGGTCTGTCTGGTGGCAGTCCAAGAATTTCACCTTAACCGACACAACAAGAGAGCCAACCCCACCATCCCCCCGCCTCGGCCCACTTAATCCTGGCCACATTCCGAAAACCAACTAAAGCATTGCACTGCAATGGGATACATTTATGTACCGCCGATGGGTTCCAGGGAGCCACCCATGCTGTGGGTCCACAGGGACTTCACATTACGGATTTGTACCTGCCAGTGTCTATGTATTAAAAACCCTGGTCAGACTGGGGCATGCAGTGTGGGCCGAAGACCACCTGCCTTTAATCGGACGTTACCTCAGCTGTGATGGGCAATGCAATGGGATATATTTATGTACCGCCGGTGGCTTCCTGGGACCCACCCATGCTGTCGGTCCACACGGAGTTGTAACTGCATGTGTCCACTTCTAAAGAACCCCAGTCTGACTGGGGCATGCAGTGTGGGCCGAAGCCCACCTGCATTAAACCTGAAGTTACCTCAGCTGTGATGGGCAATGCAATGGGATATATTTATGTACCGCCGGTGGGTTCCAGGGTGCCACCCATGCTGTGGGTCCACAGGGACTTCACATTAGGGAGTTGTACCTGCCTGTGTCTATGTATTAAAAACCCTGGTCAGACTGGGGCATGCAGTGTGGGCCGAAGCCCACCTGCATTAAACCTGACGTTACCCCAGCTGTGATGGGCAATGCAATGGGATATATTTAGGTACTGCCGGTGGCTTCCTGGGACCCACCCATGCTGTTGGTCCACACGGAGTTGTAACTGCATGTGTCCACTTCTAAAGAACCCCAGTCAGACTGGGGCATGCAGTGTGGGCCGAAGACCACCTGCATTTAATCGGACGTTACCTCAGCTGTGATGGGCAATGCAATGGGATATATTTATGTACCGCCGGTGGGTTCTAGGGAGCCACCCATACTGTGGGTGCACACGGAATTCCCATTGCGGAGTTGTACCTGCCTGTGACTATTTATAAAAAACCCCGGTCTGACTGGGGCATGCAGACACCTTGACAGAATGAATAGTGTGTGGCACATGGGTTCCCCATTGGTATGCCCACGTTTGCAGCTCCTGATTGAGGTGGCACAGGATTGGATTTCTCATTGCTTCTGTACAGCATTGTGGGCTATCGCCCCGCCCCTTTTAAAGAGGGTCGTTGCCTGTCCGTGCCAACCCTCTGCAGTGTGTGCCTCCGGTTCCTCCTCATGGCAGACGCACTTATAAATAGACATGAGGGTGGTGTGGCTATGAGGCCAGCGTGTGGCATGAGTGCAGCTGAAGGCTGCGCAGGGACACTTTGGTGTGCGCTGTGGACACTTGGTCGTGCGGGGGGGTTGGGCAGCATGTTACCCAGGAGAAGTGGCAGCAGAGTGTCATGCAGGCAGTGATTGTGCTTTGTTGGAGGTAGTGTGGTGCTTAGCTAAGGTATGCCTTGCTAATGAGGGTTTTTCAGAAGTAAAAATTGTTGGGAGGGGGGGGGGGCACTCTTGCCGCTATTGTGGCTTAATAGTGGGACCTGGGAACTTGAGATGCAGCCCAACATGTAGCCCCTCGCATGCCCTATCCGTTTCTATGTTGTTCCCATCACTTTCTTGAATTGCCCAGATTTTCACAAATGAAAACCTTAGCGAGCATCGGCGATATACAAAAATGCTTGGGTCGCCCATTGACTTCAATGGGGTTCGTTACTCGAAATGAACCCTCGAGCATCGCGAAAAGTTTGTCTCGAGTAACGAGCACCCGAGCATTTTGGTGCTCGCTCATCTCCAGATAATACATAAACCCAAGTAAATCTGATTTGAGCTCACATGACCATCTGAGGAGGAGAAGGAAGCCAGACGTTTATCTAATCAAGGTAATACTAGCTGACTTATACATACATTATCTACTAGTTAGATAATGCATAAAAGAAAAATTCACCAGAGTGGCCCTTTAACATATGCAGTATACACAGCTTTAAGACACTATTCTTTTCCAGCAAGACACACATTTAACTTGACCTACAGTGTAATGGTCGCTGGTTAAAAGATACCATAAAATTTATTTCAGCTGGCTACACCCATTTCCTTGTGCCTTGTCCATGGCCGACTTTTATCCCCACTATCTCAGCCCGCATTCTTCATCTCTGGTCACAGTTCCTAGATTTCCCACACCCTCTCCTATCTCTCAGACCCACACTGGTCAAAGTTATTGTATGACCCTCTTTTTCCCTCCCTTGGAGTTCTGAGAGGATGATACATGCATCAAGTTCATATGCCCTTGATGCTCACGCAATCAGCTAAGGTTCCTGGGTAACTGTGTCACTCCTGCCTAGTCTTGTCAACTGCATGAGCACCCATCACCAACCAACTGACTTACATCACAACTCACTATAGCTGTGGCTCCGGTCTGCAGCCATCTCCCAGTCACCTCTGTTCTGGTCAAGCAGGAGGTAGACTGTGTCTCCTCTCAAACACCAAACTTGTGGACATCTCCTGATCTGCTTGAACCTGTTTATTGAGACTTAGTCATATAATCAGCCTCCAGACTCTTTAGTGGCGCACCTGCAGGGAAGGAGGCTCCCTCTGCCTCATCTTTGCTCTGCCGCCAGTCATCTGTGAAGTCATCTAATGCAGCCTGGTAATTTATTTTTGCAGGACATTGCCTGTAGAAACTCAGTCTCACTATTCACATTGCACACATGCTACAGGAAAACTCCCCCTCCTCCTGCACTCTTTGGGTCATAACTGTTGCTGTGATCGCACTTCTCATCCCTAACCAGAGACTCTGCTCTTTCCTGCTGTCGTAACTGCTACAGCAGTGTAGTGTCCCATACTTTAGGGCCCTCACATCACTTTAATTACCTCCTATGGTGTGTGTAAATGTAGTTGTGATTGCCTGTTTTTATTGTGCCATGTAGGAGACTAGGTGGTGTTTTGTGTATTGTCTTGAGTCACTGTTAGGTCACTGTCTGGAATTGTATCTGTTTGATGTTGTCTCTGTCTAACTTGTGCATAACTGTGCATGTGTCACCCTAACCCATTGTTATTTCGTGAGTCACCCCCCAAAGCAATCCTGGGATTGGTTGGAGGGATTACTCTGTAGGCCCAGGGTTAGCTGGGAGAGGGACTATAAAGACCAACACAGGGGTGTGGTTAGCGGAGAAGGAAAGTAGAAGAGAAAAAGAGAGGAGAGAGGAGAAGTGAGAGGAACAAGAAACAAGAATGGGCCTAGCCTAAAGATAGACTAAGTAAAGGAAATCTGTTAAAAAAGAAAGGAGAGTCTCGGGAACGGAGAGTCTATGTCAACCCTACTGGAAGCAGCATTCCCATACTGGGCAAGAACTCCTGTATCTCAGCAGTAAAAAGTGGCCATTGTCAACCCTGAGTAAGTTACCTCTGAGCAAGCAGAAGGATAGTGTCCACGGGGGTGCCAGATTAGTTTCCCTCTATTCCTTAAAATAACTTCTACCTGCATTGCAACATCTTTAGTCTCGGGACTAACGCAATCCTATGGCAGCTTCCAAGGGCAGATATTCCGTGGGAAATCCCGCCGCAGAATTTCCGCCCGTCTGCAGGCGGCCTAAGAGAGAGAGGAATGAAGACACTATTTGCATAGTCCCTATCAGTCTCTCTGTTGGTGTGCACACATACGGTTTTTACAAAGGGCCAACCTCACTTACAAAACTCCAGAATCCATTGAATGGTTTCATGGGTGACGCAATTCTCAATGTCCCGTTGCAGTTCCAGATTCAAAATCCTGCAAGGTGACCCCGACTTGTTCTGGCATGAGGTATTATTCCTTGTAGCAGTCTCTGCTCCAGTCATACATGCAATCCCTTTATTAATTATCTATAAAATATTACTTCTGTAAAACACAAACAAATGAGTGTAGAAAGAAAAATTGGTAAAAAATGTTGTGTAAGTTCATTAAAAAATATGATTAATTATTAAACTGACTGTGTTGTGGTCTTGGATATGATCTAATTGATTCTTTCCACTATTCTATTTTTCTTTGGGAAAAGCTATTCATTGCTTTATTACTTTTCCAATACATTTGAACCTGATTTATTACATTATTATACTGGAATTCATCACCTAACACTCAAGTATTTTCACATTTCTAGTTTATTTTCAACGTACAGTATTTTGTCATGTTCATTCACTCTTTGTCGAAAAAAATCAAGCACCTAGAAGGAGTTGTCATTTTGCTGCAAAACGTGGTGTGCAGTTACATCTCAGGTAGATATGCAAATGATTAGAGTTGTGGCATGATTAGATGAATGGTCTTTCCGCCGGAGGCACTAAAAGTGGTTTCATGCTTGGCCTGTAAAACGCCTTTCAGAGGTTACTTGTGGGTACTGAACCTCTTTTTCTGCTTGTGTAGTTTGTTGACCAGTAGATGCCTCTATGACTCAATCAAAGAGATTTCGACCAGTTAAGAGTCTGAGAGGATGCAAATTATCGGAATGAGAGAAGCTAGATGGCTGTATCAGCGAATTGCCATCACCTGGGCCCTTTTGACCAGACTGTAGGAGGTGTTGAGACCAGTGTATGCCTGAGGGCATGCACACAAGGCCACCTGGCTCAGGATGCCCTTGACAGACTACCAATAAAGAGGGTAGTCTGACAAGCACAAGCAGCTCCAACTGTTTCATTGCCCGTCATTCAGAGACAGGTGGCACCATCATTAGAGGAACCATTTCCAGGTGCTTGGCTGAAGGACATTCGGTCTCATGGCGCTCCTTATGTGTACTGCCTTTGACACCCATGCACCATTGCCTCAGTTTGCAGTGGTGTCTTGAAGGACTAAACTGGACTGCTATGGAGTGGAACCAGGTTGTTGTAAGCGACAAATCCAGGTTTAGTTTGGGCACTAATGATGCCTGTCTGTAAAAGTCAGGTGCAGGTTCCGAGCCTTTTGTTGCGACCAGTGCAGGCCAGTAGCATGATCAGGGTAGCCAGAGGTTGGTACACAGGAATAGCAGTTGTAGTTTAGAGGAGCAGACAGGTAGCGTGGTCAGGAGAAGCCAAATATCGGTACACGGGAATAGCAGTAAAAAAAAGTACTGATGGACTGGTCGGAGTGCATACTAATAGGCAGGGGAGATACAAAACAGCAGGAAAAAAACAAGAAAAAATAATATTGGCACTTATATAAACATGTAAATATGCATATGAAAAATCGCCACATAATATCACTCACCAATTGGAGACCTAAGGATAGCAAGTCCCAAATGTCAAGGGGAATCCCAAAGGTCCTAACGAGATGAGAGTATGGAAGGCTGAAAACTAGTTCATATAGGAAAAACAGCTGGACAGGTGGGGAGAGAAAGATAACAAGACATCTTTTAGATTAGGCAGGAAAGAATAGCATTGGCGGTATGAAAAAAATCAGAGACAGTTAAGATAATTTAAAGGGGATGAAGAACGAACAGGGCATACTAATTGGGAGTACAACTTAAACAACAACAAAAAAAATCACACCATGTGATTGTGATTTGCGGACATGCACACTGCTATACGATGCCATACGCAGTCTCTTCCAACAGAAAGTATGGCTGCAAAATGTGTAAAATGCTGATATGTAAATCCCAGCGCTTCCCATGCCACAGAGCCCACACGATTGTGACCAGGAGACGGATACACACACCGGTTTCTGGCAACTGATCCTGTGCTACAAGGGAGGATGACATGGCCCTTCCTAAGCAGGGACTTCGCCCCAATAAAGGGTGGCCCAGCTGTCTTGGGATCTGGGCCCTAGCTGCTCCTAGGAACCACGCCACCAGAAATAGCATACATAAACATGCGAAATGACAGACAAGGACAAGTGGACAGAACAACAGGACACACAGAACCAGAAAAGACAGCATACAGCAGCCAAAATGCAAACACTAATAGCAGATGGTAAGCTGAATTTAAATACCAGGTATTAGTTGACTTTTTGATCAAAACGTGGAAGCAAGCAGGCCACTTCATGACCCCTGGCTATACTGCTAGTCCCTACACTAACCAGGAGTTCAGCAGCACCGGACACAGATCACACAGCAAGCTGCACCAGGACAGAACAGAACACAGATCACACAGCAATCTGCACCAGAACAGAACACAGATCACACAGCAAGCTGCACCAGGACAGAAAAGAACACAGATCACACAGCAAGCTGCAACATGACAGAATACAGGTCATACAGCAAGCTGCAACAGAACACAGGTCACACAGCAAGCTGCAACAGGACAGAACAGAACATAGATCCCACAGCAAGTCTAAAGTGTTCTCATACCAGGGGGATAGACAGTCAGCCATTGAGCTGACATACGGGAAATGTGTCAGGGATCCACCAACTGACGCACAGAAGAGACATAAGATGTTTGGAGGCCGCACCTGTCAGGGGAAGGGGAAAGGGAGCTGCATGTGCTGCAGACTAGGACTACAGGTGTCCAAACCATCTTTAGGGAAGCAGAGAGAGACAACAGACCTACATGCAAACACAGATCTGAGTGGGAGCAAAACAGATACATCCAAATAGTACAAGACCAGCCTCAGACTGACAGGAGCTGGGTTTTTATATGCTGCAGACTAAAGGGGATTGGCTGCTGGAGAATACCACACCCAGCAGCTCAATTAACAGCAATCTGTGAAGGTGTGCTCCTGGAACCCAGTAGAACAACAGATCCCAGCAGCACACCCTGACAGTACCTCTCTGGTCCCATTTACCGTGCCCTCCCCTTTTTCCTCCCATTCTGCACATACTCCCAGTTAGTCCACCATATTCCTTCTTTCGGTCCATGAAAACAGCGTATATTTACTGACTGAAAACTGTCTACCCCAGTTGGATTGTCTTTGTGTCTTTGTATGTATGGTGGTTTATGTATTGAGTTCATGTTAGTGTCACTATTCTTGATGGTGTTGGCATGTCTGTCTCCCTAACCTGCTCTGAGTGCTGTGATTGGCAGTTAGAGAGGTGGGGGCGACGCTAGTAGAGTAGAAGAGAGTAGAGATGTAGCCGGTGGAAGGAGGACATGTGAGTAGGTGGCTCTGCTGCTCCTGTCTGGGCAAAGCCTCTGGCCTTTCCCAATTGCCATGGGAAGTATCCCTTCCAAGGTATGGAGCTCAGAGACTGTATCCTATATTGAGCAGTTGGCCGATGGTATCACACTCCCCTGCTTAACTACATATTGGAGAGAAGAGACACGTTTCACGTAAGCAATGGCACTGCAAGAATACCGCTAGAGAAACAGGTTCAGGGACATAGTGAGTGGTGAATGGAGAATAAGTGTTTCCCCTCCATGTCCAGAGTGTTCTCTCAAGAGTTCTACCATCAGATAACTGGGCCTGATGATGACGGTACTACGGTTGAAGAGTGACTCTTAATTACCAAAGTGTTGTACCTAAGACTGTCTTTAATACATTACTATTGGAAAATCAAAGTGGAGATTTGTGGGTAAAAGGAAACCATGTGCCTCTGGTTTTAAACTTCATCTTTGACTGGGAACTTATTTATTTGACTTGGGTGATTAATCACTCAGAAGAGGCACTGGTGTCAAGTGCACAGATAAGTACTAAGAGTTCCATAGCACGGTTGCTAATTTTATTCCCCTGTGTGTAGCCAGGGCGGTCCGTGTGTTTGGAGGTACCAGGAGGAGGCAGTAGTACTATCGTGACCTCCCACCATCTTGCATCCCCGCAGTCACCCCCGGCCAAAGATCTGGACTCGGCCGCGGCACATAAGCACGTGTGAATGAATTCTAAGTTTGTGGCCAGGCCAGAGGTAAAAGTCATTCCGGAAGACAGTATGTGCGTGCTGCCATGGTCCACCCCCTTCGTTGGGGACACACAGATTGGCAATTACAGATCAGTCAGTATAAAAAAATACACTGCGCAGCATTAAATTGCTAACTCTGCACAGCACAGCCAGCCCAGGAATTTCCGTGTTGGTAGAAGTGGTGACAAAGAGGCAGGCAGCCCAGGACTGTATGGCTGACTGAGCATTGAAGCTGTCCAGGTGACACCTGCAGATTTCTCTGTGGATGGCCAAATTAAGTGAGGTCACAGCGCCCACTCAGCTGTGATTGGTGTAGAGCTGCAGAGCACCATAGAGGGAGCAGGAGAACTGAGCAGCAGGCAGTGTCTTCTCTCCTGAAGAATCCTTTCCAAAAGTGTGCAGCTGGCGGGGAAAGCAAGACTGCGGACAGTTCCTGTGTATTACTGACTGACACACAGCTAGTGGGTAGCTGCAGGTAACAGATTAGATCATAAATCCTCCCACCCAACCAATACCCCACCACTGGAGACCAAGGTCCAGAGTCAGGGCACCTCAAAAAAAAAAAAGAAAAAAAAGTACGTGTCCCTGGGGCTTTCCCTTTACCTGGATATCCTAGGTTCCTGAATATCCCAGGTGCCTATTGGCAAATATGGGCCTGACCCAATGCACTTCATATTTGTACATATACAGATACTAGCTGTTGACTGGCTCATGCAACTTTATGTATACTACGCTATTTACCGAAAAGATGGCTGGACCATTGTACAATCACTTTTTACCTCTTTCACCACCTCTATTTCCTTGTAGATTGTAAGCTTTTGTGAGCAGGGCCTTCACCTCTTTCGTTCAAGTAGTATATTAGTCTACTGTATATAATGTCTGATTTTATTTGAACATATATGCTCTGTTTTGTAAAGTTCTACGGAATATGTTGGTGCTAAATAAGGATTATTATTGTTTATGCGCACTAAAAAGCATCAGCGAAAAAAGGTGGCAACTATTGCTGCTCAGTAGGAATGGACATTGATTGTGTTTCTGTATTTCTTCATTGACAAGGTTGTAAAGTAATAAATGGAAGTGCCACACACATACTTCCCTCTGATGTAAGGAGCAGATAGTCGTGCATGTGCGGCGCCCTCCATTCATCTTCAACGGTAAGATAGCCAAGTTCTTGTACTTGGCTGTTCCATCAGACCCATTGAAATGAGTAGAGCAGGACCATGAATGCGCAACCACGGCTCCATTCAATCTCTCTGAAGTAAGGAAGAAAAGGGGAAACAGGGCCCCTGTTCTTAAAATTGTTGGGGGTCTCATTGGATAGGTGATAAAAGTCAATTGTGGTATAACCCCTTTAATGCTACTTCAACCACAAGCATCAAAAAATAGTGAGAGGTGCCCTGACCACACTAATCTAAGCTATAATTTTAAGCCCCGCAGTGCTGCATAGATTCCATTTTTTTATATGCTAAGCTGTAGACAAATTGTCAATCAAGCTGGAGGACAGTCAGAGTCAGGTCACCTGTTGCTACTTTATTCTGCCCTTGACTAGGGCAACATTACCTGCTGACAGTTTCAGTGAAACTCTGAGAAAATGTTCATAGTGAGTAAAGTGATGATGGGGGGGGGGGGGGGGGGAGGGTGGATTTTAGGGAATCCCAGGCCTACCAGGCGCCTTGAATGTCTTAGCACTGTAGCTGCTGGTTGGATGGATCCTTTGTTAAGAAGTAATCCCCGTGTCCCAGGATTGGGTCTGACCGCCTGCAGTAAAGTCTCCAATATTAAGATGAAGAGTGTAGCAGAGAGGGGGCATCCTTGGCGCGTGTCATTTGTAATATCAAAGGCCGAGGACAGGTCTGCATTAAAGGGGTTGTCCCGCGCCGAAACGGTTTTGTTTTTTTTTCAATAGCCCCCCCGTTCGGCGCGAGACAAACCCGATGCAGGGGTTAAAAAAGAAAACCGGATAGTGCTTACCTGAATCCCCGCGCTCAGGTGACTTCTTACTTACCTGGTGAAGATGGCCTCCGGGATCTTCACCCTCGGTGGACCGCAGGTCTTCTGTGCGGTCCATTGCCGATTCCAGCCTCCTGATTGGCTGGAATCGGCACGTGACGGGGCGGAGCTACGAGGAGCCGCTCTCCGGCACGAGTGGCCCCATTCAGAAAAGAAGAAGACCGGACTGCGCAAGCGCGTCTAATCCGGCGATTAGACGCTGAAAATTAGACGGCACCATGGAGACGAGGACGCTAGCAACGGAGCAGGTAAGTGAATAACTTCTGTATGGCTCATAATTAATGCACAATGTACATTACAAAGTGCATTAATATGGCCATACAGAAGTGTATACCCCCACTTGCTTTCGCGGGACAACCCCTTTAATTCTAAGTCTGGCCTGTGGTTGCGCATATAAAGTAAATATAGCTTCTATGAATTTTGTGGGTGAAATTAAAGTTGTATAGTGCAGCCCTCATAAATGACCACTCTACCCTATCAAAGGCCATTTTCCGCATCTTTTCCCAGGAAAACTAAAGGGATTTTGTCCCTTGACTATATTATATAGCATGTAAGAGTCACACGGCCTTATCTCAACCCTCCCTGTCCATGACAAATCCTGCTTGCTCATCCGCTACTAATTGAGGTATATATTTACTAATTCTGGAAGTTATCAATTTGGCCCAAATCTCAATGACTAGGAGCAGAAGAGATATAGGTCTGTAACTCCCACAATATATTGGGTCCTTACCCTCCTGGGTAAAAGTGAAATACGCGCTTCTTGTGCTTGTTTAGGGAAGAAGGCGCCATCCATGATTTTGTGGAGAGAAAGTAGCAATTGGGGTAGTATTATGCTCTGGAATGTTTTGTAATAAATTAATGGCAGTCCGCCATGGCCTAGTGTCACAGCTTGACAGTTGCAACAGAGCCATAGTACATCGGCCATGAGGCGGAAAAGGACTCGTGGTACTAGGTCAGTCCAAGCCACGTTATGACACATTTGTGGTTGTACGTTTGTTATCCCCTTTGGTTCCCCCTGTTGTTGGTAAAGGTTCATTAGGAGGCGTATATTGAAATTCCCCTAGGTGGTTTATGCTTTCCTGGACTGGCCAATCTGTTTAAAAGGGGGGTTATATATCTCAACCCTTGCTCTCATTAGTTGCTGATATTCATCTTTTATAGTGAAGTTAGTTTAGTCCACATTTCCCTTGGAGTTGTCATCCTAATTCAGTTAGGTGGATGGTGTATTATCGGTATATCTGAGTTGCCTTTGTCTTCACCCCTACTTCCTATAATTGTTACCACCTGTTCTTAGATATTCTCTGTCTCCAGCTAGGGAAAGTGCAGGTGGCCCCTAGGTTCCAGCGTGGGGCTGTCCATATCAGGGCAATCACCCCACTTTAGGCAGGGTTTTTTCCCTCTTCTGGCTGTTAGGGCTAGATTTCTCACTCTTCTCCCTTGTTTGTGTTTGGGTGGTGTTTTTGGTGTTTTACTGTACATGGGACCTACAGGTGTTTATTTGTCCTGTATGAACATTTTCTTGTGTCCAAGCTGGGTGTGGTGTGTAAACGCTCAGTACGGATATAAAATTTGAGCTTTTACCAAGGGTAAAACTGTTTATTACTGAGCTTTTGACAGTGAGATGGTAGCCACCAATTCGTGGGCTGTTGCCTGGTCAAGGGAGGGAAGGTTGAGGAAAAGACTTATCGCCTGATCTTTAGAGTCAGGGGATTGTAGAGGAGTAAGGGTGATACGATTATACAGTCCTTACTAGTAGGCTTGGAAGGCTTTTGCGATCCTCGAGGTGGATGTAGCTACCACTCCAGAATCTGTTTTAATTGTTTTTATACATTTTTTTACGAGCCTTCTTAATTAAGGAGGACATCAGTTTCCCACCTTTATACCCATGAGCATAGATCGTGTGTCTATGATACATATATGAACTAATGTATTTGAGATCTAGAAGGGCTTTCAGCTTCTCTCTCATAGAGGTAAGTGCATTCTGTACCATTGTGGATATTATTTGGACATGTGCACCTACCTAAACATTGTTGTCACACACCAACTACACCCCTTCCGCATAACAGTATTCCCCAATGGTATGGCTTATCTAGGTATATCATCCACAGAGAGTATATCAGAAGTGGAAGTAAATGGGCAAGTAATATCTAGTTAGGAAGCCAAATAATTCCCGTGATATAGGGATTAAGCAATACAAATATATGATGATATTCAGTAATACATGTTATATAATATTGGATTTGGGTCTTGATATAAATGAAGAGGAGCGGTACTGGTTAATTTGCACCCTTACGGTAGTATTGTACTGAGCGCTGCTGTGTTGGCTTTGTTTGCTCATTGCCTTCAGCACATTTGTTATGATCAAAGAGCAGGACCGAGGATGATCTTCATTGCATCAGGACAAGCCTCCACAATTCTCAGAGCCCTGCTGCATTATTCACCGTTTTCTCGCTGGTTGAGTTCCTTAATTCCCTGTAAACTGTGAGGATGAGGATGGCTGCTGCAGCGCCTCGTTATGTAACGTTACACAGCTATTAGTTTGTGAAGAGCGGATAGCTGGTACTTGCGTACAAGTGAGTCATGCTGCACATTCTTCTGTTTTCTCATTTATAAACCAGTTTTCTGCTAGACTAATATATAATAGTAGGGGTATAGGACAATATACAGCAAGGGGCGGCAAGAAGCCACTCCGTCTAAGGCCGATGGGCGAGCGCGATACCGGACCAATATGCAAGCATGTGATGTACTCTGCAATTTGCAAAAAACACGCATCGCATCTCTGCACAGGAGGTTTTCATTCATGTTTTTCATATACTTGAAAATCACATATTGTCCCAATAGGGAAAATGAAACAAATTGCATCCCACTCACATCACAACTGCATCTGCATGAGAGTGTGATGGGAATTTTTTTTCTCCCCTAGAAAATAATGAGTGATATCGCCCAAAAAACAGGAAATGCTAAGATTTGGCTATCCGCTAAGACAGATATCGCCCTTGTAAACACACCCGTTGTAAGTAATAGGTTATTACATCACACAAGTTCTGTGTGTCTCTCAATCGCACACAACACGTGCATTCTTCTCGCCCTTGTAAATATGGCCTTAGGGTACCTCCGCGCAGAGCGCAATCGCTGCAGGTATTCCACAACAGAAAAGCCATAGAAATTACGCTGTAAATCCGTAGCGGCCAAATCTGAACCTAGATTCTGTGGATTTGACCATGTTTTTAATGTGGAAATGCTGCAGGATTTAGGGCTTGAAGAGATGAATGTGCTTTAGTCCCGTTACGTGGCCGTGGTAATCATTACCGAATAATGGAACGAAATGGAACCCTTGGTTTCAATGTTAGCGTCTTCACTAGGGGTATTCTCGCCCGTTAATCGTACTTGCCCTATCTTTCCAGCAAGTGGTATTAACTACACGCGGGAAACATCAGGCAGGACCTATCTTCCCGCTGTGGCACAGAGTTTGAACAGCCCAAGAAGGGGAAAAAAACGTTCGTGCACAACTTCACTCCGTTTAGCGGCTTCTGACAAACGTGGTTTTCTTCCGCTGTGCGGCCATTATAATCACAGCCACATAACAGGACAAAACCAAACCACTGATTTCAATTGGATTTCTGTAGTTTCGTTTTCACTATCAGGATTCTAGCCCGTTAATTGTACGACCGAGAAAAGATAGGACCGGTGCTATCTTCCCCGCATATAGTCAATACACCGTGCGGGACAGATCGGGCGGCATCTGTCTTGCTACGGCTTTTCCCAGTTTGAAAAGCCGGTGAAGGGGAAGACATTTACCTCATTCAGACACAACTATGCTCCGTGCCGGTGGGCGTAGTTGCTCCTACACTCGTCTGAATTCACTCTGAGGGTTCTTTCATATGACCGAAAATCATGCGAACGGGCGCACAAATCTGCCGTTTGTGCGCCTGTTCAGATGGTCCACGTCTGGTGCATATATGCCGAGTATGGATTGCCATCGGGCGGGGGGAGACAGTTTAGCTCTGCTAAACTGCCTGCCCCTTTCTACCCCCTCGCTGGCTCTCAGCAAGGGAAGGGGTCAGGATGTGGCGGGAGCTACTGTACTAAGCTCCTGCCTAGAGATGAGCGAACGTACTCGTTTCGAGTAATTACTCGATCGAGTACTGCTATTTTCGAGTACTTCAGTACTCGGGTGAAAAGATTCGGGGGGCGGCGTGGGGGCGCAGGGGGTAGCAGCGGGGAACAGGGGGGAGCCCTCTCTCTCTCGCCTTCTCCCCCCCACTCCTCGCTGCAACCCTCCACTCACCCACGGCGCCCCCCGAATATTTTCGCCCAAGTACGGAAGTACTTGAAAATCGCAGTACTCGGGCGAAAAAGGGGCGTGGCCAAGTACGCTCACTCATCTCTACTCCTGCCCCCTCTCCGCCCCTTGCTGGCAGCCAGCAATGGGAGGGGGCGGGACGGGGTGAGAGCTTAGCAACTAGCCCCGCCCCTGTCTCGCCCCATCCCATTGCAGACAGCCAGCAAGGGGCAGAGAGAAGGTGGGAAGGGGGTGGGAGTTTAACAGACACGCTGCTAAACTCCCTCCCACCTCCCTTCTCCAACAGATACCATAGGCTCCCATTGGAGTCTATAGCAACCACCAATATATTCCGGTCAGGAAGATCCTTCCTGAACTATCTTTCCTGGCCGACGTAAAAGTGCCCGGCCAAAATGCGCTTTGCTTTTACGCCGTGCGAATACACCCATCTGAACTGATGCATTGTAAACCAATGCATCAGATGGGCAGTGTATATCAACCAGCCGTGAAAGCATGACCGATATACGCTCGTGTGAATGAAGCCTGAGCCTTATATTGTACATGTTGTGGATTTAGAATCCGCAGCGCGGATTCTAAATCCACAGCATGTATTTGCACACAGATATTTGCAGATATTTTTCTCTTCATGTAAAGATTTTTTAAATCCTCCCCCCGTGGCTCGTACGGTAAATGCTGCGCAATTTCTATGATTTCAATGGGGTCTCTCAAACCTGCGCTCGATAGAAAACGCTGTGATTTTCAAGCACCGTCTGATCTATTTTGGCGTGTCTTCGCGCTTTTTAATACACCTCACCACAATGATAGAGTGTGTTAAAAACCAATGGTAAATTGCGGCATTTTGGCGACGCTATGTGTGAGAGTGGCCTATGGGTGAGTTCGTACAGCTATATACATGCTCACATTGCGCAGTGCGCAAGATATCCGTTCGTTTGCGGTGTGATCGCCAAGGACCTTGCACATCGCCCGTCCTACTCTCATCCGGGAAAACGTATAAGAATAGGGCATGCAGTCATCTTTGCCACGTAGAGCATTGGTCTGTGTAAATAGTCATTCATCTGAATAGCCCCAATTAAGGAGCCATGTGTCGTCTGTGCAATACACGGACAACATGGTGCCATGTGGGTGGGTTAACCGGGGTATTTAGGCGTAACCTTAGGGCAGCAAACTGAATGCTTGACCCAGGTAAAGGAAAGGCCAGCTACAGAGTCAGGGCTTATTCACATTGCCATAGACCAACTACACTGGGCAGCGGGGTGCCTAGCTGCCAGTAATATATGAAGAGAATAGATTAGGCCATTGCATATGATGCAACTTACATATCCGCTCGTTTGCCTCCATTGCACCTCATATATAAACTGCTCCCTGAGATCTTTCACCTGTTTGTAGACATTTGATGAAGAATGGCCGCATGAGCGTTATCTGCAAATCATCATCTGCTGCTTAATTATATATAGAGTGTTAACGATTCCACGTAATGGTGGAGCAGTGGGAGTTTTCCATTTTCAACATCTGAGACAAAGAACCAGTAGGAGTCATATCCTCAGAAACGTCTATACAGCTGGCGCCACCTGCTGGACATGTGTGAACCCTCACATGCTTGCAAAACCTAGCTGTTTTGAAGGAAAATTGTTGAGATTATTAGTAATAATTAATTTTATAGTTCTCTCCGGTCCGGCCTCTGTGGATGTATAAATTGTATATTTAATCTGGCAAAATATAAAATTATTGCCCCCACGCTGGCATCAAAGCGTTTCTCTAATGGCTCCATTTTTATGTATTAAATCTGAAGCACTACGAATGCCGTTGACTGTGGATGGATGGATGGATGGATGGATTCCTCTGTTAAGCATCATATGTTATACAGACCTGATAAGATGAAAATGTACTTTTTAGGGCGGTTTCAGATGACCGTATTTGCGTGCGGTTTTGCGTGGGCACATTTTGCGCAGAGAATAGATGTCATTGGGTTTGTTCTCATGAGCAAATTTTGTGTCGGCAGAAAAAATAGGAACTTCTTTATCTTTCTGCATATTGTGAAGTAAAGGCCCCCATAGAGGTCTATGGGAGGTGGACAAATGCGCGCTGCGAATGCGCAATATGCTGTGCATTTCTGTCACAAAAAGAACACATCTGGATCTTGTTGGGCTAAATCCATGGAAGAGGTGCGTTGCATCTGTGAACTGACTCTGCATGGACAAAAAGTATTGTACTGTGCGCAAACACGCGAAATGCCACCTAATCAACCTTGTTCATAGCACAAATGTGTTGCTTTGAGGCGAGTGTATTTGCGCGTACGGTGGCCTGAAACTGCCCTCACCTTGTAGTTTTTGGTAAAAACAATGAATCCTAAAAATCCAAAGAAAATCCTTAAGGCCCAATGTCCATGGGCAAAATAGAATTAATAAAACCGCGCGAGTCTCCCGCACACGTGATCCGCATCCTAAGGAATCATTGGACACCCGCAGGTATTTAATTACCTGCGGATGTCATTTTTCCCTGGCGCGCGGATCGCACGTGTGGGAAAGCACATGCAGCATGCTCCGTTTTATGCGGTTTTCCCACATGGATGGCTCCCTCGGCTTCAATAGAAAGCAGGAGTTAAAAAAAAAAGTGTGCACGGCGTATGCATACGGCACACTGCCGACGTGCCGAACATATTCGCCAGGCCGAAGAAAGAAGATCCGGCCAGGTCAGGACAGGTAAGTATAATGTATTTTCTTGGCGTCGTCAGCAGGCCAGGAGGGACCTGCTGCAGGATTCTGCACAGGAAATCCTTTCCGGCCCGAATTTTCCCGTGGACATGAGGCCTAAAAATGTGAACAGCCATGCAGATTCATATTGAAAAGCCATGCTGTCCATGGTTTAACTGCTATGGCAGAATGTTGTAGGCATGCTCTATGACCTGTTTAAAGGTCACTATGCAGGGAGGGAGAAAAGGTGAGCTGTGACCATTACCTATTTGGGGGATCCAATGTTATCTATATATAGATACCACCTTTAATTCTAATCCTGCCTATGATGATAGTGAAAAGTTTTCTCTAAATGAAATTGGAATTAGTCCTAAAAAATGGTCAGATGATTTAACCATGTGACCGTTTCCCTGGCTGTTCCTCCATTACATCGGCTGCAGAATATGTGCAGGCAGTAGAAATACCAGTATCTGTGCAGAAGTACACAGAAGAGGGGAAAAGAGGGTAACAGCTGAGAAAAAAAGACACCTGATGCACTAACATGGTTAAATCATGTGATTGCCATCATTGTCGTTGATATGGGTGGGAAAGCATTGAATCCATTGTTTTCACAGGCTGCAGGGCCTGTCCTCTCCATATAGGGAGCCCAGTACTATGAATAAAGCATTATATTTGGGAGCCCTGTTACAGGTTTTGCATCCATGCCCAGAAGCTTTAAGTTACGCTTCTGGTAAGCAAGTACTATAGTGCCCACTGTAATAAAACACAGTCATTTATAGCAGACCATACATTTTAACAAAAAAACGGGCAACCCCTTTAACACAAAGACTTGATTTATTCTATAGGTCATTCTCTGATGACTCATTATCTATAACGACTTCTTTGGGTGCTGAAGTCCCGTCACTGCAGTAACCAACACAGCAATGTCCCTATCCATGTAGCGGGGGTACTGCATTCATGTGAGGACTAACTCAGGCAGTGATCCTACGTGGACTGCAAGGACTACGCTGAGTACGGGCTTTGGTTCTGTTTTTCATCTGTTCAGTCGGGCATCAGGTTTTGGATTCTCACCAATTACCTACCTAATACTCCCGCCACCAGCCGTAGGGAGTGGCAGACGTCAACTCATCCTAAATACTTGCTACCAGCACTCCAGTTCCATAGAGAGCGGCCATAAAAGTATGTGGTCACCTCTGCCAACCTGGCCTGTTGCTAGTCAGATGCCCATGGTACAGCCTAGGAAGATGACTTACCTGCATAGCTTAATCGTTAGGGAGTCTAAAAGTATGGATAATTACAGCTGCTTTTTTAGTGGAGTTTCTCTTCAAAGGTAAAAGAAATGTAACATTGCCGCTAATGAGGGATTCTGGGTAGAATGTAAATTATTATAGTAACAAAATATCAGCTTACAGCTGCAATAAATAGTAATTGACCCCTTTGGAATTTCCTGGATTTCTCCATTGATTACTAATAAAATGTGGTCTGATTGTTATCTAAGCCTAATTCCTAGACAGACACAATCTAACGGAAGGAATATATCAAACAGTTTTACTGCTCATGTCTTCCATTGAGCGTATTGAGTAAACATCTACAATGCTGGGTGATAAAGTAAATGTACCTTGTACACGGGACGACTGTCAAGTGCATAAGAGCCCAACAGCGCTTTTGTTTTGCCCAAACCTACATCAAGTCTACCAAAAGTATGTGGAAGTACATGTTATGTCTGATGAGACTAATGTGGAACTTTTGGGCCATAATTCCAAAAGGTATGTTTGGTGCAAAGTCAACGCTGGGCATCACCAAAAGAACACCATATCCATAGTGAAGCATGGTGGAGGCAACATTACGCTTTGGGGCTACTTTTATGCTCATGGAACTGGGTCTCTAGTCAAGGTGGACGGAATTGTGAACAGTTCTAAATATCAGTCCATTTTGGTACAAAACCTTCAGGCTTCTGCTAAAAAGCTGAAGATGAATTTCCCCTTTCAGCATAACAACGACCCAAAGCTGGCCTGCAAATCTACAAAAGAATGCCTTCACTATAAGAAGGTCAAGGTTTTGGAATGGCCCGGCAAGACCCCAGACCTGAATCTCATTGAAGATCTGTGGGTTGACCTGAAGAGGGCATTATACACAAGATGCCCTCGCAATCTGACGGATTTGGAAGGCTTTGGCAAGGAAGATTGGCTAAAGATTGCCAAGTCAAGATGTGCCATGTTGATAGACATCTTCCCAAAAAGACTGAATGCTGTCATAAAGTCAAAGGGTACATTAACAAAGTATTAGTTTTAGGGTGTTAATATTTATGCAACCACATTAACATTTTTATTTTTCCACCCTAAAATATTTCAGTTTGTTTTTCATTGGAATGTACAGATAACGGGTCACACTGAAAAAATGATTCCTCTTTGTCAGATTATTTAACATGACTACAACATGGCATTATAACAGGGATGTGCAGACTTTTCCTATCCACTGTACACAGACCAAAATTCACTTGATTTTTAGGGAAACTAAAAACCAAGTGACCCCAACAAGTTACCGGTTTCTCGCTCAGTGCCCTGTTGGTGGCCATGTGCACACAGGATGACTATTGCCCAAAATTGTTGTTTCCAGCAATTATATGGGCAATAATCAGCTTTTGTAAAGGTACCTTAAGTGAATTCTTCAATTTGCTAACCTGTAAACCCCCCATTAGCAGCAATCACCTCTCCCATATGTTTCTTGTAGCGACAGATTACATTTGAGGAGGAATTTTGGATCAGAGTTACCAACCTGAAGTTTTCCTTTTTTTCTTGACAACTTCGTAAAAAATATTGTACATATGTGATTTTTAGATAACACATTGGAAAACCACTATGAAGGCTAAAGATAATAAGTGATACAAATATGTAGGTCTGACAGTGACATGAACTCATTACCAGCTGTAGAGGTGTACTACAGAGAATGGCCTGTAGGGGGCAACAGGCATTCTGGTGCCTGAGAAAAGGGAAAACACCTATAGGTGTGGTCAGGAAGTTAGATATAAGGATACATTCCTGCTACACCCAGGGAGAGGTTGGCTGAGAGAGCCATAGAGGACTTGTGCAGCAGAGCTAAGCTGCTGCAGGCCAGTGGCCTAGGAAAGGCCAGAGTCCAACAGGGGTGACCACCCTAACCTTGACACCCAGGTGGGGTGTGTATGTGGACTTTTATGTTTTGTTAAAGAAACATTATATGGACTCTGTTTACGTTGGTTGTACTGTGAATAAAAACTGGCAGGAACCAGGTTTAAAGGAAATCCGCGTCTCTAGAGAGGAATTCTACGTGGACGGTGCCCATTCCGGTCTGAGAGTTGGCGATCCGCAGGCAAGTGCATCCCGCTTGCTTACACAGCATTTGCTGTGAGCTGTAAAATGACAATAATTACAGGTATAATAACCTGCTCAAGTACCATCAGCTTCCAAAAAAACCACGGATGTGTCGAATTTTTTCATAGACACTGGAAAAAAATGCCCTATTTTTATGGATTGTCCAGGAATGGTTGGCAACCCTGTTCTGGACCATTCCTTCCTGCAAATGTGTTACACTTAAAGGGGTTGTCCCGCGCCGAAACGGGTTTTTTTTTTTTTCAACCCCCCCCCCCCCCCCCCCGTTCGGCGCGAGACAACCCCGATGCAGGGACCTAAAGAAAAATCCGCACAGCGCTTACCTGAATCCCCGCGCTCCGGTGACTTCTTACTTACCGGCTGAGTATGGCCGCCGGCATCTTCTCCCTCCGTGGACCGCAGGGCTTCTGTGCGGTCCATTGCCGATTCCAGCCTTCTGATTGGCTGGAATCGGCACGTGACGGGGCGGAGCTACACGGAGCTACACGGAGCCCCATTGAGAACAGAAGAAGACCCGGACTGCGCAAGCGCGGCTAATTTGGCCATTAGACGGCGAAAATTAGTCGGCTCCATGGGAACGAGGACGCCAGCAACGGAGCAGGTAAGTGAAAAACTTCTTATAACTTCTGTATGGCTCATAATTAATGCACAATGTACATTACAAAGTGCATTAATATGGCCATACAGAAGTGTATAGACCCACTTGCTGCCGCGGGACAACCCCTTTAATCAATATTTCTGGGATGCCTTGTGTGCACATCCCTCTTCAGGTTATATCACAGCATCTACAATCTTAATGACCATGAAAATGTAATTCTGCTACTGGCACTGTATTCTAGGAGTAACCCAGCTGCATTCAATATACTAGTTCTTATGGAAAAGCAAACGTAGAGGTCCTTACAACTGAAATTAAATTGTATACACAATTACGATGCCCCACTGAGAGATGGATTTTATGAAAGCATGGTTTAGACACTGAAGAAATGCATCTGACTTGCTGTAAAGCACGCATGTAATTTGTATTCCATTCCTTGTGCTGCACATATAATAAATGCATCCATTCTGTGCAGGAATTGCTTTCTCTGTCTGTTTAGCATGCGCCTTATCTACTGTATGTTGCTGGAACAGAACAAGCTTGGATTCTCATTATGCCAATGAAAATGAAGCATATTTCACATGCCAGGGTCAGGTAGGGGTGAGATTCATCTAGTAATAATCCATACAAGGTAATTTAGTGTGCAATATTCTAATCCGGCAATGCTGCGTTATCCCACATACAGTATAGCACATCAGCTAATCTCATAATAAAAGCTGATCACAACAGATAATACTCATCATCTGATCTCTGTAATGCAACGTCTCTAAATGAGACATCTCTTCCCATTTCATAATACAAGTTCTCTATAAAGCCGCCAGCAGCAGATACATGGATAGTCCTTGAACTTGCATATGAAAGCACTCTGGGTAGACCCTTTTTAATAGAGTCAGCCGGAGAATTCATCATGGCACACTGCAATGACACTTGTTTTGTTGAGAAGCACTTCAAACTTTGTATTGACTTATGGAAATTAATGAAACTGAATAGTCACTTAAAAAAATTCCTATAGTCACCTCAAAATTCCTATAGTCACCCCAAATCATCTTCCTATTCAGTTCAGAGTAAAGGCGCTTTCACACGGAATGATTACACTGTGCAACACATTTTTTAAATTTTCATAACCGAACGTAATTGATATGTTTTTGTAGAATTAAAACCTGCTGATTACACTGGTAGAACTGAATAATAGCAGCATGTCTCATGGTCAAGTTATTAACCCCTTAGTGACCTGGCTTTTTTTTTTCGTTTTAAAAAATCATAACTTCTTTATTTATCCATCGACGTCACTGCATGAGGGCTTGTTTTTTGCGGGACGAGTTGTATTTTTGAATGGTACTATTTAATATACCTATTCTGACTCAATAACATGGCTGCAAGCGTATCGGCTGAGGTAACTTCTCTTGTAGTTATGAACCAGTACTCACACCAGGTATATGTTGTCAGACAGCATCCAACTTGACTGCAGAGGCATGTGAGAAGATTCCAGGGTTTATTCAGGTAGAAATCTTGTAGAATGCACATTCAGCAGTAGGTAAAGAGAATGATGATTAGCCAAGGCACAGAGTAGAGACCTAACACGTGGCTATAGACAGGAAACTCCCTAGCAGGAGGAAAGGGAGGAGTTATGCAACACAGGGGGTACAGAGAACCAGAAGGGACAAACTAAAGAAGGCAAACACTTGCAGATACAGTACAGGTTATACATGTCAATGAATAGAGTCAGGTAGATGGGACATGACACTCCCCGTCTGAAATCTTTAGATTTCACTGAATACTGTTTTGACATAATGTCCTTCAAAGTCCAGACATTCTTGTTCAACCTAAAAAACAAATAAACAAATGCAACAGCAATAATAAATGAACAAACCAACTGTTGTGGCATAAGTAATCCGCAGGTGGACTTCTTCAGGTTCCCTCAGTTGCAGTCCGCGGTGATATGCTCCCCGTCATGAGCTGTGAAGGATAATCATAGCTTCCTTAGGTGACTTCCTGCCTTGGAAGAAAAAGCACTAGTTCAAATTCTGCGGCTATAGGGTGTGCCCTACACACATGCCAACCACCACACTCCAATGATGCGTTATTTTGCAAAACACTGGGCAATGTGAATTAGTCTTCCAATGGCTTGCACAAGAGATCTCCATGTCGAGAAACGTTCAAAGCGATGTGACTTCAGCTTCACTATAGAAGTTACAGAAGTGTAAAGTGTAGAACTTAGGGCTCTGATTTCCTTGTCAGACGCAGGGTCCACCAGATCATAGATGGCATTGGTAGGTAACAAACAAGGATCTTCGTATAGAAAACTTGGAGGTGAAGACCATATGTGGTCTAGCAGATTTGATGTTGGTGCGGCTCTTGTTCCCCGGTCGGCTGGATTAATTTTTGTGGGGATATAATGCCACTGATTAGGGGTGGAGAAACTTCTGATCCTTTCTGCTCGGTGTCCTACATACACGTAGAATTGTTTTGTTTGGTTGTGTATATAACCAAGAACAACCCTACTGTATGTGTAAAAGGTGAATGAATCAAATGCGACGTCCATTTCATCCCTTATCACTTTGGCAATCTCTACTGCTAGCACGGCTGCACAGAGTTCAAGTCTTGGTATGGAATGCGCAGGTTTTGGGGTTAGTTTGGCCTTACCTAGTACAAATCCACAGTGTAGCTCATTGTTGGCTCCTGAGATCTTCAGATAGGTCACTGCGGCTATGGCTTCCATTGATGCATCAGAGAAGATGTGTATTTCCCTTTTGACAGCAGCTGAAAGAGAACTGGGAGCATAACTGCGCGGTACTTGGAGTTGTTCTAATACTTTCAAGGACCTTTTCCATTTTCCCACCTTTGTTGTTTCTCAACAGGTAAGGGAGCGTCCCAATCCATATTCTCAGTAGTAAGCTGTCTCAGAAGTATCTTGCCCTGAATGGTGATGGGGGCTATGAACCCGAGAGGATCATAAAAACTTCACGACCAATAAAACTCCACGCTTGGTGAAAGGTTTGTCACAAGCTAACACTTGAAATATAACTGTATCTTGTTCGATATTCCAGAGCAATCCTAGGCTGCGTTGTATAGGAAGAACCTCAGAGCTGAGGTCAAGGTCCCGCAAGTTGATTGCATGATCGTCAGATGGAAAGGCCTTCATTACTTCCTTGCTGTTGGAGGTAATCTTGTGAAGCCTAAGGTTTGCGACAGTCAGCATTTGTGCGCAATGGTATGTTTCACTCATCCATTGCTCCACTCCATCTGCATTTGATTGCTCTGCCTTCCTTCCAGTGACCCTGCTGTGACACCTTTAAATTTGTCATAATCTGTGCACAATGGTATGTCCCATTGCTTCATATAAATTGAATTGACTCTATTTGTACTATATGTATTTTCCTCATCACCTCCCCCAAATAGTTTTCTCCCTGTCTCATCTTAGTGTTGCTGGACACAGTTTGTTTTTGTAAGAGGGCAATAAAGCGCCCCCCCCCCCCCCCCATCTTGTTCATTAGCCATCTAAAGGTGGGTCAGCTGGTTGACTAGTGAAATGTAACAAGCCACTCCCAGCTGAAGTCCTATGGCCAGAACTTTAAAGTCAGTTCTACCCTCCATGCCTCACCTGATGTGTCCAGCACTAAGTGTCCAGCAACAAGTGTTTGATGCTGTTGAATGATGCAGTTATACAGCGCAGTTCGACAGTGCAGCAGACAGGTAACATGCACAACTGTCCAAAGCCTGGTGGAAAATACTCTCCTCTTTGCACTAATCTCCTTCACTATCCTCTTTTCATGCCTTCACACTTTCTCCCAACACCCAGCCCCAACACACTCCATCCACATCAGCCCCTCCCTCCTCTCCTCACCTATGTATGGCTCCCATGCACTGTTCAACTTCCTAAGACGCCTTCAACCCCCTAATACTGCAAAGAAACACCTCAGACACCCACACAAATCCCCTAGCCATGTGCTCACCCTTGCTACTCTGCTACTCCTAGCTGCAGGGGACATCTCCCCCAACCCAGGCCCACCCCGTACTGTTCTCTACCAAAATGCCCCCCCCCCCCCTGCCCCATTCAAATGCGCCCTATGGAACTCCCAATCTGCATGTAACAAACTCCCAACTATCCATGACCTTTTCACCAGTAAACACTTGAACTTGCTCGCCCTCACGGAAACCTGGATACAGCAGTCCGATTCTACCTCCCCCGCTGCATTGTCCTATGATGGCCTGCAGTTCTCCCACACCCCCAGATCGGATGACAGACGCGGTGGAGGAGTAGGCATCATCCTCTCCCCAAACTGTACCTTCCAGGTCATTCCCTCAGCTCCCTCGCTTACCTTTCACTCCTTCGAAGTCCACACCCTGCGACTCTTCCGCCCACTGCCTCTGCGTGTTGCAGTTATTTACCGCCCCCCAGGCCCTACCCGCCTGTTCCTAGACCACTTTGCTGCCTGGCTCCCCCACTTCCTATCCTGTGAAATCCCAACCCTCATCCTTGGTGATTTCAACATTCCTACTAACGACTCTAGCTCCCCATCTGCCTCCCAGCTTTTAACACTTACCTCCTCCCTTGGCTTATCACTAATCTCTGACTCCCCCACTCATAGAGATGGTAACACTCTCGATTTAGTTTTCCTCCATCTCTGCTCTGCTTCTCACTTTACTAACTCCCCACTTCCACTCTCGGATCACAACCTTCTCTCTTTCTCCATCAGGCACCCTAGCATCTCTCCTGACCCTCCTATCTATCGCACCTCTAGGAACCTCCAGTCTGTCCGCACTAAACAGTTTGCCGAAACTATTCAGTCCTCCCTATCGCCCATCTCTCGCCTCCCCTGCCCTAACCTGGCAGCCGAATACTACCACACCACCCTCAGCCGTGCCCTGGATGAAGTGGCACCGCCCGTGACGCGAGCTGTCAAACGCAGACCACGGCAACCCTGGCTCACGTCCCAAACGCGCTTCATCCGGCGGTGCTCTAGGTGCGCCGAGCGGCTGTGGAGAAAGTCAAAGCTGCCAGCAGACTTCCTCCACTTCAAATTCATGCTTAAAATGTATAACCTAGCCCTTCACCATGCCAAACAAGTTTATTTCACCTCCCTTGTCTCCTCACTATCCCACAACCCCAAACAACTCTTTGAGACTTTTCACTCCCTCCTCAGCCCCAAGGAACAGGCCCCTGCGACAGACCTGACTGCTGGAGAACTAGCTGCCTATTTCAAAGAAAAAATCGACCACATTCGAAAAGAAATCTCTGAAAGCTGCATGGTTAGCCCTGATCCCAGCTTCATCAGCACTGCACCCAGCACCTACTCACTATCTACGCTAGAACCAACGACAGAGGAAAAAGTCTCCAGGCTCCTTTCCGCTGCCCGCCCTACCACCTGCGCCAGCGACCCTCTCCCCTCTCACCTCCTCCGCTCCCTTTCTCCAGCTCTCATTACTCACCTTACCACAATCTGCAACCTCTCCCTAACCTCTGGCACTTTTCCCTCCTCATTCAAACACTCCATTATATCCCCTCTGCTTAAAAAACCAACCCTGGACCCGACTAATGCTGCTAACTACCGACCCGTCTCAAACCTCCCCTTTATCTCCAAATTACTGGAACGCCTGGTCTACTCCCGGCTTACTCGCTTTCTCTCTGACAACTCACTCCTCGACCCCCTCCAGTCTGGCTTCCGCTCTCTACACTCGACCGAAACTGCCCTTACAAAAGTAACAAATGACCTGATGACTGCAAAGTCGAGAGGTGATTACTCTCTACTAATCCTCCTTGACCTGTCTGCTGCATTTGACACTGTCGACCATAATCTCCTTCTCACTATGCTCCACTCTATTGGTCTAAAGGATACTGCTCTCTCCTGGTTCTCCTCCTACCTCTCTGACCGCTCTTTCAGTGTTTCCTTTGCTGGTTCTATCTCTGCTCCACTTCCTCTCGCTGTCGGGGTACCCCAGGGCTCGGTCCTTGGTCCCCTTCTTTTCTCTATCTATACTGCCCCAATTGGACAAACCATCCACAGATTCGGCCTCCAATACCATCTCTATGCTGACGACACCCAACTATACACCTTCTCTCGTGAGATCTCTGGACCATTCCTCCAAAACATCACCGACTGTCTGTCTGCTGTCTCTAACACTATGTCCTCCCTTTTTCTCAAACTAAACCTCTCTAAAACTGACCTCCTTGTCTTTCCACCTTCTAACCGACCTCCCCACAACACCTCCATTCCAGTGTCTGGCACCATCATAACCCCCCGACGGCATGCCCGATGCCTTGGGGTCACACTGGACTCTGACCTCTCCTTTGCCCCCCATATCCAATCTCTGGCCCAAACATGCCACATGCACCTCAGAAATATTGCTAAAATACGTCCGTTCCTAACCACGGACAAGCTAAAGACGCTCGTGGTTGCGCTCATCCACTCCCGGATTGACTACTGCAACTCGCTACTCATTGGCCTCCCCTGCACTAGACTCGCTCCGCTCCAATCCATACTAAATGCAGCAGCTAGACTCATTTTTCTATCCAGTCGTTATTCAGACGCCTCTGCATTATGCCAGTCGCTGCATTGGCTGCCCATCCACTGCAGAACTAAATTTAAACTCCTCTACCTCACTCACAAAGCTCTGCATGGCGCTGCGCCACCATAGATCGCCTCCCTACTGTCAGTACACCACCCAGCGCGCTCACTCCGATCGGCTAACACCCTCAGACTAAATGCCCCTGTAATACGAACCTCTCATGCTCGCCTACAGGACTTCACTAGAGCAGCACTCATCCTCTGGAATGCTCTACCCCAAGGCATCCGGACAATTCCCGATGCACGATATTTCAGACGTGCCTTAAAAACGCACCTCTTCAGGGAAGCATACCAAATCTCCTGACCTAGTCCCTCGCCCCTCCCTATGGTGCTCCACCCTGTTTGCCTTCTGATAAATGATCTGTACATAAAATTTCCTATTGCCTGTGATCCCCACCCCCTGCACCTCCTGTACCACCCTCAACCCATTTGTGTCTAACCCAATGTACCTTATATTGTAATTGTTGTATTGTTTTGCATTTATCCATGCCTGAAAGCGCTGCGGAATAAGTTGGCGCTATACAAATAAAGATTATTATTATTATATTATTATTTCCTTGGTTCTGGTGAGGAGATCAATCGCCTCTGCACTTGTGGGTAAGGATTTAAGTCCATCGTCTACGTAGAAGTTCTTCTCGACGAATTGACGAGCATCTGATCCGTACTCCTTCTCACCTTCTTGGGCTGTCCTTCTCAGTCCATAGATTGCTACAGCAGGTGATGGACTGTTGCCAAAGACATGTACCTTCATCCGGTAATCTATAACCTCTTTGCTGACATCATTGTCCTTGTGCCATAGAAACCTGAGATAGTTTTTGTCATCTTCCTTAACGATGAAGCAATGGAACATCTTCTGGATGTCGGCCATAACAACGGGTTCTTGTCTGAAGCGAATTAGAACGCCCATGAGGCTGTTGTTTAGGTTAGGGCCTGTGAGGAGAAGGTTGTTGAGAGAGACACCTTCATGCTGAGCACTGGAATCAAACACAACTCTGATTTGTTCAGGTTTGCGGGGGTGATACACACCAAAGGATGGAAGGTACCAGCATTCTTCTCCTATCCTTACCGGTGGTGCAGGTTCTGCATGGTCTCTATCGAATACCTTCTGCATGAAGTCCACGAAATGTTTTTCCATCACTGGTTTTCTCTCAAGAGTGCATTTCAGAGAGGAGAATCTAGTGGTAGCTTGCTGCCTATTGTTAGGTAGCTTTACTCTTGGAGAACGGAAGGGTAAGGGAGCCACCCAGCTATTGAAGTCATCTTGCGTGAATTCCCTTTCCATGACGTTGAGAAATTCAATGTCTTCTCTAGCAGGTGCCAACTTGTTGTATTGAACACTGTTGATCCAAGACTGTCATCCCAGAGGAAAGTGTTTGTACTGTCTTGTTGGTCATGGTGCCACTTACTGTTGGTCAGTTTCTCCTTCACCCGATAATGGTGTGGGCATGGATGAAAATAAGTACTGCGACCATTTGGCAAGATGTGTGTTTTAAATGAGGAAATCTTGGTTGGCTTTTTCATCTTGTCTATACAGACATTGCCTATGATGACCCATCCTAAGTCAAGGTGCTGGGCAAATGGTGCATCATGAGGTCCATTAATTTGTTGGCGTATTTTGTGCACCCTAAGAATGTCTCTACCCAGCAGAAGTAGGATCTCTGCGCTCTTGTCAAGGGCTGGTATTTCGTTAGCTATAGCCCTTAGGTGGGGATGATGGAAAGCGGCCTCTGGTGTAGGGATCTCTCCCCTATTGGATGGTATCTGATTACATTCAACAAGTGTGGGCAAGGGTATTTCAAGATTGCCCTTAAGAGAGGCTACTACAAGTCCACTGGCTCTTCTCCCTGAGACCTCTGTCACTCCACTACATGTACCCAAGGTATATGGGTAAACATCTCCCTTTATGTTAAACAAATCAAAGAGTTCTGACCTTGCAAGTGATCGGTTGCTCTGGTCATCGAGGATGGTGTACACCTTCATAGTCCTTTCTGGTTGACCCTGGGGGTACACATTGACTAGGCATATCCTTGCACAGGATTGGTCACAAATGCCTTCTCCACAGACTACTGTGCATGAAGAAGATACAGTGGTTGGACTTGCTGCTTGATCTGTGTTCTCCCCGCCATACATTGGTGGGGTAGGGAAACTTGAAGCTGGTGCAGTACTAGGTTGAGATGGGTGAAGAGCTTGTACATGATCCTCATAACCACATTCAATGCATTTGATGGCATTTTTACAGTCTTTAGCAATGTGTTCAGTAGAAGCGCAACATCTGAAACATACCCCAAACTTCTTTAGAAGCTCCTTGCGTTCTTGGAGTGGTTTCTTCCTGAAGCCGATGCACTTCTTGAGGGGATGAGGCTTCTTATGGAAGGGACACAGGCGATTAGGGTTTTCAACCTTTTCATCTTGATTGCTTTTGTAACTGACTCCCTGTGAAGCTGACAAAGTAGGGGGAAAAATATCAGTCTTTTTTACTGACACTGGACCTCTGCGGCCTTTGTAGTCAGCGTGTGAGTTGTCAGACTTGAATGGATGTGGACCGGGATTGGATTCCTCGTAGGAAAAGCTTGGGTCGTTCTTGGATTCTGCAATGTTTTTGATGAACTCACAGAAGTAGGAAAATGGAGGAAAAGAGACTTGATTTTCTCTCTTATATCTTGACCCCAGAGCGGTCCACTTCTCTTGAAGGTTGTATTGCAGCTTTGACACGATTGGGTTTACTCCACGAGCAGTATCCAGGTAACTGAGGCCAGGTAGGTGAGTGTC
The DNA here is from genome assembly GCF_035609145.1 of Eleutherodactylus coqui. Taxonomy (NCBI): domain Eukaryota; kingdom Metazoa; phylum Chordata; class Amphibia; order Anura; family Eleutherodactylidae; genus Eleutherodactylus; species Eleutherodactylus coqui. The sequence goes on along the minus strand of NC_089843.1, from coordinate 106,463,351 downwards.
TCCCTTGGCCAGCTGTAACTCTAGCAAGTAAGTCACAGAGCTCTTGGAATTTCTGATTGTCTTTACCAGATATCCTTTGAAAGGCTTGCAGATGTTTGAACAGAGCATTTTCTATTGCTTCAGGACTACCATAGGTTCTCTCTAGTTTCTCCCAAGCGGCTGCAAGGCCTGCTGCTGGATTTTCAACGTGGACAGACCTGAGTCTCTTTATTCGCTCTGTAGACTGTGGGACAAGCCACCGGATCAGTAAATCTAGTTCTTCCGAAGTAGTAATGCCGAGATCGTGAGTTGCGGTTCTGAAGGCACATTTCCAGCCTCTGTAATTCTCAGGCTGGTCGTCGAACCTTATCAGTCCTGTCTTGGTGAGCTCACGACATACCATATATCTTGCAAACTCTGACATGTCAGTTCTCTCTGACTTCAGGTGTGAAATTGGTTGAGTGGTTCTAATCACATCGTTTGTGGTGTTTTGCGTGAGAGACGTAGGTACATGTGGGGCTGTCGGGGTGTTCAGCCTAGGAGCTGGTTTGAAGTCCATGGGTTTGGTGACTTGTGGATATGGAACCATGTAATTGCTAGAGGTTTGGAGAACCGCTGGTATCTTGAATTGTCCATGAATACCTGTATATTGAGCTTGCTGGGGTGAAGAGCCTTGGTGTTCCATATAGGACGGGAGGTCGGTATGAGGAACGAACAGAGTTCTGTGCTGACTTTGCATGCCTGGTGCTGTAGAAGAATGTGCGGCCTGTCGCTCTGGAGAGACATCTGTTTTGTCTGGAATGTTTGCGGCAGATGGGGAATTGAAGCATTGCCTTAGTACATAGTCTCTTGTACGCTTGAGAGGTGCCTCTGCATCCAGTCCGCTGAAGTCAACGCTGTCTCTTTCACTCTGACTCGTGGCTTGTTCTAAAACTCTTAACCTTGTTACGGCTGCAGCATGTTCACTTTGTTTCTCCAGAGCCTCCATTTCCGCTTTCCTATGTGCAGCTTCCACTTCAGCTTCTGCTTTCTTCTGCGCAAAGACGGCCTTTATCTTAGTCGCTTCTGCGCATGCTTTTAGAAGCTGCTCACTGAGGGTGGAATGCTTTGAAGATCGTGACCTAGATGTACGCTTAGAGTGCCTGGTAGAGTCAGAAATGTGAGATGACACCTTCTGAAGTTGCGCAAATCTCGCTTCTGTCTTAGACTTAATGTCGCGTACTAAGCCATCTCTTTCTACACTGAGATGTTGGAAGCTTTTCAATTCCTCTATGGAATCCTCTGTGTTTAATCTTTTCAAAGTGTTTTCGTACTCCTGGACTTTTATATTATAATGTTCATACGTTGCACGAAGCTGTTGCAGGGCTCCCTCTAGTGGTGACACATGGAGTGAAGACAGACTCTGCTGAATGTTGGAGACATGACTTAGTAATGTTTCCCACAGTTTTAAAAAGTCAGAGGAAAGTTCCTGCTTGAGACTTTCAAGGTTCTCTCTAACCTTCCAGGTTGGCTTATTAGAGCGCCTGTCTCTCTCACTAGACTGCAGACTAGGCTCCATGCTAGCTTGTGCCTCAGAGTGTTCTTCAGCCATGATGCAGCACACAGGAGAGAGGTAACACTGAGGAGAGTGATAACTTGGTGGGAGATTATGAGCTGCAGCTGTGGTTGTATGTGGAGCTGCTGGAGGAGTCTTTACAGCAGTGTTTGGCTGTATTTATACATTCGTTTTACTATTCTGACTCAATAACATGGCTGCAAGCGTATCGGCTGAGGTAACTTCTCTTGTAGTTATGGACCAGTACTCACACCAGGTATATGTTGTCAGACAGCATCCAACTCGACTGCAGAGGCATGTGAGATGATTCTGGGGTTTATTCAGATAGAAATCTTGTAGAATGCACATTCAACAGTAGGTAAAGAGAATGATGATTAGCCAAGGCACAGAGTAGAGACCTAACACGTGGCTATAGACAGGAAACTCCCTAGCAGGAGGAAAGGGAGGGGTTATGCAACACAGGGGGTACAGAGAACCAGAAGGGACAAACTAAAAAGGCAAACACTTGCAGATACAGTACAGGTTATACATGTCAATGAATAGAGTCAGGTAGATGAGACATGACAATACCATATAATGTAATGAAAAACTTTTAAAAGGTTCTAAGTGGAGTAAAATGAAAAAAAAACCTAAAATTCTGCCATCTTTCGGTGCGTCTTGTTTCTATGGTGCACAAACTGCAACACAAATGGTATGATAACTTTATTCTATGGGTCAGTATGATTACTACGATACCAAACTTATATAGTTTTTTTTTTTTTGCTGTACCACTTTTATTTTCTTTCAGACATTTAATTTTTTTTTTTTTAATACTGTAAATTTTTATTTGAAGTTTTCAGATTTTACAATATTGTAATAAACATTAAATGAAATACATCACAGTCTCATTGTTGTATCATAGAAGCTGTTTGTAGTAGTGTGGATCGGGAGAATGAGAGAAGAGAAGAGAGCACACAGACATTTAATTTTTAAAAAATTATTTTCTGTTGCCATCTTCTGTGTGCAATAACTTTTTTATTTTTCCGTACACATAGTTATGCAAGCAGGGGCCTAACTATAGGGAATGCAGGGGATGCGGTTGCACCCGGGCCCAGGAGCCTTAGGGGGCCCATAAGGTCTTTCTTCTCCATATAGGGAGCCTAGTACTATGAATAAAGCATTATAGTTGGGGGCCCTGTTACAGGTTTTCCATCAGGGTCCAGGAGCTTCAAGTTACTTCTCTGTGTGCAAGGGGACGTCCTGTAATTTGCGATAGTGCCATTTTGAAATACATACGACTTTTTGATCGCTTTTTATTGCATTTTTTCTTGGAGATGGAATGACCAAAAAAGCGCATTTCTGTTTTTTTTGTTTTTTTTTAAGGACGATGTTCACCGTGCAGGTAAATAATGCATTACTTTGATAGATCGTACTTTTACGGATGTAGCGATACCAGACATGGATTTTTGTTTTATGATTTTGATTCTTCTATTTAGTCTAACCAATGACCTGTAAAAACACAGTTCATTAATTACAGCTTACTGGTGGATGATCCGCAGCGTTTCCGCTATAAGGGTATGTTTATGACTCTATATGTTACATAATCCTACCCTTATAATGTTCAGTCGGCACGCAGCGTGTAACAGTGATTGCAAAATAGTTGAGCAATCACTTTTGTCATTCTTTTTATTAAGCAAAGTTAATGGTGAGCCTGCTGGATTCATTGTATAGGCATATCTCCAAAAAATACAATACAACGGCAATTAGATTACATTTTGCCCCATAATTGGAAAACTTTATGTGGCAGGAAAAAACGGATATCATATTTGAATTCAGCACACTAAAGTTACTATAAGCCGCCTATCTGCTTATCTGTTCCAAAAATTGTGTTGCACAGTGTAATTGTTCAAAAAATCACTTAAATGAGTGAAAATGATAGATAGTCATTCAATGTAAACGCCGCCAGCGATTTACCGATGACTAATAATAATTTACTCGCTTATTGTTCATTTCATGCAGAGGTAATAATTATGGTTGGCTCGTTCACTAATCTTCATTTTAAACCCCGATCATTCAGTCGTTCTCATTCACTGGTACGGTAAACTAAACGATTATGGAAAAAAACGGGGAAAAAACTATTTATCTTTGTGTCTAAAACTGACCACCTGAGCAAACCAGCAAACTGTGACATGGTGATAAACGCTCCATATAAAAGTACCCTAAGGAGACCAAGACTGAGAATTACATTATGTTAGTACTATAGTTAGTAAATCAAACGTCCCATGTAAGACGCTACAGTAGTTTATGTAATGTAGAAATGTACTAGCACAAACATGAAATATACATAAATGTATTTATTTATACAGTTATGCATCTTCATCTTTGAGAAACTGGTGTGTTTGTGCATTGTGCAAGTACAGTGCACCCCATTGACATCACCAACGTCATACATAGATATAACCAATGTCCGCAATGGACAAATATAGACATATGCTATAACACCCAAGGGCTAGCTAGAAGATTTTAGTCTGGGGGGCATGCAGCCAACACTGGCCCACCCATAAGCCATTTATCTCCATCTTCCATAACATAAATAAAGCATCAAAAGCGACCGCAGTAGATAAATACGACACCAGAACCAAGGAACTAATAGCCCCTCCATTTCCTCCAACAAAATAATGCAGAATTCACTAAACCATCCCAGACAGATGTTTGTCCAGCCTTTGTTTGCTGACTTCCCTTGAGGAAGAACCCAACAAAAAAAATCTAATAAACATTATACAACACATATGTACCACAGAGCAGTGACGTTAAAGCATACAACTCGTCCCAAAGAAAACAAGCTCTCATATGGTTGTGTCAGCAAGTTATGGGTCTTGCAAAATTTGCTATGAAAATTGCTTGGTCCTTCAGGCACAAAATAGGATGATCACTAAGGGCTTAAAGTTATAAACACTTAAAGTACAAGTGCTACATGAAGAATGAAGCTTACCAGGCATCCAGTGATGTACCTTGGGCTGGCATTGGAAACACTGTGGATGTCATTGTAATGGTGCCACTGTCTTTGACTCTGGGGGCACTATAGCTATTACTGAGGTTTTGTGGCTATGCTTATAGAGGTATAGTAACTGCAACATGGGTAACTATAGCTATCCTTGTTGAACGGAGATCACACAAGCAGTTTTTGTGGATGCTTTTGAGCCAAACACTGGTGTGAATGCAAAAGGCAGGAGACAATTTTTTTTCTTCATAGTTTTCATTCTTTTTGCATCTGCCATTGTGTAGCTTTAAAAAAACTGCATGCGTGATTCCTGTCGCAAAGAAATATAGTTCATATAAGCTGGGACATTGTGACTGTCATTGTAAGGGGGGGCTTTACATGAGACAACTATTATCCGATCCATTCAAGAGTGCGAATGTGAGCAACAGTTGTTCCATGTAAACACAGCCAACAACCGGGTGATGAGCGAAAACTCATTCATTAGTCGCTTTGTTTCAGCTCAGTTAAAAATAGTCACTTGTTGATTAATTATCATCTGGTGTAAACAGGCAATTGTTTGTCTTTGAACAACTAGCCAATAACTTTGTGCTTCAGCAACTGCGAAATTCAACAATTGAACAACAATTGGAGGGGTTTAACATCTGTGTTGGGGATTCCACTTTCCTGCTCTATTCAAGGAGCAGCAAAGGAGAAGTGCCGCTGCTGAACGGTTCTGTCTCTGGACGGAACCGAACAGCGCTGGACAGACCCCATTGACTATAAAGGGGTCCACCCGCTTTCCATCCAGCTGCCTGGCTTTTGGACAGAAGAAGAATAACTGCATGCAGCATTTTTTCTTCTGGTATTTGTAGCCTGATCTGTGATGGACCCTCCAGCCGGAGATTCTGACGCAGATGTAAAAGCACACAAACAGTCGTCTGTACATTGACAACTTTCTGGACTTAGTATTTTGAGTGCCAATTCAGACGACAGTTTGTCCAGTGTAGAGGCCATCCTTACAGGGCCATTGTGGCTATCATTGTGATGGTGGTGATCCACTACTACTGTTTGAAAGTTTCCTATAATTTTTTTTATCTGGCTTGACATCAGCATCCTTCTTTGACTACAGGGAAATATATCTTTTTTTAGGGATGTTGTCCACATTTCACTGACAGCCTTCATTGTAGTTAAAGCAAGGAATGGCATTTCACAACAATTGAACTCCTAATTGTCCAACACTAAAAAATTTTATATGGGTACTAAGAGTAGAATTCTCCTTTAGGCCTTAGTCACACGGGCATTTTTTCGCGCGATTTGAGGATCGCATGACGGATGCGCATCCGCAAATCGCGTGACCGGGGCCAAAAAAATCGACCAAAAAATCTGCTCCTAGCCGCGTTTCAATAGAAATGGGCCGGAGCTGTCCAGCGCATTGAATTCAATGGAGCCGGCAATACAGCCGGCTCCATTGAAAGCAATGCTCTGCGGGCGAGCGAGGGTTGAATTGTCGGGAAGGGCTTAAATATATAAGCCCTTCCCTGCAATTCATCCAGAAATGTGTAAAAATAAAAAAAAATGTATACTCACCTTTCCACTGCAGTCGGAGTTCAGCGGCGGCCGCCGGCAGTTCTCCTGAACTGCTTCTCTATAGTATTCAGGAGGCGGGGCTTTAAAATCCCCGCCTGCTGAATGAGCTGCCTCTAATTGGTCACAGCCTGACCAATCAGAGGCAGATCTCACTCACACACCCATTCATGAATTTATGAATGGGTGAGTGACTGCTGCCTCTCATTGGCTCAGCGGGACCAATCAGATTGGTGCTTAATAAACACATTGTTATAATAAACACCATTTTTTTTTGCATAGGTACATTAAAAAGTATTGCATTTGGTCCAAAAAAGCACATTTTTAAAGCATCTCTGTATAAAAATTTGTGACTATGTGGTTTGGGCTTCAGTCATGCAGAGCAAGACTTAGGCCTCATGTCCACGGGCAAAAGAAGAATTAAAATCCGCAGCGGATTTTAACTCTTCTCCTGCCCGTGGATCCGCATCCCATAGGGATGCATTGACCACCCGCAGGGAAGATAAATACCCGCGGATGGTCAATAAAAGGGATTTTTTTTTAAATGGAGCATGAAAAAATCTGGACCATGCTCCATTTTCGTGCGGGTCTCCCAAATCCAAAGACCAAAATCGGAATTTACTCACCTGCTCCAGATCTTCCCCTCACCGCGGCTTCATCTTCTCTCCGTCGCGGCCGGATCTTTTTTCTTCGGGCCGGCGCATGCGCGGGGCACGCAACCGACGTGCCCTGCGCATCCAATGGGGCTGAAGAAAGAAGATCCGGCCACGACGGAGAGAAGATGAAGCCGCGGTGAAGGGAAGATCCGGAGCAGGCGAGAGGTGAGTTAATTCTTACTTTTATGCCTCATGTCCGCTGGGCAGGAGAGACCCGCTACGGATTCTCCATGGAGAATCCGTAGCGGGCCTGATTTTCCCCGTGGACATGAGGCCTTATTTATCCAAGATTTCTAACATGTTTCTACTTAGGTGTTGATCTTTAGCAGACACTTAAGGCGCTTTTAAACACAGCTATTTTCACTCAAAAATCGCCCAAAGCCATCTTTTGAGCAATAATTGTTATGTCTAACTGCATTGACATCATGCAGTTTTCGTTCAGCCGTCTCTGATCGCTGATCTTTTAGCATGCTGAAAGATCAGCGATCATTTATCAGGGATTCACAGTGGGATACAGCTGATACTATTGTTTCAGCTGTAGCCGGCTCCCTGATGACAGACTGGGTATGAAGAACAGAGTAGTCCAGCTCTGTTCTCCATACCCGGTACGGAGAGCTCGCTGCAAGCGGGGAACAGCTGGATGCAGAAGACAAGCGGGGACACCCCACTTGTCTCCTGCACCCTCCACTCGGAGCGCCCAGCTGTATAACAGCCGGGCACTCCGAGCGGGGAACAACTGGATGCAGAAGACAAGCGGGGACACCCTGCTTGTCTTCTGCATCCTCCGCTTGAAGCGCAAGGTGATTGCTTAACGTTTTTGCGATCACCTTGTACTTAAAGAACAGAACGATTATCGCTCGAAAATTGCTCAAAAGATATTTTGAGCGAAAATCGTTGTGTCTAATCCAGCCTTTAAAGAGACAATTTTCTTGGAGAATAGGAAATTTACCTACCTAGACAGGGTAAGAAAACAATGCATAATTGGTATATTGCACCAATATTAAAGGTCTTGTTTCATCAGTAAAAGCACCCTTCACAATGCAGCCAGTAAGATGATTAGCTGATCCTTCGGGGTCCCATTGCCAACAGTACCAGGAAACAGTGGCTCTCTGTTCTGGCTCTTAGATGGGTGACCCAAGCAGGGGACCTAAACATCTGTGTTCCTAAGGATAAACTTCAGAGAGTGCTTAAATGCCAGCATGAAAGAGTTCCAGAACTTTCTGTTTTACTGTTTTATAATGCTACTTCTTGAATACTATACAGGTTTCATACCACAGGGTTATTCAAAGCAAGGAGCAGATTTGGGGATTTAATTACACTGGACAACAAAAATGCACTTTGAAATTTTTTCCTTTCTCAAAATAGTTAAAATACCCTAATTTGGGGTCAAGAAACACAAATATGACATTAGATTTGATTAGCTCTGGCTTTAAGATCTACTAATCTCAAATCAAAATACTAAAAATATGCTTTGAAGTTCTTTCTTTTCCCAAAATAACTAAACTACCCTCATTTTTGGTCGAAGAAAATGAATGTGACATTATATTTTGTTCAACCATCCACGTGGGTTCACTACATGTGAATTGCAGACAATATGCGGTGCCCAGTGCATGTCCTAATCTAACTGGATACTGAAATATTAGCGATATGCAGTCTTTGTGATTGGAGCAATTTGGCGTTTCTGGGCAGAAAATGTCCCCTCACCACACACAGAACAACAATTTTCAGAAGAGTTTTTCCAATTATGTGGCATCCTGGATTCTAACCTGATATTGCAAAAAAAAAGTTGGAGAACACTTCATTGAATTTTTTATTGTAATATAATACATATCAATTCTAAGATTTAAGCATTACAGTATCTGATTTACATTTTAGCTATTCAGTTATTTTACTATATATACTTTTGTTAATTTAAAGATTTCACTTATCTAACCTTGTGGATCTGAGTAAAAGTACATATACTGTATTTGTCTTAAATGGGGCACATCTCAGAGCCAAAACTCAAAGTTTTCAATGTCTTTTTTGTATCTTCCATGACGAAATGATTAAGAAATACCTATTTTCAAGTCAGAAAGATTTTCACTGTTGACTAGAGATGAGCGAGCATACTCGCTAAGGGCAATTACTTGATCGAGCATTGCCCTTAGCGAGTACCTGCCCGCTCGAGAGAAAAGGTTCGGCTGCTGGCTGCGGGCAGGGAGTGGTGGGGGAGAGCGCGGAGGAATAGAGGGGAGATCTCTCTCTCCCTCTCCCCCCCCCCCCCCCCCCGCTCTCCTCTGCTCACCGTCACAACTCACCTCTCACCCGTGCCGGCAGCCGAACCTTTTCTTCCGAGCGGGCAGGTACTCGCTAAGGACAATGCTCAATCGAGTAATTGTCCTTAGCGAGTATGCTCGCTCATTTCTACTGTTGACCAGTGTTACAAACTACAAACAACATGTACACAATCCACACATCACTGAAAAGAGGAAGGTTCGAAGTTTATGACATACTAGGAGTTCCATTTTCGGCTACACCTTGGCGCTGTTTCTTGTTGTTTACAGTTTATAGGAAAATAACAACACAACAGCCAAAATTGTTGTATGTGCTTACATTTGCCAAGTGTGAATCCATTGTTCAGGCGCAATGTGAATTTTGGCATCAATTCCAAAAACAGACGTCTCGTCACAAGCCAACTTGTGGCACAGCAAATTTGTTGAACTTGGTTGCATAAGCAAACAGAAAAGCACTGGTCGCCCACGCACGTCTCCTAAAAATGTGCCTACAAGATGCACTTTTGAATAGAGGATTGAACTTACTGATAAGTTATAAAAAACTTTGAAGCTTCCTCTTTTCAGTGCTGTGTGGATTATGTATCTGTCTTTTGTATTTTGTAATTAAATTTCCAATTCTGCTTCTTCTTTTTGAATAACCATGTATAAGGCTGCCTGTTCACGAGCGTTGCGGTATCCTGCGGCGGATTTCCGCCGCGGGGGATACCGCCACCCGGGGCAGGAGCCGGCAGACGGATCTCTGCTGTCAGCCTATCTGACAGATAGGCTGACTGCGGAGAATCACAGCAAATCGCAGCATGCTGCGACTTGCCGGCCGCGAGCGAAGAATCGCAATGATTCTCTGCTCGTGGACGGGGGAAGCACTTTCCATAGCAACGCTATGGAGAGCTTTCACTGTGTTCCCCGTGGCCAGATTATCGCAATTCAAACCCGCCTGTGGACAGGCAGCCTAATATTAGAAGAAGTATGAGACTAGGATACCCATTTTATTCTCACAGGTTTCTAGCACACGAAAAGGCAAGTTTAAGGCCTCATGTCCACGGGGAAAATCAGGCCTGCGCGGATTCTGCCGCGGATGCACTATTATTGTCTTTTTTTTCATGCGGGAGATCAATTGAGATAGAGCTCCCGCACACCCCATAGTGGATCTCAACTGAAACAATGACAAGTTCAGGTGTCATTGGCAATCAGTAGGCATATGTTTGCATTTCTGTTATCAGTATCATGTAGGCTCTCTAATGGTATGATGCCTATTAGTGGCTAACAAAAAGACATGGTATTATAACAAGCTTTGATTACTTTGCAATTAAAACAATACCAAAACATCAAGAGCAGAGTAAATACTTTATTAGTCCATTGATAAGGATGTGGAAGTTTTAAAGTCTCTAAATTGTTGTTAGAAAGTCACCAGGCCAGTGTGCTATCTGTTCTACAGATTTCTCATATGTGGACTAATTGATTATTTACTCCTCTGCTCATCCTGTCCTGGTATAGCTTTAAGTGCAAATTAATCACACAGTGACTGTGCCTTTTTGTATGTGTGTTTGTGTATGTATGTGTCTATGTACTTCTTTAGATCTATTCCATTAAGCCTGAGGAAGAACTCTATGCAAGTTGGAAAGCTCGCTATTACATCATGTATTTTTGTTAGCCATTAGAAAGTAACATATCTACAAGATTACTTGGTTTCTCTTATTGAGACCAATCACATTTTGCTCTATTGGCCAGAGGCGTAACTTGAAGCTCCCGGACCCCAATGCAAAACCTGTAACGAGGCTCCCAACTATAATGCTTTACTCATAGTACTGGGTTCCCTATATGGAGGAGAGAGGCCTTATGGGCCCCCTAAGGCTCCTGGGCCCGGGTGCAACCGCATCCCCTGCATCCTCTACAGTTACACCCCTGCTACTGGCTAACACAGTACCAAACTTTTTTCTCTTTACATTATAGTAGTCGTTAGCTAACATCAACATAATGAGAAAATGCAACAAGTTGAACTAAATGGATTTCTATTTTAGTGTTCTCTGCTTATTACAATATGACTGTAAGTATGTACAGTCACTTAAGAAATAAGCTATCAAGAGCGCTTATGATGGGTTACAATGTAATTGTATTTCTTGAACCCTTTATTAAAAACATCAGCCTCATTATTTGATTAATTCAGTCCAGATACTTCATACTGACTGCTTTGGTTTCAGCCAGCTAAATACCAATGCAATTAAATACTTTTTCAATTGTCACATGGCACATAAACACATTCTTGTTTTGTAAGTCATTCCTGCTAAACAAACAAGTTGACTCTTTCTAAACTTTTATAGGTTAGCAGAAGAGTACAATCACCAGCCTTGTAAATACCCTTTGGGTCCTTTACTGGTGACTAGGTAACAGACTAAACCTGGTCCTCTCTAGTTGGAATATTTGACATTCACTTTTGCCTTAAAGGGGTTGTCCAAGTTCTGAAAGGGCAGCCTAAGGGGTCGCCCATGGTGTAAAAAAACAAAACAGCTGATACTCACCACTCCTTGCTCTCTGCGGGCTCCCTGTCTCTGCTGTGTTCGTGTTTATAGGCTGCAGTCAGCCTATGACATCTCATAATCCTGCCACTGCAGCCAATGACAGAGCTCAGTGATAATCGCTGGCTCTACTATTGGTTGCAGCTGCTTGTTTGTAGATGGCTCAGGTTGACTGCAGCCTCTAAAGGTGGCGGTGGGGGACACATGGAGGCTGGGAAGACATATCAGCTTTTTTGTTATTTTATAGCATGGGGGACCTCTTAGGACAACCCTTTTAAAAAAACAGGTTTCTGGGATTATAAAAGGATCTGCATTTCTTTTCTCTAGAAACAGCAGCACTCTTGTGCATCTGCAGTGCCTGGTGTAGCTGCTTATCTCGTTGGCCAAAAGAAATGGTGCCCATGTAATGGAACCGCAAGGACCACCCAGCTTGAGTAGGTTAAAGGCTAAAATTTAACACAAACGTGGTGCAGGAATAAGTGTACAGAGGCAGAAAGTGGAATTGACTCAATTCTTTACTTAAGGCAACGTACTTGATGGTTACTTCACTGCATTCACAGGCTATGGACTTTCAGCTAAAAATACAACATGGTGGTAATGTTCTCACTGGGTACTGGAAATGGTGAACTGTATATCCACTTACTCACTGTTGAACACACTGGACAGCTGTATGCAATTGCACCACTTCACCCCAAGAACACTCATGTAGGGGTATTCAGACCCCTTTACTCTGTTATCCTGTCCACTCCTGTGCCACCAATGTCCACAGTGCAGACCATGATAAGATGGAGGACAACACACCAGCCCATTATAATACTCAGACCAGGAGATAGCTAACCAGAGGCCTAGCTAAGCTTTCCTTCACCTGGACAAATGATCCAGTTTGGGACCTCTTCAGAAACTTAAGTCTTCAATTCCGGTTGAGGGCAACTGTTGATGTCAATGATACCAGACTCATGTGACTGCTGCAGCCAGTCTCTGGCTCCTTGAGCCAGGGATTAACTATGGCGGTTATAGAATCTGCTATTGGTGCACCCGGAAGTGAAGTCCAGCGGAGACTGGGCACCAGCATTTATAAAGTATAGAGTCATTCCTAACCTGCAGACTCCACAATCCATGATGTCCTCACTGGTTCTCGTTCCCCTTCTATACAGAGAGCTGCACTGATAATACAGAGGATATTGCAGGGCTTATTATTATTACTGCAGTTCCTGTTCTATTCCTTATACTTGTAGAAAGGACAGTTTAAGATACCTGCTGATGCTGCAGGCACAGTTACAGGTGACTTATCTATTGTATAAGAGTAAGGCTACTCTCACACAGGTACTTTTTACTGTATTTACCGTGGAGTTTTGAATGCCACAGTAATCGTGGTATAACACTCCCATTAATTTCACTAGACTGCGCTTTCCAGCGCTGCGATTTTTGAGCCCCGTCTGCTCTAATTTTCAGCGTTTGGTGCACCAGATTACCCATCACAATTATGGGGTGCGCCAAGAGACGCTGTCAGCCACAGTAAGACAAAAGTAAAATCGTGGCAAAGCGCTGCAATTAAAGTCGCACTGCTTCACCGCATCCATGTGTGACAGCAGCCTTAGGACAAGCTGCAGCATCAGCTGGTGCCTTGAACTGCTGGGCTGGAACCTTCCCCCAATTCTAGCTGTACGCAGAGCACATGCCCTGCCTGCCCCTCCCCAGCTACACCCCTGCAGCTAACTCCACCTAAGAGTACCTACCCACTAGTGTTTTTCTTCCGCTGCAAATTCGCTGCGTTTTTTTTCCCAATTGTCAATGGGACCTCCTAATGTTAAAAACGCAGCGCACCAAAAATGCAAGTTGCGTTGCGTCGTGTTGCGTTTTTAACATTAGAAAGTCCCATTGACAATTGGGGGAAAAAACGCAGCGAATTCGCAGTGGGAAAAAAAATGCTAGTGGGTAGTCACCCTAAGGGCGCCCACCCACTGGCGATTTTTTTTCCCTGCGAAATTCACAGCATTTTTTTCTCTGCAGGGGTCTATGGGAGTTGCACCCGGGCCCAGGAGCCTTAGGGGGCCCATAAGGCCTCTCTTCTCCATATAGGGAGCCCAGTACTATGAATAAAGCATTATAGTTGGGGGCCCTGTTACAGGTTTTGCATTGGGACCCAGAAGCTTCAAGTTACGCCTCTGATTCAGGCCTACTCCAAACCCACACATAGTGATGCTCTAGTAGACTCAGACATCACCACAGGGGCTACTCGATCAGCTCCTCTTCTCCTCTCTCTACTGTGTAAAGGAACTTTTCAGCAAGGTCATGTGACTTAAGCTCATTCACATGTGGCTGCATCATCATATAAAATGACAGCCCCCACTTTACCTAAATGAGACCAAAATTGATTAGGGAGGGTCCTACACGTCCTACATATTACACACTATTTACATGCAGCACAGAGGCATAAAGAAAGGCAAATTTACTACAGGGGTTATAATTTGGCAGATTATAAATCAGACTAAAGACAATCAGGCTAATAAAAGACGGTAGGAATATAGGGGTAGAATAAGCAAAGAAGCAACATTTTGCATGGATTCATTGGAAATTCTGGGAAATGTAGTATCTAATGAGGTAGATGGCCAAAATGATGGATCATAGCTGACTAGTACAGAAAATACATCTATTCTCAGCAGTAGTAGTAGTAGCAGCAGCAGCTAAACGCACTCCTAAAGTACTATATATCTCACATTATTTCTTACATCCAAGCAGGAGCTAAACTAGATATATTTTTGAAGACAATCAATTATGATATGATTGTTCACGATTAGAAAAGCCACTGTCTTCCAAATACAGCACCCACCGGTCCACAAATTGTGCATGGCGGAGCGTGTCAATGCCTTTCACTTTAATGAAGTAATGAAGCTGAACTGCAGTACCAGATACACCCCTCACACAGGTGTGGCACTGTTTCTACAGCCAAGTTTTTCTCATCTTGAACCGACCCTTTACTATGTCCATGTATGGTCAGGAGGACCAAAGTATACTAATACAAATAACCACATGTATTCTATGATGCAAATTATATATAGTAGAAGGTATTACATGCCCTTAAGGGCAAAAGTAAATGGACAATCAGACATTCCAGGCCTGTGTGCTTATTACAAGTATATGGTCTATTAAATGAGTGTGATCTTTTGCTACATTAGCAGCCGTCACCGTTGTGGCGCTCCACCAGATACTGAAATATGGCTGGGAGGATTTCATGCATTCAACCATGAAAGCATTGATGAGGTCAGCACTGATGTGCGCAGTAAATCCTGGCCGGCTGTCAGCCTACCACTTTAGATTGAAGACGTTTTAAATCATCTTTTTATGGACCACCTGAAACAAGGAAACTTCCGTAATGAGACAGGAAAAGACCACATCCAACTGTTACCACAAACAGGGAGGATTCTAGAATGCGACTGTATCTTGTAGCATTAAAAGTTTGCTTCACTGGAATTAAGGGAATCAAACCAAGAAAATCATCCCGGGCCATAATTCTGAAGTGTCCTGGATTAGGGTCACTACTGAACATTTTGTGGTCACTTCTTATATACAATTGTTTATTTGTTATAAGTGTTAAATTGGATGTTCTGCATTTATTTTCTATCTTTTCAGTTATTACTGTGTCTTCTTCATTACCAGGTTCCCCTCCTCATTGGGTTGCCCGTCACCTAGCAATAACTTAGGGAAAGTGATTAGCCAAGTAGCAGGAAGAGTGAGAGCCTGTGATTAGAGGATTATTCCTCTGCATGGGTTGGTTGAGAGTAGGGAGATAAATAGGTGGGGGTGGGGGGAGTTAGAGAGGAGAGTGTGGAGTAGCAGAAGGAGGAACATCAGAAGAGCCAGTGCAGTGAGAAGGAGATAAAGTGTGAGTACCAAAAGCCCAAATTTGAGAGAGGGAGAGCAGAAAAGAGTACCACTAATCATCAGAAGTCAAACAGGAAGGAACGAGACTTATAGGAGATTTATGCCGAGTCACCATTTTCCAGGGATGATTTTCATGGAAGGGCTTATATTTCAAGCCCTTCCCTGAAAATCACTGCACCACGGCCCCATTGAAAGCAATGCTGCATGGACCTGCATTCACACGTGTTTGTGCACGTATGTGGGTGCGCTGTTTTGTGCACACCCGTGTATGCACATGCTTGTGTGAATACACCCTAAGGGCGCCCACCCACTGGCAATTTTTTTTTCTTTGCGTTTTGCATTTTTTCTCAAGAGCAATTAGAATTGAATGTACTCCTGTCCACTGGCGTTTTTTTTTGCGTTGCGTTGCGATTTTTAACATAGGAACTGTCAGTTGCATATGTGTCCTTATTTTTCTCCTAATGCACCCATGAAAGTCAATGGAAATTAATGGAAAAGCCGCGAAAACGCCGCGAAAACCCGGCGTTTTTCACGCACGAAAATCGCAAACGCCAGTGGGTGGGCGCCCTTAGGCTGCTTTCATACATACATTCAGAAAACGCTGCATGCAACTATGGCATTTGACTGCAATTTTGCACTGCATTTTCAAATGCATGTTACAGCTCTTGATAGCATTTTTAACACAGCTTATTACTGTGATAGGTAATGAGGTGCGTGAAAAAGCGCGAAAATAGAGCAGACAGCACTCCAAAATTGTGGTGTTAGAAACGCCGTGTTTGATGCCTGGTCTAGGAGGCCCTATTAAAATCAATGACAGCGTTGTGCAGCGGTTAGCATGGCATTTGCTGCATTCATCGTGGTGAAAAGCATTTTGTGCGAGAGCGGCATAAAGGCTTATGCCCACAGGCATATGCATAAAATGCCACAGGTCCCTCGTGGCGTTTTACATACCATATTATAGCCCATATTTTCTGCTGGCAGAGAGCCAGCAGGGACCGCGTAGGGCTGAGTATGCACTGTACATGTCTGGGAATCTGAAGTCACAGACATGCGCAGCATGATTTCTTGTTCAGAGCGAGGATGCAGATCAAAACGCTACCTGTATGTCATGTACAGAGTATAGGCAGCATATCATACGCAGCCCTTAGAAGGGCTGCGTGTCATATGCAAAGAAATAGTGCATGCTGTGATTTATTGCTCTTGCATATTTAAATGCTGTGTCTACATGCCGGTGTGCATGGAAGAATAAATTTCCCTTGACTTTCATTGCCTCCATTCACCGGGTATCACGCATACGTGCCACGCGGTGAAAAAGCGCCTGTGAGCCTGAGCCCTTAGGCTACGTTCTTTCTGCAAAAAAAACATATGCCATTATTAATAAATGTGTTTTTCAAAAACACGCATTCGGTATTTTGATGCGGTTTTTAGTTGCAGAAGAACCACAATTACAAGCCACAACCAAAATGCTAAAATACCATGTGTGAGTGCAGCATAAATCCAGAAACTTGAAGGGGAGTCTATACTTTTCACCATGGAGAATTTGTCAGCTAAATGCTGACATCTTGTGGACAAACTGTGTTCACACAGGCAAAAGCAACAAATGGGAAATACTGATAAATAATTAATTCTATTGATAACAAAGTGAAATGCAATCATGTCATACTACTCTTACATCATAGTTTCCCAGTACCGTACCCGTCTTTTGGAAAAGCTTCATGACTTAACCTGGTCGTTTTAATGATAAATACTTTTTAAAGGGCCACTTATTTTGGTATTTTTTTCCCCATTTATTATATAGCTATCCCCCAATATATATAACTGGGCTGGTGTTACTTTTATTAGTTATTCCTTTTTTGTTAGAACAGAATGCCCAGGGATGGATTATCACTGCGGAATTCGCGTCCATACGCCTGCCGCAAATTCCGCAGCAATGTCCGTCCATAGACATGCAATGGTAAATGATTTTCCTCTGCCCATAAGCGGAAATCAACTGCGATTTTTCACTCGCAGGGGAGAATCACAGCATGTTCTAATTTGTGTGTAAAATCGCACAGACAGCTTCCATTATAGTCAATGGAAGCTGTCCGTCCCACAATACTTCCACTGTGAGCAGTGCGGACGTATCGCAGGAAATCACGTCACAGCCCAGCGCCGGCACATCATGCACTACACTGTGCATGCATGCTGGCTCGCCGCCCAAGATGCTCGTGGCGGATCCAGAGAGGTGAGTATAGGGTCTCTGGGGGGCGCCGGCTCTGATTCCGCTGCGAGACCTCGCAGTCGGAACCTGACCCGGCCGTGGCCATGAGGCCTTATTTATCTGGATTTCAGCATTGATTACTTATAACATGTGATCCGTTTATTACTTAAGTCACAACTATAGACAAACACAATCTAACTAAACTAATAACATACAATCGGGTGTACCGTTCATGTCTTTTAGGCCTCGTTCACATGGGGGACACAGCATCACCGCAAGAAAATCGCAGCGATATCACATTGCTGGTACGTGCGTTATCACTGTGGTTTCTTACAGTAATACCACGATTTTGTAGCGCTACAAAGTCGCATGTGCTGCTACAAAGTTGTGCGGCCTTCATCATCTCTTCTGGCCGGGTATTGAAAAGTCCCCGCCTCCTGGAAGCACTGGCTGTGATTGACTAAGCATCAGCCAATCAGAGGCAGTGCTTCTAGGAGGCGGGGATTTTTCAATCCCCGGCCAGAAAAGATGAAGTTAAATAGTGCTTGGGACCGGGGGAGAAGATGTGGCCGGGCTGACAGCATTTCTATGGTGATGTATTCTTTTTCTTTTTTCCTGCAGCTAGGGCTTAATTTAGGCTTTAATTGTAGAATTTCCTATTGACAAAGTTGCATTGCATCACACGAAGATTGTATTTTCGTTTGATGCAATGCAACAGAGAGGAAGGCTCCATAGGGAAACATGGGCTACAAAACCTTGACACGTGTATATCGTGCAACCAGCGAGGTTTTTGTGTCAGGATGTCGCAGCCTATAAAACATTGCATATGTGAATTAACCCATAGGAAAGCATGGGCTTCACATACAAACGATTTGTAGCATTGTCACAATGCGACAAAATTGCGTGACTGTCGCCCGTGTGAACAAGGCCTTATTGAGAAGATTGAGTAAACATCCATTGTACATTGTAGGGATTCAGACAGTTCTCACCAACTGACCACAGCCAGATCACTAAAGGCCACTTCCATAAGAGCAACAGTGATATCACTGCTACAAAATCACCGCGATATCGCGATATGTACATGCAATTTTTTAGCGTCAGTGATGCTTTTTTCTTGGGAAAAAAGTAGCATTGCGTCGCTGCTACCTACGATTTTATTGCGGGATAAAATGGCATGATTTTGTGGCAGGTCAGTTATTAGGGCTTTCTAATGTTAAAAAAAAATCGCATTGCACGAAAATCGTAAGTTTGGGTTATGCAATGCGATAAACAAGGAGGCTCCTTAAGGAAACATAGGCTACAAAAAAGTTGCAAATGGCTGTTTCTCTTATGTGCTCCCCGCTAATCCCAAGAACAGGACATCCTGAAGTGAGGGCAATGGTAGTTGCACATGCACACACCCCTCTTCATTATTTTGAATGGGACCAAATGAATGGAGCAGCAGTGTCCATGTGTGACTGCCACTGCCCTCGCTCCAGGCATAGCAAAGGTCCATTTTCAGGACCAATGGGGGGGCTCTGCAGTCAGACCCCCACCAAAATGAAAGTCAACTTTCAAACATGGTACAAACCCCTTAATAATCATCAACACATGATAGGCCTGGAAGTCTTGAGTAGGTCCTGGACTAACATAGCTAGCCATAGCACCTATGATTTTGTTGATGCGGGGAAGGGAAAAATATCATAAAGGGGCCTGACTGATTAATGGCTTAGATGCTGCGGTCAGCATTGACTACTACATCTAAGTGATTAAACAGCTACTACTGTGTTTCCTCAAAAATAAACCGTACCCAGATTTTCGGGGGAGGCTTGAACTATAAGCCCTCCTCAAAAATAAGTCCTAGCTAAAATACATGAAAAAAAAGTCATCAGTTCTCACGTGGCTGGCGGTGTCTGAGTCCCCCATGCTTGTCTCCGGCGCTGTGGCAGGCTTTCGTGTTCTCAGCGTTGACAAAGCACTCTCTTTCTGGTGACAGGGATTTGAAAACCCCACCTCCAGCAAGCGAGTGCTGTGATTGGATCGAGCACCAGCCAATCAAAGCCGGCGCTCGATAATTCACAGCCATTCAGTGAATGACATCACTGAATGGCTGTGATTGATTCATCGAGCGCCGGCTCTGATTAGCTGAGCCAGCGGCGCTAGTGATCCAATCACAGCACTCGCTTGCTGGAGGCGGGGTATTCAAAGTCCCGTCACCAGAAAGAGAGTACTATGTCAACGCTGAGGATATGGAAGCCTGCCGCAGTGCCGGAGACCAGCACGAGGGACCGAGACGCCGTGGGCCAGGTGAGTATAAAACACCCCCCAAAAATAAGACACTGTGCCTCTTTTGGGTCAAAAATTAATATTTTCGGGGGAATCCAGTATGTAAGCTATCTCCAATTGCTTTAAAATCAGTCCCTGCTGTTATCATGTATATACTGTACAACTTCATATGTACCCCATCAATTTGATCAAGTAAAGTATAACACACAGCCAATGTAGGCTTCATAGTAAGTTGAGCTTATTTAGCTAACGAGGACATCCGGAAGCTCATTATGCACAGCACAAAACTGTTGGCAAAAACATTTAGTTAGACCTCTGAGAACAACAGTGGTGTACAGTACAACTGCAAGGTTGTCAGTCAGTTCATTATTTACCATGGACCGGCTCTGGGCATCCTCAGCAGCCCATTGATTATGTCCTTTATTTTTTTTGCATAGCTCTGTCATCAATACATAAGTGTCCCATAATGGAGGTGACGTGGGAACAGTGTTATCAGCTGGTAGCAATCTGCTCAATGAGGACAAGTGCTTTGTGACAACATCCTCCACAATATTGGTAATGTAGCATAAGAAGTTGGAGTTCACTTCCTTTATGTCTTTTATCTCCATTCGAATCTTCTTTCTCTCCATTATAAGTGTCTCCAGTCCTTCATCAGCCACACAAGTACATTTGGTGGAGCAATCTGATGGGTACACAATGGAAGAAGTTGTGATGTTGGATCCTTCTGTACTTGTGTTTGGAGCTGAACACATATTGTGCTCCTCAAAAGAAAACGGAAGTAGAGAATGGGTGACAAGTTCCTCTCCTCAGTAAATGACTTCAATCTTTACCTTTCCTTTCCATTTTCTTTCTGTATTAGGCAGGCTCTTCTTTACAGGCAAGGGTTTCTTTTTAGTGCACTTCACAATGGACACATTCTTCGTAGTGGACTACAGGATTGGCACACAAGCCCCTAAGATGATTGAGCTTTCCCGTAGAAGCTATTGGCATGCATATTGATACAGATCAGCTTCAATCAGCTCTGATAGGAGCAAATGTTCAGCCACAGTGGTTTGGAAAACCTTTTATTATGAGCATGAAGAGTAGGTGTTAAAGGTTTTCAAGACCTTTTCATTTAATGTACAGTGATTTGTCTTGTTGCATTGTTGGATTTATGAGACTGGCAGACATTTAGGAGAGAGACTCACATTGCTGAATATGTTGTAGAGTAGTTGATGATAAAGTGTCTGGAGGTAAATCATATGCAGTACTTTATAGTGGTGCTAAGTTAAAAACGACATAACAACTACAGTGCATAAAGAAGCAATGCTACAATCAGTCTACAATGTAATGCATAATATATAAGGCCCTAGAATTGTTCTTTAGTTCCATATAATTGTTAGAAGGGTTATCTGGGGACATAGTATACTGTAAAACCTTGCTTAACCTGCAGTAGTAAAATAATAGTGGTCTCACCGGCTCTCCGGTCCCCGCTGAACTTTACTTCCTGGAGTGATGATGACCTGACGTCATCAGGTCGTGAGCACCACAGCTAGGTCATGTGAGTGCAACGGGCGACAACAAGGGAAGAGGACTGCACTTTCTGTGTGGTTTCTAAGATGTGGCTGAGGAGCCATGTCATGGTTGCAATGAGGGCAGCACGCTCTTTGTAATCTTGTACATCTCTCAAGGTATACAACAGAATCTGGACAACTAATGGAATTAGGTAATCGTGACACCAGTGCCTGGATTAGGAGCGCTTGGTAGTGAAATAAGACTAACACACTATTTACTTTCAGGCTTGTGGAAATTGCATATACACCGTGCATATATACTGTTTAACACTTTATACATGGATAAACAAACTTTGAGGGGGCAGCACCTGAGCTACATAGAAAGAACTGACAAGAAAATACCCCCTTAAAATCCCCACTAACAGTTTTGCCATTCCTGAAATACTGTGCTAAACTGTTTTTTGCACTCACAAACTTCTATAAAGACTTTTTACTTGTCTGAAGATTTGCGGCTGCATTGCTGTCTGGTAGAAAGCAGGGCTGGCTTGAACGGACATCAAGTTTGGGCAAACAAGCAGATTCTCAGCGTCTGTCCAGGTGATTTATGGGCTGCTGCACACAGGATTGCTTTAAACTTTACATAACGAGTCTCTAATTACAGCAGGTCAGAGGAGGAGAAGAAACTGAGTCTTTACATGGCTGTTAGTTTCCTCCGGTTCCATCTTGGGTCCTCTCTCGTTCCTCCAACTGAATGGTTCACTGCCTCACTCCATACTCCCTCCATACTGCTCTTCATTTTTGTCTTCTAACACTGTTTTATCACAAAAACAACTGCGGAATTGAAAATGAACAGGAAGAAGCCCCTTCCTTTTTTCCCTCACTCAGGGGGCCTGTCACTAACTGATTTATGATGGTGCCTAAAACCTTAACTCTTTATTTTCCTAACTCCCTCTTCTTATTAAATGAATTCCAGCCTAACTACACTTTGCTAAATGAACTGTTAGTTAGAACAGTTGCTCTTAACTTGCAGGTCAAGTATTTTTTATCCTGTAGTGCCAGTTCAGGTCACTACATGAGCACCATAGTTATTCACTGGCTGAAGGAAGCCACTGATTGGCTGCTGCAGTCACATGGCTCTTTTACTAGGAATGTCATTGCTGATTCCCTGCACCTGGTAGTGAAGACCTGTGGGGACTGCAGAGCGGGTGAGATGGAAGTAGCAGAAGAAAGGGAAAGGTTAAGAATGTATCCTATTATTTTACTACTGTTGCTGAGCAATGTTTTAAAGAACACTATGTCCCCGGATAATTGTATCTTTAACAGCATGGCTTGAATACTTGCGATTTCTGCCTGTTTGAGGACTTCAGTGTTGGTAGTTAAGTCGTTCCAATGAATGTTAAGAATGGTTACTCAAGAACAGCACTATTGAGGACAGCAAGGCAATTATATGCCTAAACATTAACTAAACTGAATTGACTGGATAATACTGGCTAAGATATACTGAGCTAGCTATAAGAAAGGTCAGTATCTCTGCTTGCTGTAATACCCCAACCTAACTAAGTCACATAGGTGATACTAACCATACTGCACAGCTAAATTGGCTAGATAATACTGCCTAGACTATACTGACCCGGCTACAGCAAAGGTCAGTATCTCTGCTTGCTGTAATACTCTAGTTTGGCATAGATGATACTAGCTATGCTACATGGTTATTAGCAAAAAACTAGCTCATTTTATACATAATTTGACTTAAATATCAGTCCACCCATACATCAATAAATTCAATTGTTAGCTAATCTATATTTCCTCTGGCTCTAGGTGTTTCCATATCATAATGGTAGATGTTTCATCAGGGGCTTTTTAGAACAACAGGAAAAAATATTTCAGTCTATAGGATAATCAAATAAATACCGTGCCATACAGCCCTGATGGTGGACTGACCGCATGCCATACAGCCCTGATGGTGGACTGACAGCATGCCATACAGCCCTGATGGTGGACTGACAGCGTGCCATACAGCCCTGATGGTGGACTGACAGCGTGCCATACAGCCCTGATGGTGGACTGACACTGTGATACAGCAATTATTTATTGAATCTTCTAGCACTCTGAAATTTTATTTTCTTATTAGCTTAGGTCTAAAATAGAGGCCACGTTTGTGGTGCTGAAGATGATGATGTGTGTGACATTCTGCACTGGGCATCACTCGAGTGTGTACGACATCACAAAAATCTCTTTGACACACCAAGATATAATCTATAAGAGGCCAATGCTTGGAACGAGGGTGCATTTAGGTTGTCTTCAGTCTATTAGGTTTTCCCCATGCCCTACAAAAAAAATGATAGTTATGCAATGCATTATATGCACTCAGAAAAATTATATCAGTAAAAACTAGAACTCGCCATGAAAAAAACAAGACCTCACATGGCCATGTAGACATAAAAAAAAGCTATTGCTTTGAAAAGTGGAGATGAAAATCCCCCAAAAATTGTTCCGTCCAAAATAGGCTGTGTCACTAAGAGGTTAAAGGGAACCTGTCCCCTCTGAACAGCACGATCATCAAAATATGATGCTATTCGAGGAGATGACACTGTATTTTTTTTATCCTCACCTGCTCCCCCAATACCACACTGTTCTCCAGTTTAGTCTGTGCGCGTTCTGAAAATCTGACTCATTTCAGATAGCTGTGTACATGCTCTCCCATAGAAGTCTACGAGAAAGTGCACACACAGCGGTTTAAAGAGTCAGATTTTCAGGCCGCACACGGACTTCTCGAGGGAAAACAGGTGAGTGGGTGCGCATACGAAAAAAATACATCTCCCGGCTCCCCGTCACCTCCCTGAGCAGCACCATAAGATAGTTAATGCTGCTGTTCCAAGGTGACAGTTTCTCTTTAAACAGTAATTTTATGATTAAAGATCCAAGAAGCTGCTGACAGGCACCCTGGAGCATACTGACCATCAGCCTTGGTACGCCTGGGTGCCACGGTATTCACACTGTTTTGTCAAAGTCTGTAATGCATAGCTCATAAAAAATGCTATGAGAGATAGATAGATAGAGATGAGAGAGAGAGATAGATAGATAGATAGATAGATAGATAGATAGATAGATAGATAGATAGATAGATAGATAGATAGATATGAGAGAGATAGATAGATAGATAGATAGATAAATAGATATGAGAGAGATGAGATAGATGGATAGATACATAGATAAATAAATATGACAGAGAGATAGATATGAGAGAGAGATAGCTATGAGATAGATAGATAGGAGATAGATAGATAGGAGATAGATAGATAGGAGATAGATAGATAGGAGATAGATAGATAGATAGATAGATAGATATGAGATAGATAGATAGATAGATAGATAGATAGATAGATAGATAGATAGATAGATAGATAGATAGAGATATGAGATAGATAGAGAGATACGAGATAGATAGAGAGATAGATAGATAGGCATCTATAACCAGTGTCACTGATAGAAGTACCATCCGCACCTCCCAGGTTTGGGTTACAGGGGTTGTTCTGCACCGATTATTCTGCATGACCTTTATCCCTGTCTGATGAGGGTGGCACTTCGCGCTGTGTGCCCATCTGTCCTGTAAGCTAGTCCGAAGCTGGAATCCCATGTTAAAGTGCTATCTGATATCTGTAAGTAGTAATTGCAGCAAATTCTCCTACTGAGCAGCTGATTTGTAATGTACAATACACAGGAGCTTAGATGAGCAGCAGGCAATGATCCTGATGCCAGCCTGTGCCCAAGCAGAGTGCGTAGAAAGGAAAGAGTTAATAGGAAAGCCCCAGACATGAGTGACGGCCGTTTCCTCCAACCAGGCGCCGGCGGTGGGTGTGATGAGCTCTGGGCCTGGAGATGAGCACAGAGCCGTTCTGTATGGAGCAGCTGCAGCTGTGAGGAGGCTGCTTGTATATAGACACCAGGGGAGAGGTAAGTGCCGTCCTCACCTGTAATGTGCTGCTACCTGTGCTCACCTGTACCTGTGCTGCACCGTCCAATGCCAACTCTGTGCTGACACCCCATAATGCATGTCAGTGTGAGCCGCTGGTGTTCATGTGTCCCCTGTATACATGCCTGTATACCTGTCTGTATGTAGTGTCTGCCAGTAGTCAGCTGCTCCCTAGTATCCTTCTATGTACTAACTGATCCTTTCTGGAAGGTTTCAGCACCAACCTGCTGTCCACTCAGTGCAGAGAGGCCACCGCAGCACCACCTCTGGCTGTACCAGGTACTGCAGCCCTGCTCTCATCAGGTAGGAGGCTGCATTCTTACAATCCTCTTATAGGGACCTAAACTTCAGGAGAGCGGTCATCAGAAAGTGTCTCCCATACAGCAGGAGGCAAATGGAGATCCTATGTGGAAATAGGGCAACTGCGAAAAATGATGATAATGTTGGGAATAAATATATATTGCAAATTGAGCCATAGCAAGAGCAGCTGGTATCACAGAAGCCCAATGACTCCATCCTCAGTGCATGTTTGGGGGCTGGTTTTGGTGACACATTTGCTTTAAATGAAGTAAATGTGTTGTACAGTTAAAGGTAACGTGCGATCAGTTCTTATAACCATAACCAACATTAGCGCTACGGTTACAACAGCCCCCTCTGTCCCACAGTTATTTTACAATGAGTGTTGGTAAAAGTAGAACTTAGGAATTGTTGTTTAAAACTTTCCTGCGCCGCATGCAAATGATTCAGGGCGATCCAGCGGACGGTTGGTACCATCTCTGCTATCTGCACGTTTTGCCCAAAAGTCCGCCCCTCTCATGTCTACATATACTCCTTAAGTTGCCTTTACACATATGCCCATAGATATAGCATAGGGGGCAATGGCCTGGCTGCCCCAGTTACTAGTTGCCACCAGCAGTGGTTGAGTACAATATAGGTATTTTAGGTGCTGCCCAGGGGGTCAAAGCTCCAGTTGTGCCCAGAGCCACTCAAATCACACATAGTTTCATTTGTAGAAGAGGACCTGTCATGATCAGCAGGGCCGGCGGCAACTGCATCCCTGCTCCACATTTACTGTTGTTTCCAGTGTTCCCCCTGTCTTCTCCTTTGCCAGTTCCCTTTTGATGCAAAGCCTGATGCAAGTACAGTCTTCAGACAAGTGAGCAGTCTCTACCACTTATAGTCAGTGGATGACATCGGATTTCCTTGACAGTGGTGGAGACCGCCCGTTTGTCTGTATACTGTACTAGCACCAGGCTCTGGATCAAAGGTGATCAAACGCGGGTGAAGGAAATGTGGAGGGTAGGAACAAAAATGAATGGCATAGAGACAGCGGTAACGTGGCTGCAGCCGCGCCGCTTATCAGTGACGGGCCCACTTTAGGGTTCACACTAGCATTAACACTGTATGTTGCTGGAGTGTGGCTAGCATGGCTTCGGCAGGCTGCACTTATATTAGTCGATGGAAGGCCAGAATGACCAAAGGGTTGTAAGGAAAATCTTTATGGGGTCGGCAGTGGCAGCATTCCCATTGGCAGCAATGTTCACAGCAGCATTCACAGCGGCAGCAGCGCTCCAGCCATGTGTCCCACTGGTGTATGATAAGCTTGTGTGTAAATGTATGCAGTGACTGCACAGTATGTGAAACTACACGCATGTGCATGTTCACTTGTGTGTAAAAGCATGCCTGTGTATATGTTCTGGTGTTGTATCTGCGTAATATACTTGGTTCTGTTACTGTATCTATACTGTAAGCTTGGTTCTGTGACTTTGTCTATGTAGTCAGCTGAGTTCTAATATTAAGCTGTGTAATAAGCTAGGTTCTGGCACTGTATCTATGTCACAATAAGTTCAGTTCTGGTACTGTATATATATTTAAGCTTGGTTCTGTTACTGTATCTATGTAGTAAGTTTAGCCCTGTTACCATGTCTGTGTAATAAGCTCGGTGCTGTTATTGTGTCTATGTAGTAAACTTAGTTCTGTTACAGTATCTATGTATTAAGCTCGGTTCTGCCACCATATTTACACAGTACACTAGGCCTTGAAACTATCTATGTAGTAAGCTTAGTTGTGTTATCATATCTACGTAGTAAGCTCTGTTCTGTTACTGTATCTATGCCGTTGGCTTAGTTCTGGTACCATATCTATGTAGTAAGTGTCATATTGTTTTGAAGTCATTGGCAGCAGTGCCTGCAGTACCAAACAGGGCCACTGCAATGTTGTGAGCGCTATCTGCTTCCAGTGCTGATTACATTCACAACAGCACCAAGAATCAGCTGATGGGTGGAGATCCTAAACAGTGGGCCCCCACTTATCATCTGTTGATCACTTATGCTGGGAATAGTTCATCACTAGAAAAAAAAAAACAAAGTTCCAGACAACCCCTTTAAATAAACCTTAAAGGGGTATTCTTATCACTGCGTACGTGAGATTGGTGTACTATATTTTGTAATGATCTCTTGTGGCATATACAGCACTGTACGAGAGGGTACAAGAAGCTGTCCTCTACTATACCTTCTCTGTCACTGTGTACCAGAGACAAGTACAGGGAACTGTATCTTCATGTGCCACCTGGTGGTAGAGTAGGGATACTACATGTTGCAATTTCATTTTCAAAGTATAAACCGCACTGCTAGTACTGCCTTGTATTATCAGTGCAGTTACCAGGCTACAGTGGATGAAGGCCCTGCGATAACATCCCAGTCACATGACCATCACAGGTCCTTCATCATGTAATCCATCAGCAGTCTGCAGTGGAGGTAAGAGAGGAGCCCGTAGAACTCCCTCCACATCCAGCATCACATGTAGGGGACTGAAGGGGGATAATGCCAGGGGAGGAGGGATGATTAGGGGGTAAGATGCTGTTCAACCTACTACAATTGTAGGACAGAATGCCATCGGTCTGCAACTAGCAGGGCATGCTGGCAGTTGTAGTTCTATCAAACTGTAAGTCCTCCATCCGTTCAGCTGTTGATAGAGCTACAACTTCCAGGATGCCCTACTGTACCAGACATTCAGGACATGTTGGGGGTTATAGTTTTACCTTAATCTTGTGAGACGACAAGGCCGGTGACATACTGCTGTATTTTGGCCTCCATTTTGCATGTGTAACATGGAAGTGCGTCCCAGCCTGACCATGGGTCTCTTGACCCAACCTCATCGCGCATTCCTATGGTGCTCAGAGTTCGGGTCAGGAGACCTACAGTCAGGTTAGGACACACTTCCAGGTTATGGACTCAAAATGAAGGCCAAAAACCGTCAGAGTGTCACCGGTGTTAGGCTAAGACCGCGCTGTCCAGCTGGCCACATGTGGCCAAGCCATACCCAGCGCAGCAGCCAATGGCCATGTGATTACTGGCAAAATCATATGGCCATTGGCCACTCCAGGTGACGGCGCGACGTGCTGTAGTTTCCATTGGTAGCATTTTAGGCTACATGTGACTTTTTTATCACTTTTTATTGTGTTTCTTGGCATCCAGATGACCAAGGGGCAGCAATTCTGGCATTGTTAATCAGCACACACCATGCAGTAGATTTAAGACATTAACTTTACTTATTAGGTCATTATGATTACGGCCATACAAATTTATATTTTTTCAAAATTTTTTCTCCAACTGTTGTTCAATAAAACCCTTTCTTTATTATATTTGTATCGTCACATTCATCAACTCATTTTCCCACCAGCTGAGCTCAGGTCTTGTTTATTACGGGACGAGTTGGACTTTTCATTGCTACATGTCAGGCTACATGCGACTTTTGATCCCTTTTT